>NC_140590.1:265371547-265879047 GCF_964204655.1 Triturus cristatus
GCAAGGTTCCTTGTTTGCAGGGGAGTGAACGGATTAGGTGCAGCTAGGCTCCTTGTTTGCAAGGGCATGAGGGGAATCGGTTCAGTTAGGTTCCTTGTTTGCAGGAGCGTGAATAGAATGGGTACAGCTAGGCTCCTTGTTTGCATGAGGTTAGCGGAACGGGGGCAGCTAGGCTCCTTTTTAGGTCTCGCTTGAGCCAGCGCATGCGCTGCTCGGAGAAACATTTAGTATATGGGTTTCCAAAGTGGTGCCACAGCCGGCCTAGCGCTTGCGTTCACGCAAGCGTGCATGCGCGCAGCCGCCATCTGCCTCTCTTCCAGCGCGATCACTGCTGCGCGCGCTCCACTCACGTGATTACTACAGAGCACGTCTGATAATTTTCATGCCCCTCCCCTCCCCCGCCGCGCTGCTTTCACTTTCGCGCACGGCCAAGCATGCTGTAATTATGGGAGTCCTTTCAGCACTGTTCGCGGCCAATGCTTGTTTTTACATTTCCTAAGCCAACGCTTTTGCCATAGCAGGGTGCCATAATTATGGGAGTCCTTTCAGCACTGTTTTGCTAGATTAATAATAATAAACCCCATCTTCACTGTAAAATATAACCGCACGCTTTTCGTTGGAATTCTGCTGCTGAGCGATGTTCCTCGGTTTTATGCACTGCATGCGTTCCTTCCCTCATTGCCTTTCGATGCTGATCACTGCAAATGTTAGTTTGCCCACAGGGTGCTGGTACTAGAGATGTTTTGTCTGGATCAATGGGTGACTTATTTCGTGGGTTGCTTTGTGATATGGTATGTCATGTGTATGGCAGGGGAGAAGTTGCAGTGTTAAGTGTGTTGTGGGTAAGATTAGTGTGCTTGTTATGGGCAATGGGTTTGTAGTGAAATTTCATTTACATATTGGAACAGAATACAACTTTAGTCAGACAAGTCACATCCTCATATAGACTCCCAGTCCCTGTCACCAGGATACAGTGTTTCTATTTCCAGTTTGCAAGTCATTGTTTTACACCACTAGTCTTTGCATAAGTACAGCTTCAGCGTCATTTCACTGTAGCGCTTTATGATGTTTTCATGCAGCGCTTTAAATCACGGTGCGGAGTCCTAAGCGCTTTGGGCTGTAGCGGCCATTACTTGTGTGCCTGGTGAAGGGCCAAGAGCTGTGCTTCCAGCACTCAGATGGCAGGGGTGGGGGATGGCGCTATCAAGTGGAGTCAGCAGGCAACTGTACCCCTACATGGTTCCCTTTGATGCATGTGTGTCCCCCAGCGGGGGCTCAGGGGGCGGAACATCTGTTTTCAATTATCGTGCCCAGACACGGGCACGATAATTGAAAACAGATCGCTAGCTGTGGCGCGCAAATTTATTTTTTATGGCTTGTTTTTTCAATACTTTTTTTTTGTGGTGTGCCTGCACGAAGTGCTGCAGTAGGTACTTTGCATTTCAGTGCAACTGTAGGCAAATATTCGTACAGTATAACTCTCGGGGCCATACTTTATGTTCTGTACCACCTAAATAAACATATGGCTCCCGCGCTGCACTCTGAATTTAGATAATCTTTTTTCAGCCCTTCTTCTAAAGGTAAAATTCGTTTTCTTTGGTGCTCACAGCTCTCCAGGGGAACTTCCAAAGGTTGCGTGCAACATAGCAGGAGGCTCGGAGGAGTTTAATAGTTGGGAAAGAATAGACGCCTTCCGTGCGGTTCAGATCAGTTTTGTAGGACTTGTGTGATAAATACCCAAGCTGCCTACTCATGACTAGCCGAAAGTCACACCCTCAACATGGGGTACCTGGAAACCATGTGTTATTGTGTGTGCAGAATTATAAACTTAACTGCTTGCGTGTGAACACTGTAGTACGTACGTTCCTGTGCATGTCACTTGTGCGTGTGTGTGCCGGCAGCACCGCTAGAACAGCCAACGCTTTCGCCATAGCAGGGTGGGGGCTCTGCTTCTGTGATATCATGCTACATTCAGCAAATCCCTTTTGACGGAAAGATGGACGTTTGACTAACTGGCTTACAGCTGCTGCAAATGTATCATGGTTTTGATGCCAGGACTGCTTGAGCAATGAACAACTGTGTGCGTACATACAGGTACACTGTGATATTAAAGACAATTACTTACCATTTGATGGATTTTCACGAATGAAGTCTTGGGAAATGCAAGATGGGTCATTACATTGATGCCTTGCAGCTCTGTTAAATTCGGCTTCTCCAAAGTAGCATATTTATCACCCTTCGCAGGCCTTCAGTTTTCTACAGCCAAACAGCTGTCCATAGGAATGCTACCAGCTTCACACAAAAAGCAGAAACTTCGCCAAATCACGTTTAGCTCAGATACTACACACCACCAAGAAATCGGTATTTCTATATGTCTTTATTGAGCATAGCCAATAGGTCTCGCCTTTGGGACCTTATAAGTGTTTAGCCATGCAACAGTTGTTGTTGCACCAAGGATATTGTGCTGCAAAACTAAATACTTATAAGGTCCCAAAAGCGAGACCTATTGGCTATGCCAATGCTTGTTTTGCAGGGAAGTGAACAGATTGGGCGAAGCCAGGCTCCTTGTTTGCAGGGGCGTGAAGGGAAGGGGTTCAGCTGGGCTCCTTGTTTGCAGGAGCGGGAACGGATTGGGTGCAGCTGGGCTCCTTGTTTGCAGGGAGTCACAATGATGCTCCTTGGAGCTGTCAAGTTTCATTCTTAGAGTCAAAACACTTCTCTACCGCTCTAGAACTCTTATGTGTCATTTGTTTGAGTCTGGAGAGTCCTGTGTAATGCTGGAGCCCCTGGAGCTGTCAGATGTCATTCTTATAGCCTGGAGCGGTATTTTTCATCCCGATGCCCACGAGCTGGCAGTGATGTTTGCAAGAAATTGGCACTCCTCTAGTCATCAAGTGTCATTTGTAGAGGTTTGGGTGAGTGTTTCACTGTGCCTTTCTTAGGGCTCTAAAGTCAGCATACTTCACCCTAGAACTGTCACTGGTATCAGCTGAACATAAGGGTCCCTAGAGCCATCACGTGTCGTTCTGAGAGCTTGGAAGTTTCTATGTAATCCTGCGGCCTCTTGAGCTCAGGTGTCATTCTTAGAACCTAGAGCAGATGCTGCCATCCTGGCCTCCCTCTGTGCTTTTGGGAATTCATTTTTAAAAGCTATATATTTCCTTGTCACCCTTAGGGCCATGGACCTTTTAGCTGCCATTTTTCGTGCTTGGATTGGTCTGGGCCACACTGTCATTCTTATGCCTCTAGAGCCAACATGCTTCACCCTGGAACCCCGGTATCTGCTAGACACAGGTGTCATACTTAGAGCCCTGACACGTCTAGGGCCCCTGGCGCTCTCATTTAACATTCTTAGATCCCAGAATCATCTGACACCCTGGGCTCTTAGAGCTCTTGGGTGGCATTCTTACAGCCTAGAAATGTTTGTGTTACAGTGGGAACCCCTGACCTGTACGTGTAATTCTTAGAACTTGGAGTGATCTTGGTCGCACTGTCATTCTTAGTCCTTTCTAGACCGTATTCTTCACCCTGGAACCCTGGAGCTGTTAGTCAGGTCAGCTAGATATCGGTTCCCCTCAAGCCATCTTCTGTGCCACCGTAGGGCCCCAGGTGCTCTGGTAGGACATTGTTAAAGCCTAAAAAACCTATGCAACACTGGAGTCTTAGACGTTTTAGGTGTCATTCTTGGAGGGGAAACAGCCTTTACCACAAAGCATTTTCTACGCGTTACGTTTACAACGGTACACTTACCTTGTAAATGTCTTCACAACGCGTATTGCTTCAACGACCGTCTTTACCACGCAAGCAACGTCATCACGGAACAACGTCTTCCTCATCAGAAAAAAATGCGTCAGTTTTTTTTTAGTGTCGGCGAAGACCTAAGAAAAAGGCAAAAAAAAGAAGAAATGGGGCTTGGGGGGGTCTCCCCCGCAAAAAAGAAAAAGCGGGGTAAAGGAAAAATCGAGGTAAAGGCAATGCATAGAAAAAACATTCAGTTGTAACGCATGCGTGGTAAAGGCATGCGTTGCAACGGAATGCGTAGTAACGACATATATTCTTCTTAGAGCCTGGTGTGGTCTTAGCCATCTCTTGCCACTGGAGATGACAGTGGCATGGGTTTGAAATATGGGACCCTGGAATCGTCATGCGTAATTCTTAGAGCGTTGGGTAATCCGTGTCACCTTGTCATTTTCAGGCCTGTAGAGCCATCATGCTGTACCCTGGAGAAGCCCCTGGAGCTGGCATGTGTCACTCTTATAGTTTAGGGTAATCTGTGTCACCCTGTCTTTTTTCAGGCCAGTAGAGCCAGCATACCCTAGAGCAGCCCATGAAGCTGGTGCTGGCCTGTGTCATGCGTAGCGCTTGGAGTGGTCTGTATTACCTTTTCTCTCTTACGCGCCTAGAGCCAGCTAGCTCCATTTACCCTTATGCCCCTGGAGCTGAAAGTGGTACCGGCCGGACACTAGGGCCCTGATGGTACCAGAAGCCCGAGTGGTTCCCTATGCAGCAGGCAAGCAGCATGCAGCCTCTGAAGCGTTAGGGATGAAGGCTTGTATTACTCTTTTATTATTGTGTTCAAGACTACGACAAGATTTTACAAATATGCGGGGGCAAGAAAACAGAACTGCACTTAGAGATAAAGGGGAGATAATTATACTGTCTGTCTGGTGAGCGGCTGATGCGAATCCATGAGGCAGCCGCAGCAGTGCTTTCATCTCCCCGTCGAGCACATGGTGCACTCTTTGGAGCGAGCTGCCAGCTCTACCCACTAGCAGCTGAGGAACGAGGGGCCGCTCTACAAATGCACATAGTGTTTTACTACATCAGCCATTCAAGGTCTAACAGAACCCGCATTCAAACACGGTGGGAAAAAACAAGCACTGCTCATGCTTTATAGGTGACTGCGTGGTGCACCCTCACAACATAACATTTACTACATCAGAGTACGCTTCTTAGAAGCCATTACTTCAACACATACTACTACATTTACATACTGGGTTTGGTTGCTCAGTGGACTAATGCATTCACTGCAGGAACCTGTTTCTGACTCATTGGTAACAGGCTCAAATCCCAGCACTTCCATTCAGCCTTTCTTGCACTTGAGGTTGGAGGAATGAGTACCCTGGAGCTCGGTGAAAAAAGACACCTCTTATTCGGCCCCATGAAACCCATGGATGAATACACGTGATGTTAAATTACATACCTAGTTAAGGGAGTAGACCTTACCCTGTGTAGTGCACAGGGTTGAGTCTGTGCAACAATCTCAACGTGACATGAGGGTTAACTTAGCATAATTGATATTTGGGAGGGATGAGATTCTGAGAGCATTAGATCTTTGTGCTTTATGCCCAGTGTGATGTGGATTGAACTTGAATCAATATTCAGATATATGTAGCACCCACTTGAATGGCGTTTTGCTCTGTTGTTCATGGTTTTTCCTAAAAACCAAAATGTCAATAAAGCCATATTTTTTAAAACGTGCCTTAGTTAATGATATGTGCAAATGTTGCGACTTGCTAAATTTGCTCACAAGTATTTAATGTGTAGTTTTTGCTAGCAGAAATATTGCCAAGAATTTCCAAGGCAAGTTCATTTTATTGCCGGAGTTTCCCATTTCCTAGTTACTTGAGGAAAGTTGACAATGTTTCTAAAGCACATTGGCAGCCTGACATGGATGAATATATACATCATTGATAAGAATAAAAGCCTCTGCTAAGGAGTTAGGAATACTCCGCTGATTTCCTGGCACAAGAGGAGAAGGAGTATTTCTGCTTCAGATGGAGAAATAGCACAACGCTGGAGTTTGGAGACAATCAGAATGAAAACATCAAAATCTACCTATTTGATCAATGAGAACAATTTCAAAATTTATAACCTAGAAAAGGCCCTCTCACCTGATAAATATGAGCCTTCTACACAGGGTAGTGCACACTGTTGCGTGTGGCCCAGCTGTTCATTCTTCTGTTGTGTGTTGAATGCCAACATAGAGTGTCAAGCTTAGCTTCACAAGGATGAAAGAGCCTATCTGTATTGTCTGTATTCCCATGTTATTCTTTGAATGTATGAAAATGCTAAATGAATATCATCTGTGCTCTGACAACATTGCAGCTATTTCATGAATGATTACCGCTATCAATTAAATTACATTTTAACTGCTTTTGGTGCAGCCGCGGTCCGAGTAACAGAGGTGGGGCGGTGGGGCCGGGTAAGGGGGGATTTCGAGGGACGATGCAGAGGGAAGATTAAATAAATAATTAATTTTTCCTCTGCATCGTCCCTCGAAATCCCCCCTTACTGCTGTTACCTGCACGGACCGCGGCCGATTTGGCATGAGCGTTGTCTGTTGTTTTCACATGCTTGCATTCAAAGGAATATGTTGACTTAGGTGTTGCTTCCTGAGTACACCTGCCCAAGACACCTATTGTTAGGATTAGATTTAAAATGAGGGAAATAAACATAAAAGGAGGTTTTATCTTAATACTAAGTTTAGAATTAGAGTGAGGCTTAGGATCACATTTAGGTTTAGAGTTATGGTTAGGATAAGAGTGGAGCATGGGGGTAGGACGAGAATGAATGTTGGGATTTGGTTTTGCTTTATGTTAGATTTGGGGGGGAAGGCTCACGTCTAGGGCTAGTCTTAGGTTTCAGTTTAAAGTCAGGATTAGAGATGAGCTTTTGGGTGAATTGTTAGGATTAAGGTAAGCATTAGAGTTTGAGTTAGGGTAGGATTAGGGTTATGGTCAATGTAGATGTGCGGTTGATATAGTGGTGTCAGTGTAATGGCTAATTATGTTTTATTCAAAAACTACAACAGTTCAAAGGAGGGGGGTTCAAGGGACAAATTTTAAAGACCACTACGAATTAAATCCCCTAACAAACTTGATCCATACCAAAACATTCTAGGGTCTAGTCACATGTCAATCATATATGTGAAACAATTGTACTCCTTAATTAAGGATATACCAGTGAACAACAATGGAGGTGTGCTCATGGGGTCACCTAAGGGCAGATCCCTTTTAAGGACGTAATCCCTCACTCACCAAAGGTGACATGCTTCATCATGGGGACTCTCCTCCCAAAGGAAACACCTAGTTCCTTTGAGGGCTACAACTCCCTCACTGTGAGGGAGGAGCTCAGGGATGTTTTAATGGAGTATGTGGGTGTCCTAAACCCACTTATGACGAGTCTAATGTGTGAGTGAGAACGCAGCGCAAAGGAAAATCTACAAAGTGTAAGGAAGTGAATAAATCTTAAAACTGGCTATTAGGCTATAAAGAACAATTTTTATCAGGATATGCCTAATGTCAGGATTAAAATGGCAGTGCACCAACGGTATGGATTAAAACCGTTGTGTTGTGATGACAAGTGGTCGACATGTTTCAGCCGTAATGATCCGTGGTTGGATCAGGCTTTCATCAGGACCTAAACATATGTTGCTGCTGTAAGAAAGCGTGAAAAACAACTAATTAATTGTAGACAATAAAAGGATATTGTACAAAGAAACCAGTCTTTAGTATTTCAGTGAATAGTGTGAGACCTCACCTTTGCCTGGCAACCGCTCAGGAAGGGAGCACCGCTCTATCCGTCGGTACTTCTTGGCAGAGTGAGCCTGCTGCCGAATTATGTTTTATACCCGACCGGTTGATGTAGTGGTAGCTCAGTTTAGAGGCTTCAATGTAGTGGTATGTTAATGAAGTAGTATTGTATTTGGTTAGGTATAACTATGTAAATTATTCACACACCGCCAGACAGACTGATGACTGAGCGGAAGAGGTGCTCTGCGACCATTGTAGAAGGATCTCGGACTTGCCTCCAACAAATCACAGCCAGGTTTCTGCATTTGCTTCTCCTCGGATCCTAACAAACTGTACATCAGGATTCGTATGTCACTAAATCGAGTGCCACTATATCATAAGTCACTACATTGCCATCGCTACAATGTGGGACATTACAGGGAGAGGGGACGACACACGTTCACACTTCTTGTTTTTTTCCTTTGTTTAACCAAGTTAACGTTACCCTAGTTTTCAACTCTTAGACTTAACTTATTTATTTTTTACTCACCGTAATGATGTAATGTTTAATGATGTAGTGGTGGCGATATAATATTGGATATAATATTCAATATATAGCGTGCGCTAAGTAGTAGTGGTAGTCCACATTAGGACAGTACAGCATAGGTCTAGGAAACCACATTTATGCAATAATTTCACAATCATCGTGGACTAAATGGGATCCATTTAGTTTCATTGCATGTGGGTTTTTTCTTATATGGATTTTCTGAAAATCTGGCACTGCTGCACCATACCAGGAACTCTTCAACTACATGAAATTCCTCATCCTTGTTGAAGAAATTGTCTTTCTCTGCGCACTCCCATAATACTCAGGCAAGCTATATTACCATCATATCCTTGGCCGTTTTGCTGAGACTGCCCACAATTGGGGACAATTTAGACCAATGGTGTTGGAGTGGTTTTGTAGGAAATAGTGTGGCAGATGACTTTCTGTACTGCTATCTCATAAATGAGAATCTTTTCTTTGTTTACTTTTCATTGTAATCCATTCCAGGGTTTGTTATTGTTCCCAATCCAGGATCAGAATGCTGATCCCATTCGAAAGCCAGACTGCGTGGCAAAGGCTCCTGTATTGATTATTTTGCATGGAGCTGAGGTTGTCCGAGCCAGCACTGAACAAGCCGCAAACTCTGCTCGCTTACCTTTATGCATATCTATTTCTACCCAAGGACAATGCATTAGTAAGCACTGAGGTCCTGGCACAGCAAAAATGCCACGCTTGCAAAGGAAGGTGACACAGCCTGAAATAAACAGCCCAGTGCTCTGTAGACGTGCCCCATAGTCTAACAGTGAATTGTAATTTATGTCGGCTTTAGAGTCTTATCTCTACAACCATAAATGCTAGGCACTACGAATTTTAACCAGGACTTGCAACTTCACACAGTATGAAACAAATTGTTTTCCAGCTTCACTAAATTCGAAAGTATTTATTCTTAATGTTTTTATTAAAAACTCGGCAAAGGGGCCCTGTGTTGCATAGACAATGTTCCCAATGCTGCAGATGACAGCCTCGGGCATATCCTGTTGAAGCACGTCTTCCCACTTCCTAGGTGTATGAAGTCCCATGTGCACGAGTTAAGGTAGCAGAATTGGGAAATAATGCGGCTCAGTGGATGGTGGTGATTGTTTCTTTGCGGTCACTCAGTGCTACGAGCATTGTGTCTAAACAGTTCCTTGCGGCAGGATGTGCGATAGGGCATTCGGCTACAAGGATTACACTGGGTGTAAGTGAAACTTCACTTCGGGCAAAGTCAGAAACTTAAGCTTTCTTACTTTCTTTTCGATGTCCAACATTGTCTGGTTCGCCTGACTATGCAAGCGAAAGAATAAATGTGTACACCCCTAGTTTTCAACATTGTGCCCTGTTTAACTGCTGCTTATCTACTGTAGGCATACCTCTGGCTAGGAGTTCATCTTTATTCATTTTGATGGCCTTTTCCTACAGTAAGTCATGACTGCTCGACCACTGCTACCAATAGAGAGTCAAGGAAACCAGCGGAGTCTTGGCCAATCATAGCAGGTAGCAGTGTGGAGCTCATCCCCGAAAAGCCCCCATGTACAAGCTATACTGATCGTTGGTATACCAAGTGTTGGCAATCAAAGTCTTTACTTAGCCTAGATAGAGCACATCAACAATAAATCTCATCCTTCAGCTCGGTTGTAAATATAGTGCTCTAAAGTGACTGCAAGGTGGTTTGTTGGAGAGATATGAAATTTCAACATGAATATAGCTTGAGTTACATTTTGTCCGGATCCAAGAAAGATCTAGATTAAACATACAAATATAACAACATGTTTTAGAATTTATTTGAAAAATAGGAAATGCTGAACGTGAGAGAAAGCACCACAAGAACAAGAATAGAGAGCAGAAACTTCTGAAAGGGCCAGCAAGATATGAGAATAAACAGGCAATGGCAAAGCCAACAGGCCTCGCCTTTAAGGCTTACCAGCTTTGCCAATGGTTTATGGTAATGGTGAACGGCACTGGTAAAAAGCAATGCTTTTTGCTGGTGTTTTTTAGTATCGGCCGCCAAAAAGGAACAATGATGCTGTCACTGTTGGCGGTTGCCTCATTCTATTGACGGATCTAAGATGGTGGGCGCCACAGAGATCGGTCAATTAAAAAATTGTCATTGTACAAAAGTACTTCTGTGGATGGCCGACAGCAATTTTCTGCCATGCCCCAAAAAATACGTAAAAAATATATTTTAAAAAACTTACGGTATGGGGGACAATAGAAGAGTGGGTGGGATAAGCCATTTGGCAGAAAGCAGCAGTGAGTGGCCGAAAGGCACTCAAGGGAGACAGCAACACATGGGTTGTGGGAAGAAGCACACAAGGAAGGCCACACAGAATGCAGGGGTGGTGCGGCGGGGATTAAATACACTAGAGAGAGAGGGAATACATAGAACACGGGGGCAGTTATTGATGGGAGAAACACACAAAAAAGAGAGATGCACTCTGATGCAGTGCTTAACCACAAAGAAAAAAGAAGTTCTCTAACAGTGAGTGGTGGAATGACACAAGTCAGCCAATCAAGAGGACGGGAAAAAGGCTATGCTGCAGGGTTAGAGATAAACTCAAGATGTGCAAGGAAAGCCATCAAATAAGATGCATGCAAATGAAAGTGACAATAAAGCCAGCCAGTGGTAAGCAATCGGTTGGCTGTAAGCTCCTATTAGTTCTTAGTAAGAGCACAATAGCTGTTTCGCAACCAGACAGTTTGCGAGGGTTGACCTAAAGAAGGGTCAGTTTTGGAGCGTAGGATTGCTGAGGGTTATAGCCAGTGAGAGCTGGTGACATTTTAAATTGGTGGGGCGTAAAAACCTGCCTGAATTTTCACAAATTAAATTTGTGAAGCAAGGGAGCCCAAGTCCTTTAAGAAGAAATAAGGGGTGTTCGCTCCCTGCAAAATTCTTTTTTGTAAACATTTTTGGGGATAAAATGTTGCATTTTACACCACATTTTGCCAAATAAACTGGCATATCACTGGTGAAAGTGAAACTCTGTCACATGCTCCAAATTATCATGCAGCTTTCTGCATTGTATTCTGTATTGGAGCTAGAGAACCCGTGCTTTTGTGTTGGGAATGTTCTCAGTGTAGAGGGCTGTGATGGAAATACACTTTTAAAACCGAGATTGTATAGTGGCAGAGATTGCCTGGTGCACATAGCGCGTAGAGGGGCATGGCTGCAGTTTTAGCCAGCCCTTTCTGTCAGTAGGCACTTAAAGATATAATGGTAATAAACATTTTATGAATTTACATTTGATGCTGAGTGCCGCTTGCAGTACAGGAGGAGCCACCACTGGTTATAGCATGGTTCCTAATGAAGAACCTCAAGAAAAGTAGGAACTGCTCAGAGCAAGAGAAAGGCATACAAGGGGCACGAAGGGTGCTCTGGAGCTGCTGTAAGATACAGCAAGCTAAAAACAAACAAATAAAAGAGGAGGAACAGCTTAAGAGCGAAAGAGGGGTCTACAGGCATCCAACTAGCAGTGAAAGCAGGTTCTGGTGAGGAAAACTGGTAGGTATTACAGGGTGAGCAGAAACTGTAAGGAGGAACATACAAGGGAAGAGAGCAGGAACTGTTGAGACGGAGAACTATAGTGGCTGAGCAGGATCTGTTGAGGGGGATAAGGGGCTTTATAAAGAGAATACACAAGGAGAGCAGAAACTGCAGAGCAGGACAGAAAAGCATGTAAGGGACAAGAAGGGAAAGCAGGAACTGCTGAAACTGACAGTTTATGTACGGGATATACAAGTAAATTAATAACTGCTGGAATGGAAAAGTACTTCAAAGAAACAGCAGCACGAGGTACCACCTTTCCAGAGATTAGCTGGTAGGTCAGGAACTGGTGGATGGGAGGAGTGGGGTATAGAGAGGTAGGACCTCATTACAAGTTCCCCAGAGCAGCATCTACCTTGGGATAGTGCACAAGGTCGTTCTAAATCGCCTGGTGTTGCTGGGCACATCATTACCTGATGTACAAATACCAGACCTGGTTATTTCAGGTCTGGAAACGTGCAAATCTGCCATCTGCGTATCTCAGTCCCTACCTGCACAACAGGGGGACCTGCAGAGACTCCACTGAGACCCATAGCAGCTTCCTCGGGCCCCCAATAGCCTTCAGCCCTGCCGACAGGTTTTCCTTACTAAAGGTTACCACCTGCTCCAAGCAACAGAAAAAAGACTGGTAATGGGCCCGGAATTGAGACCAGCTATGAATAGGGACCTGGTATTGTTGGATATGCATGTTATTTCCATTACCACTTAATATTTCTAGGGGTGGGCGGTAAACTTTGCTCCTCCAGAGGAGTTTTTAGAGTTTGGCCACTTCATGCTCCGCCTGGAGCGTGGAGTTTGGCAAAAACTCTGCCAAATACCGCACAGCAAAGTTTTTCTTGCATGCAGCTTGCCAACGTTAAGTTAGTAAGTGAGAAAAAATGGCCAGTTTCCTTATGTAGACCCTAATCCTTTAAACCTGGTTCTGCTTCCCCATCATATGTTTATGGAAATCTCTTTCTATGCGGAAACAGCGTTTACAACGCTGCTATTACCACTCAGGTAGGTAAGAATGCAGTTGTTACAACGACCGCGTTGTTACCACGTGTGACATTACATCGCAAGACGTTTCAATAACTTGCACTAGGTGGCGTGCAACTCCAGGGAATGTGTTGGATTTTAAATCCAACACCTTCCCTGCTGTTGTGCTAACTGGAGTAGGAATAGTAATTTATACTATTCCTAAGTCCAGGGCGCCACCTAGCGCAAGTCGTTTCAGCGACTTGCGATGTAATGTCACACGTGATAACAATGCGGTCGTTGTAACGACTGCGTGGTAATAGCACACATTGTAACGTGCTATATTCCTTTCTATGTGGTGGAGTTCTAATTTGGCCTCTTTCAATTTAGACGAAATCCAAGGGACTGGTTTGTGCTTCAAAAGCATTATTAATACAACTTGAAAACTCCCTTTGTACTTCATATATATTCCAACTATTAGTAGTTAATGTCGATTTATTTATAAAGTTTTATATAGCTCGAACAAGATCCCAAAGGATATCAGAGCGCTTTGCATTCGAACCAGAACTAGAAGGACAATAATGTAAAAACAACGACAAGTAGGGATAAAAATACGAATGATCATAAATTACACGAAAATGCCACATGGAAGTTATGTTAAACAATTGTACAGGGTCGCGAAAGAGGGACACAGTAAGTCGTAAAAAATGTAGTAGTAAATGTTGGAACCATGGAAGTTGGAACAATGACAGCGGGCCAGAGAGCCTAGCCCACTTACTGAAGGAATTTATTCATCAGGAATCTTTTGACTTCCAGTTTGAACACCGTTGTAACGGAGATTCTGCATACTTCTGGTGGAAGAGAGAAGATTGAAGGGAATCCTTCATTGCTTGTGTATTGATTTTACCCCATTTGCGGATATGTTTACTTCCTGGTTTATTGGTGGTCTGTGTACCACGACCCGGGGATCAAAAGATATTAGATAATAATCTGACCAGATACACAGTCCTACCGCGTAGTTGGTAGGGGTGATATTATAACACCAAATTCGATCTAGGATGTGGCGTTTATTATGTGTTGGGCTGCTAATATGTTGTTTGCATTTCGCCATTAAATCAGAAAATTGTTGATCTTTCATACCAGCCATGTGGTCGTTGGGCCAATTATGAACACGTTTGCATAATCCGTTGCCAATATACAAGCTTGTTTCAAGAAGAGCTACGGAAAATAGGCCATAAAGCTGGGAGAGTGGGATGCTGATAAGTATGTCACAGAATCATTATGTAATTCTATGCGAAAGAGAAGTAAATCTACAAATTCAATGGGGCAATTTCAATAGGTGTGGTTTGAAAATAGCGGTGTATAATCGCCATAGTACTGCTGCCACCTTTTTTATTCCGCGTGCTGTTAACCTTTGGCTCACAATGGTCGTCGGGAATGGCTGCTAGTAAGTCTGGCAGTGACTCTTCCGCTAGCCCGGCTTCGGTTAAAACTATGACATCGGGGTTTCGGGGTTGCTGGATTCCAGCAGCCCCAGAATTTCAAGCCGTAGGAGAAAAGATTGACAGAGGGAAGAGAGAGACAATGAGCAGAGAGGGAGCAGGGACGGTCGCATTTCGCTGCTGAATGGAAATCTGTTACCCAGGAGACAAGGGGCTCACGAATGACCCCCCCTCCCTACTGCATACATGCCGGAGCTCTGCAGGGGGACCCTGCGTGACCAGTTCCTGCACGCACTACGGATTTACAGATGTTCAGATATCACTGGCCAATCCTGCTGGGTGGCACAGTGGCAGAACTGTAGCCTCACTGCGTGAGACCCTGCACCGAGCTGTGCTCTGCCTCATGTCACGAGGGCTCTTCCAGATGAATGCACCACTAACCGGAAGCCATCGGGGAGGAGCATACATGCCTGAGAAAATCCAGTGACGGCATCTGGAAATGTATTATGCGCAAAAGAATCCCACTGCAGATGTATGTGCATGTGAGCAATAAGTGGCATACCGCTTTTACCAAGAGATATTGGTCCTGCCAAAAAATGTATTGCTTCATTCCCAAAATAAGACCTCCCTGTACAACTTCTACTGGATAAAAAACATCTCCTTGCTTTCCAAGGTCTGCCTTACTAGCCTCCTACCTCACGGCCACTGTACTGAATAACCATTTTAGGATTTTCTATTTATCTATCGAGGTGTCTGCAGTCAATAACACTCCAAGGCATTCCTCGCTTACTGCATTAGTGCACAGAATAAAAGATAATGTAAATGTTTATCCCAATTGTATCACTGCGTGGATTAATGAGCATAGCTCTGCACCGCATACATTTTAGGCGTTTCAATCCCCTCTAGTCCTCTGTGCACCTCTGTAAGATCACTGTAGCAGCGCATCCAATGGGATCACATACCTTTCAATCCCCAGCTCACTGTGCCACTGCATGGGGTAATTACATCACTAGGCACTCTGCTGTCTGCACTGGCACTGTTATCAGTGCACCGTACAAGAACATCATAGACGTTTCACTCCCCCACAGCTGACTGTGCCACTGCACTGAATAATAAGAAACATCACCAGGCATTCTGCTATCTGCTCCAGCTCTGTAACAGTGCACCAAATACGAACACCCCATGCGTTCCAATCCTCTCTAGCACACTGCATCACTGCATAGAACCCCCTTGAGCTCACAGTGTCACTGCACTTAATAATAAACAACACCAGTTATTCTGCCTTCTGCTCCATCTTGGTAACAGTGCACGAAATGCGAACGTCACATGCGTGTCAATCCCCTCTAGCACACTGCATCACTGCATAGTATCCCTTCTAGCTCACTTGTCACTGCACTTAATAATAAGAACCATCACCAGGCATTCTGCTATCTGGTCCAGCTCAGTAACAGTGCACCAAATACGAACACCCCATGTGTTCCAATCCTCTCTCGCACACTGCATCACTGCATAGAACCCCCTTGAGCTCACAATGTCACTGCACTTAATAATAAACAACACCAGTTATTCTGCCTTCTGCTCCATCTTGGTAACAGTGCACGAAATGCGAACATCACATGCGTGTCAATCCCCTCTAGCACACTGCATCACTGCATAGTATCCCCTCTAGCTCACTGTGGCACTGCACTGAATAATAAGAAACATCACCAGGCATTCTGCTATCTGCTCCAGCTCAGTAACAGTGCACCAAATACGAACATACCATGCGTTTCAAATCCTCTCTAGCACACTGCATCACTGCATAGAATCCCCTTGAGCGCACTGTGGCACTGCACTGAATAATAAGAAACATCACCAGACATTCTGCTATCTGCTCCAGCTCAGTAACAGTGCACCAAATACGAACATCCCATGCGTTCCAATCCTCTCTAGCACACTGCATCACTGCATAGAATCCCCTTGAGCTCACTGTGGCACTGCACTGAATAATAAACAACACCAGGTATTCTGCCTTCTGCTCCATCTCGGTAACAGTGCACGAAATGCGAACATCACATGCGTGTCAATCCCCTCTAGCACACTGCATCACTGCATAGTATCCCCTCTAGCTCACTGTGGCACTGCACTGAATAATAAGAAACATCACCAGGCATTCTGCTATCTGCTCCAGCTCAGTAACAGTGCACCAAATACGAACATACCATGCGTTTCAAATCCTCTCTAGCACACTGCATCACTGCATAGTATCCCCTTCTAGCTCACTGTGGCACTTCACTTAATAATAAACAACACCAGGTATTCTGCCTTCTGCTCCATCTCGGTAACAGTGCACGAAATGCGAACATCACATACGTGTCAATTCCCTCTAGCAGACTGCATCACTGCATAGTATCCCCTTCTAGCTCACTGTGGCACTGCACTGAATTATAAGAAACATCACCAGGCATTCTGCTATCTGGTCCAGCTCAGTAACAGTGCACCAAATACGAACATACCATGCGTTTCAAATCCTCTCTAGCACACTGCATCACTGCATAGTATCCCCTTCTAGCTCACTGTGGCACTGCACTGAATTATAAGAAACATCACCAGGCATTCTGCTATCTGGTCCAGCTCAGTAACAGTGCACCAAATACGAACATATCATGCGTTTCAAATCCTCTCTAGCACACTGCATCACTGCATAGAATCCCCTTGAGCGCACTGTGGCACTTCACTTAATAATAAACAACACCAGGTATTCTGCCTTCTGCTCCATCTCGGTAACAGTGCACGAAATGCGAACATCACACGCGTGTCAATCCCCTCTAGCACACTTCATCACTGCATAGTATCCCCTTCTAGCTCACTGTGGCACTGCACTGAATTATAAGAAACATCACCAGGCATTCTGCTGTCTGCTTCGTCTCAGTAACAGTTCACCAAATGCGAACGTTACATGCGTTTCAATTCCCTCTAGCACACTGCATCACTACATAGCATCCCTTCTAGCTCACTGTGGCAACGCAGTGAATTATGAGAAACATCACCAGGTATTCTGCGGTCTACTCCGTTTTAGTAACAGTGCACCAAATGCGAACATCACATGCCTTTCAATCCCGTCTAGCTCACTACATCACTGCATACGTCCAGCAGAAACTCTATCACTGCATGGAATAATGAATATCAGCAGACACAGACGTGTATTTTTGCCCGACCCTAATGTCTTCCTCTAAACAAACACCCATCAATTGGAAAGTGGCATGACCTAAATAGCAGGCATTTGCAAGGCCGATAGGTCTATTTTTTTGCTAAGGGAGTGTTTGATAGTAGGTGTGTGGGTTTGTGTCTGTATGATACCCCAGCTGTCCAAGAAAGAGTATTTATTCAATTATGATGCAAAGTCTTGGGGTACAACAATATGAAGCTGGGAGTAGGGCCACTCGGTTGAACATGTTGCAGTAGCAGAGTTAAGCTGTGTCCTGACAGAAGAGTGTTGTGAAAAGAAGTCTGAAGATGAAGTTTGCATTGTGATGCCCTGATAACGAGCTGCTCTGTATTGGCAGGATGATAAACCTGCATGCAAAATGTACGTTACTGTGCTGTAACACTGCACCATTCCCGTTCAAATACAAGTTACCCAATGGTATGGAGACTTACCGTGTAAAACCGGATTTACCACTACGTTTAGCACATACATTTACCACTTGCTCTAAGCAGGTGGTAAATATATGCTGGGGCTTCTCAGTGGCAGAGCGTGAGGACAGTGGGGTGTGGGAAGTAGGGGAGGGAAAGGGGAAGAGAAGTTCTGGCAGGAGAAAGCATGGAATACTCCTCGCTCGACTTTACCAGGTGGAATTATCACCCAGTAAAATTGGGTCCAATGTTCCAACATCCTGAAACAAGTCAACTCATTATCGGGCAGAGCGGAGTCCCATTGAGTGACTCCTCTGCCCCCCCACTCCTTATGGTATACAACACAGCCTTGTATATAAATCACCTTAATGGTGATTACAAGGCTGTGTTGTATACAAGTGTTCTTTCCTTCTCAGGAAGTTTGAATTGAAAGTGTACTTCAGGACACAAGACAGCAGCTAAACATTGAATGGGTATGCTGGTTATAATGGCAAGTTAGACAAGCAGTGGCATAGTCAATAGGTCTCGCCTTTGGGACTTCATACGTGTTTAGCCGTGCAGCCATTATCAGACTATCCAATGCGTCACAAAACCTAAAATAATTAAATGAAAAAAGTCTGATAACCATCAACTACCTTCGAGAGAAAGCCTGGAGCACGTAATGAGTTTGTGGTGCACTTGTAAATAATCAAAAGTATGTGTTACTCTGCAGAAATACACTTCTTACATTTTACTCTCCATGTCAAGCCACCAACAAGAAGCACAGTAAGCTGTGGGCCTCGCTCATGGAGAAAGATTTGTTTGCACCCTCCACTCTCAGCTGTACTCAAGCCATACCAATACCCACATCGGATGGTGTGGAAGGCAGCCCTCGGCCTTTTCTCTAAACTTTCCCCCAGCCGCAGTTCGTGCTCCTCCCGGTCCAACAAGGGGTTTGGATTCCCGTTCATTGCTTAAAAACAACGATCACCCGTAGACTGTAAACAAGCGTGTGAGTCCATACAGACAGTAGAGATGGGGCCAATATGGGAGGGGTGAAGGGAGGAGGGGCTTGGGTAGGCAGTGGCAGAGCTTGGGCACGAGAGAAGTGCTGCATCAGGCGGAGGTGTGAAGGAGGTGGTCGGAGATTAGAAGAAAGATACTTGTAGGTGACATCCACTGTTGAGGCCATCTTGCTCCTCCCCTAGCCGCTGCAAAACTGCCCAGCTCATTAAAACATTTTGTTTGTACTGTTCAACTGTACCATACATTTGTATTGATTCACAATACTAATGTCTCATAAAACTCAACGCTGATGCTTCCACGCTAGGCTTGATTGATAACACACATCACAAATGTATTTCACGCCCTGATATCTAAACTTGTGTAATTTGTAATGGTTCCCAACTAGAGTATTGCTATTTTATGTTAGGACTTTGTTCAAAAATGGCATCCATGTCTCTCATTGAAATAGATCCCCCTACATCCTCGTTATTATGCTGCACGCACATTGAGCATGCGGCAACCATAAAAATGGTGGGGAAATGAACCGTTTGCCTGACTTACATTTGGGTGGCTCTGGGGACTTGGTACCACAGCATGTGAGCTGTAGTAGCAAAAGAATGACTGGTTTATTTCAGTATGGATAAAGCTGTGGTGCACCATGGTGAGAACATACATGAGGGTTTTAGACAATAAAAGCAATGAGTGTGGAGAGGTGCTAGCCTTCATTCCTATGTTCCTGGATGCGGACAGGTATGAAAATTATCTACCAATCGAATTTTACTATGTTACCACTATAAATTAGTTACAGAGTTGATTTTTCAGCCACTGTCGTGAGCCTTTGCCCCTGCTATTCCCCATGCGCAGCCAATCATGGAGGATGAGAATGAAAAACAGGAAAGGCTAGTAAAATAACAAAAAAAAACGGCGCTTGGAGATACGTAGCTGAGTTCGGAACACTAGCAGGAAACGAACAAAAAAATAGTGCCCCAAAATATATAGTTAAGTTCTAAAGTTGTACAATACTAGAAGGTAGGCACTGCTCTTTGGGAGGAAACAAATGAACACAAGGCGGGACAAAGAGGAAAGATAACCCACTAGCAAGCAAGGCTTTTTAAAGGACAATTGAAGGAACAAATAAAAAGAAAATGGGCGGGCTGTAAGTTTACAAAGTGAAAACAGCATGTCTCGAAGGGGCAGCGTATGCGCTGTCTAGACTCGACCTAAAAAAAAATGACAAAAAATAAAGGGCTGTTTGAATCATGCAAAACAGGGATATAAGAGGTGCAAGACCCCATGCTCCTTACGTTCCTTTATAGGAAAATGTATGAAAGGAAATGCTTTTATTTTGTAGGGGATGACTGCAATGGCACAGGCTGCAAAGTAGTACCTGATGTATCACAAATAAAATGAAAATAAAAAAGCTTGTAGTTTTGGTTCATAGTTGGGTTTTTAGGAATTTTTAATATGCTTCAGAGTTGTAAAGAAGGCATGTTTTCTTTTTTATGTTGATGTCATTATGTAGTTTGCTGTAAACATTGGTAGTCATTGCTTTGTGAGTATAGTGGTTAAATATGTTAGTATTTTATTATAAGGCAAATATGTTTTGCACATATATTAGTCAGCTACTTTGGAAATTGGCAGTGGAGACAACATTTACGGATGCATTTCTCTTCAGGAAATGTTTCCATGTAACAGTGGTAAGTATACACACTTCTGCCAATTGCCACAATTCATGCAAAATATCAATGAATTTATATGACAAAATAACAATGTGACAATAGCAGTGGAACACAGACAGAAGGCAAGCATATTTGTAGCAACTTTAAGAAAGCCTATTTGTGTGCACATTTTTATTTTTTCAAATTGCGGAAGCAGTGGATCATTCACAAAAAGCCTTCTTTTTTTGCATATTTAAGAAAGCCTATGTACACGCAGGTCTTTACTTTGTGAACAAAAAACAAAACACATCCGTAAATACATGTGATCGTAACATAAAAGAAAAACTAATGAACATGCAAGGGCAGTTAGTAATACTACTGTGTCTTTGTGACAGATTCAGACATCCAAAGGATACACACACACCCTAAACATAACAGCCATAAATGAGAAAGTAAAATAATCGTGCCTGCAAAGTAAATAACCTTTGTCAAAGAGGGAGTGAGAAGATAAATAGGGTCTTCCCAGCTTCCAAAATCTACACAATAGATCAAATATAGGAAGGACCCTCTGGTCACATATGTATGATCTCTCCGAACCTCTTATTTCATCAGGAAATCCCTTTTTAGGTCGAGCCTAGCGCAGCGCATGCGCTGCCCTAGGAAATCGACCTCTTGGAATCACTTCAGCTTTCTTCAGGTTTAGTAGAAGCTTGTGCATGTGGTGCTCACACGCTATTGGCCATTGCGTCTGGCTTCAGCACGCAATTGGCCAAAGGCATGTGGATGTCCCAGCTTCTTTTGAAAGGTTTGTTCTCAGAGCGTTTTGCTCTCGGGAGCCAGCAGCGGCGCGCAGGGACCATCTGTTTTGTGTCGGGCCATCTGTTTTGTGTCAGGGTTCCTTGGCGCTTTCATTAGAAGGCGCATCCCCAACTAGGTTTGGAACTCGTTATCTGTTTGCTGTTTGTTTCCCAAAGCTGCTAAGCGCTACTTGCTCCGTATTGATCACACAGAGAAGCCAGCAAAACTACAACGTTAATTGGGTCCACAGGAATCCTCGCTCGGCCTCCCACCGCCCCCCTGGGACACGGCTAGCTTTCTGAGCACTAAATGTGCACGTGGAGGCACGCTATGTGAGTGAGTATAAAAGGAGGCATCAAGGCACCCAGCTGAATGTGCCCGGCGCTTGGCAGCTCCTTCCTCGCCCCAACTGCTTATTTGAATTAGACTGCCATTCCCCTCTCACGCCTGTTCACCCTCTCTCTCGCCGAAGCCCGGTCTGGAAAACTGCTGCTGCCCCAGAGTGCAGTTGCCTGGCTGTCCTGTCAGCATTGTTCTGCTGCTCATTTCATATGTATGTCACATCACGGCTCCATGCTCTCCTTTGCCCTCGCTCCCCTTCCCCCTACTGGTGCTCTCTCTCGTGCTTTTTTCCCTCCTCTCCCCTCTAGACAGGTTCTCGCCGAAGCCACTGAGCTGGGTGATTTAAACTTGTGCCGCCCCGTGCCCCCGCGCTGCCTGGGCACCATGTTGCCCGGACAGTTGCTGCCGGACAAAGTGTGGTGGTGGGCTGCTGCTGGCTCTCGCGTCTTTTGAGCCGGCCGGTGGGGCTTGGCAGCTCCTGCTCTCGCCACCTCTCGTTGCTGTGGTATCTGGTGCCTCTGTGCGGAGCCGGGAACACCTCGTTGACCTTATGTAACACAGCCCCTTATCTGGGTGTGCGTCACCCCTCCGTGCAATGCAACCATTAAACACGGAATACTCACACATATGCTGTTATCTTCACTGCCCAGAACTCCATATTTTGATACGTTTATTGAACTGTGCGTAAATAATATTCTGAGATTGTGCTAGGCATGTGCCTCTGAAGAGCCTAAAAAATGTTCAATGAGTTTAAGCGCTAACTGTTGACACCTGTCGGGATCAGCATGTCACGACTTTTAGTCGGTGATGCCAATTCAGCCCTCCATCCTCGAGTCAGCAACCAGGGACCACTACCCATGTAGGCTCAAAGCAAATCCAACACTCGTCCAGCCACACACCCACACTGTGTAGTGTGCTGTCCGTGTGGCTAAGCGCCTCAGCGCCCCATATTGGGGTAGTAAACACTATACAGCTGTTACAGTGCAATAACAGATGAACATCTGCCCCTTATTTACCACGGTTCGAAACTGCTTAGCTGCGAGATGAAGCAATGTATAAAACAGGTTACGATTGGAGGAGGAGCCTAGCACGCACCCAAGATGGTCGCATGAGCACAGGGCTCCCCGGACCCTCGCTGCTCCTCGGAACTTATCCTGACTCTATCCTGACTTGGTTGACGGATTCTGGAAGATGAACGTTTGCTGAACCCTAAACTCTTTTCAGAAACCAAATCGGACCTGGGAGACCTGATCTATGGTGGTTTGAACTTTTGAGGCCCAACTGATGGCTGTGCCCGGTGCGAAGGTGAACTGTGGATCCGGGGCATAGTTGAACAACAACGGCATCGGGGCTGTGCCGGCGGCCGTCTCATCACTTTCGGTTTCACTTTTGGATCTCTGAGTGGCTGGACAGTGGAGTTGCTTTGTGCCGCTGGGTTTTTACTCGGCCTTCGCTTCGTGCCTTTGCCTCCGCCTGAACCCAGTGTGCCCATTGACTTTGATCCTCTCGCACCGCCACATTGCGGTCCCTGGTACGGCTCGTGTCGGCTTCGCCCGTGCCACTTTGACGCTTGCTCGGTGGTCCCCTTCGGCGAGCGTGGTTCCACATGGGAGGCAGAGGGGATCCCGAGAGGCGTAAGACCAAGACATCCCTACGTGGGGGACCGGTCCAGACCAACAACATGGACCGCTACACTCAGGGTAAAGGGTCCCCTGGGACGGCCAGTGTTCTCCCGGATGACGCTGGGGGTGTTCCGTCCGCCCCTCCGGATTTGTCCCTGCAGGACATCATGGGCGCCATTAATGGCATCAAGGAGACCATCGCTCAGCAGTACGAGGCCTTGGCCCGTAAAATCGACACGGTGGCCATTGATGTTACGCTAATTCGGGCGGATCTCTCTAAGACCAATGAGAGGGTCCAATCGCTGGATTTGAGGATGTCCACCCTTGGTACGGATGTGTCGGACCTGCAGACTGCTCTCGGCGACCTCAAGTCGACCAACGACCTGATGGCCCGGCGGCTGGAGGACTTCGAGGGACGGGCTCGACGCAATAACATCCGCGTCATAGGTGTTCCGGAGACCTCCGACAATCGCCCGGTGGATCTTATGGTTGAGGAACTCATCCTCAAACAGCTTGCCCCCGCTGGCCTGACTAAGTTCTTTGCCGTGGAGCGGGCCCATCGAGTCCCAGGCGGTCGGCCGCGACCGGGAGCTCCCCCGAGGCCTATTGTCGCAAAACTTTTTCACTACAGAGACCGAGATGCGATTCTGCAGGCCTCACGGGTACATGGCCCGGTCCGATATGAGAACTCATCCGTTAACTTTTTCCCGGACTTCACCCAACTGGTCCAGAAACAGCGGATGGGTTTCCAGGGGGTGAAGCGCCGTCTCCGGGACCTGGGTCTTAAGTACTCGATGCTTTTTCCTGCTAAGCTCCGAGTGGAATACGAAGACCGGGCTACCTTTTTTGACTGTCCTGCGACTGTGAGTGACTGGCTGGATTCTCTGCCGGACCGGGGTGACCGGCCTGGGCCTTCTGGTGGTGCTGAGGGTGGCGGGCCTCCTTCGGAGTGACTTTTGGTCCTTGACTTTGACATTTTGTTTTGTTCGGCTGGGTTCTACTTCTTTTGTACATTTTGTTTAATTATGATCTATGTTGGGGGTGGGCAGGGACGGGTCCCTTTCCTCCTCCGGGGTCTTTTCGTAGAATGGGGTTTGTAGGGCGACAGGCACACTGCAAGTTGGGGTGGTTTTCTGGACCGCAGGGGTGCAGGGTGGGGGGAGTTGAATTTGGGGGGGGGGTTGGTGGGTGGGAGGGGTTGTTTGGATTTGTGTTTTTTGTTTTCAAGGCGAGGTATTGGCTCTGTTTCAGTTTCAGGTGTCGCGCTATTTGCTGGGGGACCTTTGATCTATTGGAGGGGATGGGGGGGGACGGGTTGAGACTGATGTCTTGGAACGTCAACGGATTGGGGGATCGTATCAAACGGGGTGTTGTGCTGCAGTATTTGCGTCGTTTGACTCCTGATGTGGTATTCTTACAGGAGACGCATCTGGTTGGTAATGTTTGTCATGCCATGAACAGGGGGGGATACCGACTCGTGGCCCATTCCGGTTTCACCATTGGCTCTAGAGGGGTGGGCATTCTCCTACGATCTTCACTTCCGCTAGAGATCACCAGGGTTGTCCTAGACGATAGAGGGCGCTATGTGGCTCTGATTGGGAGGTGGGAGGGACAGTCCCTTTCCCTGGTTTCGGTTTATGTTCCCCCGGGCCTCCAGAACTCCACTTTCTCAGACTTGGGTCGTATGCTGCTTGAGCTTCCTGACAGTCTTTTGCTTATGGGTGGGGATTTTAATTCGGTTGTTTCGGGTGATTTGGATCGCCACCCGCCCAGGGCCCTCCCTGCTGCCCAGGCGTGGCTCGGCGGACTCTTGGATACCTTCGGTCTGGTGGATTGTTGGAGGTTAATGCATCCGACACAGTGTCAGTACACATTTCACTCTGGGGCCCATGGGAGTCTCTCCAGATTGGATTATTTTCTTATGCCCGCGGCCCAGACTGCCCGGATTCGAGAGGTCAAGCACTTGGCCCGGGGTATCTCTGATCATTCCCCACTGTGGTTGCTTTTCGACACCGGGATGCGGTCCGCTGGGCGGATCGCCCCTATTAACCCTTGGTACTTGCGAGACCCCAAGATTCGTGATAGCCTTGTTAAGTCGATTGATCAGTATTTTCTCGAGAATGAGGGGTCGGTGTTGTCCTCAGTGTCCCTGTGGGAAGCCTTCAAAACAGTGCTCCGCGGGCATGCCCTATCCCAGATAGTGGAGGCTAAGAGGGTTAAGAATGAGGAGGTGGTGAAGCTGGAGACTGAAATATCGGGGCTGGAAGCGGCTTTGGAGACGGGTGTCACTCAGGATGGGCTTCATGCCCTCAGCTTGAAGTAGTTTGAATATAAGTCTCTTGTCACTGACGCTGCCAAGAGCATGTATAGGGAGCAACAGGGTAGGTTGTATGATGCCGGGGACAAGGCGGGTAAACTGATTGCTTGGTTGGATAAGAAGGAGAGAGTGAATCGTGTGGTCCCGGAGCTTCGGGTTTCGGATGGAGTGTGTGTGACTGACCCTGGTGAGATTGTGGAGTGTTTTGCTGACCACCTCCGGGCGGTGTACTCCCCGGTGTCTGATAGAGATGAGGATGACTCTCGTCTCTTGCTGCGGGATATTGCCTTGCCCGGCCTATCCGTCGAGGACCGTGAGCAGATGGATGCCTCCCTGTCTGTCGCCGAGATTGCTACCGCGATTCGTTCCCTTCGCTCGGGCAAGGCTATGGGCCCCAACGGACTGCCGATTGAACTGTATAAACTACGCCCGGATAAAATTGCGCCCTTCCTCCGTCGTATGTTTCTGGAGTCGCTCGAGCGGGGATCCCTTCCCGACGACCAGCGTCTGGCTACTATAGTTGTTATTCCCAAGGACGGTAAGCCACGAGACCGCTGTGCCTCATATAGGCCTATCTCCCTACTAAATGCCGAACCGAAAATCCTTGCCAAGGTTCTCGCTAATCGCTTGCTGGGAGTTATCTGTGATTTGATACATCCGGATCAATGCGGCTTTATCCCTCATCGTAATACCGCTCTCAACTTGCGGCGTATACATGGCGTCCTCGCTAGGGCGGAGTACTTCTCTGAACCGGCCATATTGGTTTCCTTAGACGCCACGATGGCCTTTGATACCATCGAGTGGCCATTCCTTTGGGCCGTATTGGCGAAGTTTGGCTTTGGGGAGGGATTTATTGGTTGGGTGAAGCTCCTCTATGCTGGTCCAATGGCTCAGGTGGTTGTCAATGGGCGGGTTTCTCGGCCCTTCGCGCTCGGGAGGGGTACTAGGCAGGGGTGCCCGTTGTCCCCTCTGCTCTTTGCTCTCGCCTTGGAACCGCTCGCTGCCTGGCTCCGCTGGGAGCCCTCGATCAGAGGGATCCGGTGGGCCCCGGGCTTCGAGGATCGGGTCTCGTTGTACGCGGATGATATTCTTCTGTACCTCACCTCGCCGCGGAAGTCGCTCAATGTGCTTTTTGATGTCCTTACTTCCTTTGGGAGAAATTCGGGTTTGATAATTAACTGGTCCAAATCTTGCGTGTATCCTATCTCCGGTGGCCTTCCTCTCTTGCCGCCTCGGCTTCCGATTCAAACGTCTCAATCCGGCTTTAAATACTTGGGGGTATACGTTTCGTTGGATCCGGCGGTCCGCTATGAGCAGAATCTCCTGTCTCCCCTCCGTCGTTTGAGGGCGGACACGGCTCGGTGGTGTAAGTTGCCCTTGTCTCCACTTGATCGCGCAGCACTGTTTAAAATGATGTCCCTTCCCAGATTTCTTTACGCTCTCCAGAACTCCTTCGATATCATTCCGGCGGCCTACTTTAGGGAAGTGGAGAGTTTGCAGAGGAAACTGGTTTGGGACGGTCGTGCGCGTATCGCTTTGGCAAAGCTGACTCTTCCCTGGTATGACGGGGGCATCGCGCTTCCTGACATTAGAAGGTACTATTGGGCCTCCCAGCTGTCTGCCATTAACCATGCTACGTACGCTCCTGGCTCGAACCCGGCATATGAGATGGATAAATTCCTGCTTCCCGGCGGTAACTATAACAGAGCGCTTTACTCTCGATCTGCCGGAAGGACCCTCACGGGCCCTACTAGGATTGCGGTACGTGTGTGGAAGGCGGCGACTGTAGCTGTGGGCTGGAGTGAGCGGTTAACGTGTGCTACTCCTCTATTCGCCTCTGACCGCTTGGGAAGCCTCTGGACAACGAAAGGCTTTGAGCACTGGGATACGATCGGCATTAGCAGAGTGGGGGACCTATGGGTTAAAGGCGCGGTTAAATCCTTCGTGGCGCTTCAGAGCGAGTACGAGCTTAGTGAAAGGGAGTTCTTCCGCTATGCCCAGGTTCAGCACGCCCTACTCTCGGTCTTTGGGGAGGGGACCACGGTCCCTGTTTCTTCGCCTCTCGAGGACCGTATACTCGACGGACACGTCCCCGACAGTACTATCTCCCTGATTTATAAAAAACTAATAAATAATCGGGCTGATCTCTTGGTGCGTCTTCGGGAGGCATGGACGGGAGATGGGGTGTAGTTGGACGACGAGGACTGGCAGTCTGCGCTGTCATCCCCTAAGGAGGTTGCCATCCCGGCCCGTCTCCGTCTGGTCCAGCTTAAGATTCTCCATCGTGTCTATGTGACGGGTCCCCGTTTGGTCTCGATGGGGTTTTCTGATGACGGGCTCTGTAAGCGTGGCTGCGGGCTCAGTGCCACCTTTCTCCACATCCTCTGGGAGTGCCACGAGGTGGCGGAATATTGGCGCCAGGTGCATGATGTTATGAAACGAGTCACTGGGGTCGCTCTGCTGCCGGAGGTGCGCCGATGTGTTCTGAATGTGTGGGAGCCCAATGACTATAATGCGGCTCAGGCTCGGTGGGCGGCCCTTGGGAACATGATCGCAAAGAGAGATATTGCGCAGCTTTGGGGTTCCCAACGGCCTCCCACCGTGTCCGTATGGAAGGAGAACATGGACTGGTGCATGTTCAGGGAGAAGACGGTGTATGTGGCTCGTGGTAAACCGGGGGCGTGGGGTAGAATCTGGGGTCAGTGGAATGTGTATCGAGGGACTATCTGTTCTCCCCCCCTGGTGGATACGTCTGAGGTTGCCTTGTCCCCCTGATCCTTGAGGGTTCCTTGCTTACTCTGTTCATCTGAGTATAGATTTGGTTTTCCCGTGCCCCCCCCCTCCCTCTCAGACCCCCCTTTTATTGACCACCCTAGGGTGGTCCTATGTGGAGTTCCTCTGCTATGGTTAGACGCCCTTTCAATGTTTTTCGCCTTGCTTTTTGTTTTTCTTTACTTTGGTTGATAGTTATGTAAAAAGGGTGTATCCTGACTTCCTTTATGTGCAGCTTGATCTCCTGTCATTTAGCGGAGCCCCTGCGGGCCAGTCATTGTTTTTGAACTGCTTGATCATTTCTGCATACTAGCGGCCGGCCCAGGAGGTTGTAGGCCCGTGCTTGTACCCTTTTTCTCTGCACAATAAAATTTTTATAAATTTAAAAAAAAAAAAAAAAACAGGTTACGATTGTTAATAGCGTGTAACGCGGCATTGTTTGTGTGTGTTCTGTCAGAGTCTCGTTTACATTTCACTGCGGAGAACAACCAGCGCCGAGAATGAATCAATAGTGTCAGGTTATTTGAGCTCAACCCCATGTGACGGCGAGGTTCTAACTTTCTTTTGCCCTTGGTTCGTGCACGCACTTTTGCCAGGCAGCACGGCATGGCACACGAGGATTGCAACTCGGACCTATTTTAACAAGCATTGAAAATGCACTAGGTCTCGCCTTTGATTAAGTTAAAGCCATTTGCTTTGCTAATGGTATTGTATAGCAAAGCAAATAGCTGTAACTTAGTGAAAGTCGAGACCTATTGCATTTTTAATGCTTGTTTTTGAAGGCGGCCGCACTGCTGCTGTGCGCCTGCAACACATGTGGCAGACAATTTGAACTGACAGCTGTCCTGCAAGGCTTCCGGTGCAGCCTTACTGGTGACAGTGTCAGCGCCACGCAAAAATGTGTGCACCGCCAGCACTACACAACTTGAGCACTCCTGCAATCTGAGGCAGTCAACTCACTGCACAATGTGTGCCTGCAGCACCATGCAACCAGAGCACTGGCAGCACCATTCACAATGTGTGCACAGCCCAAGACCACACAATGTGCGTCACAGACAGCATCACCCAAAATTAACATGTGCGACTACACAATCAGACAGTCACACCCTTCACAATCTGGGGGGGAGGTGAGAGGTGAAGTAATGCAGTGAAAAGAGGTAAAGGAAGGTAGTATGTATGTGTAGGAAGTATAGAGAGGTGGTGAGGGAGGGGTGAGAGAGGACGGTGGTATTGGGAGTTGAGTGTGTATAGTGGGAGTGTGGGAGACATGAGAGGGGAAGTGGGTGGAGCAACAATCAGCCAGCCTGGAGTGTAGCTCACGCAGATTTGTAAAATTATTTAAAGCACTTTAGAGTGCAATTACCGCAGCACGGTGTAAGAGAGTGTGCTGGAAATACCTTGTAGTCTAGCAGTGGTTAATGTCTGTAGACAGCCATCCACATACCTCCTTCCTCTTCCCGAGCTGGATCCTCAGGCAGCTGCAATGTAATGCTGGGAGCGAGACAGCAGCAGAGAAACATGGAAGAGTAATAGGATTCCCTTCCTGCCATTTAAATAAAATCAAAATAAAACCAAAAAACACACATGGAGAGGGGCTTGTGGGGATAGAGGAGGGAGGAGTGAGTTAATTAACCGCATTTGTATTGTGGTAAATAATAGACTTTTTTATTCTGAATGCTATTACCACCTACGGCAGTTTCCATACAGACCGGCTAAGGGAGAGGTGACACGAAAGCTGAAGAATTCTAAAGACGGATAATGTTAATGTCCGTTTATCGCAGCACTCCTGGGTCTTCCCCTGCCCTCTCATGCTCCAGGGTGAGGTTAGAGCCAAGCCTAAAGTTCCAGAACAAGGCATTACATTGCTTAACTACAAACCGAAGGTGACAAGGGGAGCACCTGCATAACGGGTTGCATGGATAAGGAGGAACACTTAAAATGAGCGGGAGTACGGAAGCTTGTGGTGTCTGGGTAAAGGGGAGGCCGCGATCTGAGCAGCTAGTGGGAGAGATGGGGACCGCAGCTGAGCATTCTCGGAGGGTAACAGCAGAGGTTGCCAAGCACTGGGAGCTAACAGGAGCGTTCAGGGGGCAGCACAGACCGGGACGATAGAGTACCTGTGCACCGGTGGAGCGACTGAGGTAGGGAGCAGAGAGGAGCAGGTGACGCTGGTACGGGCTGGGTGTCGCCTGGGCTTCACCACGGAGGCTGTTGTGCGACATGGTCTAGCCGACTAAGCCTTTGGTGTTAATGAATCTACTCACCTACACGGATCACATTCCAATCAATGAGGACTTAGCCCCCACCATTGTGTCAGGCCCTATTATTAACAGACTGAAGCCGGACACAGACTGACTGCGCTTGTGAGGACGCCATGACACCAGCACTCCTCGCCGCTTAAGCTCCAGGACAAAGTAAATGTAGACGCGCGACCGCCATAATTAAATGTAAAAAAAAACAAGCCATTGAGCAAAGGCAGCCGCTTGTTTATATTTGCATCATGCTTTCACTTTATGTGAAAGCGCGATGCAAAAATAAACACACTGCGGCCGTTGCCAAAGGCGACTGGAAAAAACAAATAGTGCCGACATGACTAATCAAGGAGAGAGTGTACCGCCGCAAGTAAAGTAGCTAGTCCCAGGGGCGGGGCCAAAATCAATACAGGGCAGCAACAAGGAGGGACTAAGAAGCCCCCTTTTCAATCATGAGCCAGCGTTTTGCATGGAGGATGATGCCAGCGAATGAAAAAGATGGGCGGTGCTTCAAGTCCGCCTCTGAAAGCTTTGGAATCCGTATTGATTTCAGGAAGCCCTTGCATGGCGAGACAGCGCATGTGAGCTGCTAACGCCAGGCAAGACGTAAAAAGATTACCTGGCTACTGTTGCGGCTGGGGACGGTTATTAACGGTTTCCACAGAGACCGGTTTAATTGTGTGTGAGTTCGCGTGGTGGTGGGGGTGGCGGCCTCTGCCGCTCGTGCCACCTAGAGAACGGCAGCGTCTCGAGCTTGTGTACATCTGGCAGCCGAATGTTGGCAGTGTCTGTCTGACACCTTTGCGTGTCTGTATAAACACAGCAGGGGTGTATGTGTGTGTGTGTGAGGGGGATATGTTACTTACTGTCTCTTGTCACGTTGCAGGGCACCCACACGTGCACAGGACTCCTTTCAAAGAGACAGCCCCTTATCTGGCATCGCTGGTATCTAGTATCTGTCCTGTAAGGCGAGATTAAAATATTTTTGTTATGCTGCTCGGGTCTGGTTTTACTTCCTAGGCAGCTACTGAAAATCTTGCCTCAAGATCTGGTGGTGGCATGCTACGTTATGTGAGCACTTCGCTACTACCCTTCTGTGGTTGGTGTTGTGTTTTTGTGTTGTGTAAAATTTTGTAATGCCATTTTGATATGTTCTGTTGTGTCACGCGCCTCTGCTATTATGTAATGTCAGTTAAGTCCACTCTTTTATGCTGTGTCGTGATGTGTTCAGAAATGTGCATATATGGCACGGAAAATCTTTAAACAACTAAGCGCCTTGAGAAAGAGGCTTTCGGACTGAGGGCCAATCTTGTGAACTCATTCCCAAGAGCGCGTTTACCTGTGCCTGACCAGCCCTGCTCCCCACTTAGGAGGAAATGCATAGTGTTGCAGGTTTTTACATTACAGCCACCCATCCCCCTTTTCCTTTTCACAGCAACTCACATTATTTTTTAGTGAGTATTCTGTACTTGTCTGGTGGCCCCATTGCAGATGTGTGCCAGGACTAGCAGCCATCATTTGGAAAATGTAACCTATGTTTTTGTGAGTGTCTGCCTTTGAATAACAGCACACTTGTGACTTGCATTGTCTCGAGCCTGTTCCACTGTTTCAAATAAACAGACTTCTAAAGGGTAAATGAACATGTGTGGTTCAGCTCACACTAATCCCCTTCCAGATTCTGTTTCACCACCCTGCAGACTCTGGGAGCTCTTTGTTTACATTGATTGCGACAGACTTGCTGTAGCTCCTAAGGGTTTACCCACAGCGCTGAGCTATGTGCTTGAAGCAATTTGCTCCCAGTCAGAACATTTGTTTAAAGCCATGGAACAGCCACACTGTCTGCATACAGTGCATTCCATTCCGAGGGCTTCTCAAAATCTGTTCAGTGAGCGTATTTTGATCGCAGAAACAGCCAATCACTTGATATTTCTAGAGGGGTGAAAGAAAACAAATTACAACCTAATAGTTTCATCTATTAAACAAATGTTAGTTTAGCGAATGTTACATACAAATTCGTTTTATTTCATGCATTGTAGTTGAACTGGGATGGATTGATTATGGTTGGGCTCAAGAAGATGTGTTGGACTGGACTGAATTGGATGAGGCTGAGTTGGAATGGTTAAACTGAGATAGGATGTATTTGGTTAGAATGAATTGGATAGGGTTAAGTTGAGCTGGATCATTGAGGTTGGGTAGGATTTATTTGAACTGAATTTGAGTGGATTGTGTTGGATATTCCTCGGCTGGGTTTACTTGGCTTTGGTTGAGGTGAATTGGATTGAGATGTGTTGGGTTACGGTTAGCTTGTTGCATTTTAACTTTAATGGATGAGGCTCTGTTATGTTGGTTGCATTGGGTTGGAATGTATTTGGTTAGATTTGATTGATTAAGATTAAACTGGGTTGGATAAATTAGGTTGGTTTGAGATGGATAAGATTTGATTGGATTGGATTTCAGTTGATTGCGTTGGATATGCCTGGGCTGGGTTGAGCTGGCTTTGGCTAAGGTGAATTCAAGTGAGTTGTGTTGGGCTGAGGTTGGCTTGTTGCATTTGAATTAATTGGATGAGGCTGAGTTAGATTGGTTGAATCGGGTTGGAACGTATTTGGTTAGATTTGATTGGATAAGGTTAAATTGGGTATTGGGTTGTATCAGCTAGGTTGGTTTGAGTTGGATAAGATTTGTTTGGATTGGATTGGATTTGAGTGGACTGTGTTGAGTATGCTTGGGCTGGGTTGAGTGGTCTTTGACTCAGTCAGATTGGATTGCGTTGTGTTGGATTTCCTTGGATTGGGCACAGGTTAGTTTGCTGAACTAGGATGAAATAGACAAGCTTGAGTTACATTGGTTGCAATGAGTTGAGATGCATTTGGTTAGAGTGCATTGAATGGGGTTGGGCTGGATTTGGATCAATTTGACCGGATTGGGTTTGGTTGATTTTGATAGGATTAGACAGGATTTGTTTGCAATGGATTTTTCTGGACTAAATGTGATTCGATTGGATAGAGTTATGTTGAGCTGGATAGGATTTGGTTGCCCAGAGTTAAATTAGCTTAAATTTGGTTCGGTTGGATTTATTTGGTATGGTTTGAATTGATTAGGGTTTAGGTTGTTTCTGCAGAATTCGGTTGAACTGAATGAGTCTTGATTTGGTTAGGGAAGGATGTGTTGGATTTAGTTCAGTTAGATTGCATTCAATTGGTTTGGGGTGGGCTGGAAATGGCGTTTTTGAATTTGATTGGATTGTTTTCTACCGGGTTTGCAAAACAGTAATCCTTTCTACGCATGTGTATGAAAGTAAATAACTGGCAGTCACAGCATCCTTCAACACAAAGTTGTATTGCTTGTTGTCCTGGGTGCACCTTAAATATCAAAGGATAAACATCGGACATACAGGACATTAAAACATTGAATTAAAATAGGTTCTGTTTTCTGTGTAAACAAGGATCATGTGACCTCTTTCACCACATGGCTGATGCATCAGGAGGTCGGAGTGCTGGGAGAGCTGCTTGAAGTGGCTCTATGACATCACCACAGGGATTGGGGCGGGTGTTATAATGTCAACATTTCAACCACCAGTTGAAGGAAGGATTCTAACTGTGACTTGAATGCTACATGTTTCCAAAAAGCTAAAAATAGAAAAAGAGGCATTTTAATTGAAATTTATAATCAGTCCTTTACACTTCCACGTGTGGCGTTTTGGATTTTCATGCACATGTACATGTATTACAGAAGGTATTACCAGATCTTGTTTTTATGTCCTATAAAACGCTAAGTGTGTGGCAAAAATCCCTTACGCCTTGCTCATGTATTTTTGCAAGCACATCAATTTCAGCCACATGCGCTATTCAGATTCTTGCACATTCGTTTCCTAAGCAAATAAGCATTGGCATAGCCAATAGGTCTTGCCTTTGGGACCTTATAAGTGTTTAGCCATGCAACAGTCGATGTTGTTTCACCAAGGATATTGTGCTGCATAACTAAATACTTATAAGGTCCCAAAAGCGAGGCCTATTTGGCTATGCCAATGCTTGTTTATTAGAACTGTCACTCACTGAGATGGTCAGTGACATGCTTCATCATAGAGTTCTCGTGCAAAGATCTATTGTCTCTGGATGGGCTCTACCTTGCCGAGCAAGAGAGCTCTTTGATGTATTTATATGAGAGCCTAAAGTAGTTAAAATTGTCTAAAGTGCCCTTATCACCAATTTATTTAAAGGCACCTTGGCAAAGTTACAAACAAATTGGGGATATTGGATCAGAGGAATTGCTAACCCGTCGTTCGCTCAACATGGTTCAGCCACCTTAGTTCGCAGCTATTTCATTTGACTTTCATCAGGCCCTAACACGGATCCTGTGGTATCTCTTTATTATAAAAAAAAATATCAAAAAAGTATTACTTCTTTATTAGGTCTCCTTCCACTATTTGTGGTTCTCGCAAATCACAGCCATGCCACACATTCTGTCATGCATACTTATATATACAAACCCTCCTGAGTCTTGTCTTGGCAGGGTATCCGTGGGTTTGAGAGAGATATATTAGGCAATCAAGGTAATATAATCACAACTATTCATTTCCTTTTGTGTTATTATGTGTTATACGATGATACTGCTCACCAAGACCACCATAATTATTTAGTTAGCGACTGTTGTGAAAAAACCATTGGCAATATTCAATGAAAAACCTATTGGTGAAAGTATCTTTAATTTTAGCACAGTGCAATCTAAACAGACCATACACACTTGAAATTATTATTCTGAGAAACATCTTATTGGTATAATCAGCTCTTTTTGCCTCATGGGGTTGGTGGAGGCAGGTGAGCTTTATTGTCACACTGGAATGTAGAGAAGACTAGAAACAGTCTGTATATTTTTTCTCTGTTCTTACATTAGGATGAATATTACCCACTCACTAAACATGACCTCATTACTTACTGCTACAAGGGTTTGCACTTGTATTTCGTACCTATTTTTAGCCTCCACACCTCGCATGTTGTTGCGCGGCAGTCACCAAAGGCTATTTGTAGCCCTTCCTGTCCTCCTGATGTGCCTCCGACTGACGGGAGCATGCCACCATGTGATGTGTGTCTCCCGTGCATGGTGACTTGTCCATGAAAACTCTGAATTGTTGTATCCATGTCTTTGTGCTTGAAGATACAACCAATTATATTTTGAGGGTGCCCCTGCATAAAATAAATCTATATGAATAGTTTGTACACCGTGCTACCCTAACAGGCCTGTGAAAGCAACGGTCTTCAGTGGTTTCTAGAGAGCTTTTTTTCATTCATTCATAGTGTTATTAAACTCCTAAAAGCCTTTAATAGTGGAGAGGATTATTGCGTGCTTCTATCCTGTATTGGACCCAATATTCTTATCGTGTTATGAATCGGAATGTTGACACACAAGAGCAACTACGACTAGGGTATCGTTATCTCTGTAAGGACCTCCTAACAATGTCATCATTTACATCTTACCTATTAGTTTTCAATGGATAAATCCAGTATTGTTCCTTCTCAAACAAAATGTCTGCTACATTTTTTACATGTGGTTTCAACTGTTCAATAACTACTCACTTAAGATATTTTATGGTGTGTTCATTGGAAAGAAATGCTTGACATTTTGGTTGTGGGGCTCGCGCACATCTGAAATTGCTGCAGTGTTTACAGATACGGGTCTTGGTTTTCCACATGGTCTTACCCATGTATCTAAGACCACAAGGGCATGTTATCATGTAAATCACCTGTGCAAACTTGCAATTAGTGTGTCTAATTAGTTTCCATGTTTTCTTTAGGCACAAAACTATTTTTGTTAGGGCTTGCTTGTGAGATGACAAACACTACATTATCCACCGGGGAAGTTGCCTACCATTCTTGGTAAATTCCATAAAGTTAGTGCCCGGACCCAATGTTGGTATTTTGTTTGTTCTCTGATGTGTACTAGACTATCCCTTAGGCAAATACCCAATTTCTGAGAAAATAAAGTTTTTTCCCATTTCAGTGAGCCTGTATTGATTGAGCATGTGTCAGTTTTTATTAATGATCTTCTTCACCTGATTCGAGGCTGGGTTATATGTAGTTGCAGAGACCAATAGTTGGTCCTGTTCAGTTTGTGTGGATTCAAGTGCACTCTCTCAACTCTGTTTCCAAGCTCTCTTAAAGGATCTCTCAATAATCTTTTCGGGGTAGTCTCCTAGTTTAATCTTCAGGGTTTCTCCCCGTCTCTTAAACTCCTCTAGTCTACTGTAGTTACTCCAGAGATGTAAAAATAGGCCATTGGAGAGATTTTCTTTTAACGGCTTGGGATGGAAAGTCATAGTTTATCAGGTTGTCCTTGTCAGTAGGCATATTATAGAGGTTACTGTTTGAAGATAGCCTTGATAGAGTATGATTTTCACATCTAGAAACTTAAGCTCTTCTCTACTTGTGAGAAAGAAGGATGGGTCAGTGGTGGGTGTTGTGAAACCTTCTTCCATTCTGGTGACATTACTTATCTAGCAAGAGACTCCCAGTATATTACCTGTCAGCTCCTATGATGCGGTAGATGGGAGAACAAAGGAACAGAGATCACACTCAGCAAGTTAGGCTCTTAGTTGTCAGGTCGAATGCATGACACAAGTTTTAGTATGCTCACTTTATTTGCAAGCATGTGTGACTGACACATTATGGGAAATCTATGGGGCAGATTTATGTTAGACTTGCGCCACTCTTACGCCGCCGGTGCGTCACTTTTGTGACGCAGCGGCGGCGTACACCCTGCGCCACATTGCGCCCTATTTACATCGTGACGCATCTATGGAGATGCGTCACAGTGTAAAGCCCTGCGCCACATTAAACCTGCGTCAGGTTTAATGTATGCAGGGTGGGCGTTCCATCGGAAAAAGCCTCGGAAAAGTGACGCAGTGAAATCTACAAGATTTCACTCAGTCACTTTTCCGACGCTGCTGCGTCAAAACCTTGCGCCTGCTTAAAGCAGGCGTAAGGCATGACGCAGCATGTTAGGTATGGGCAGCCCCTAAACATTGCTGGAGTTGCGTCGTGCTTGCGACACGACTCCAGCAATGCGCCGCCCTTACGCCATCAGATGCGTCACGCATCTGTTAATCCTTGCGCCACGATGCGCTGCATTGTAAATACGGCGCATCTGTGGTGGCGCAAGGGTAAACTTGCGTGACGCATCTTTCCTGGCGCATCTCTGCTGATTTGCAGGGATGCGCCAGGAAACATAAATCTGCCCCCATATGTTTAATAAGGATATTGGTAGTCCCTCAAGTGAAACATTAGTATGTTAGGTTGTCGTGCTGAGCTAGGCATAACCACTTTCAAATATTTTGAAATAAGAGTAGCTTATTGCTATTAAATGTGGCAACTATAGAACACCCTACCTGTAGAATTTCTGGGTGGGTGAATTATTTCGACATGGAAGAAGAGCCAGTTACTTATGACTGCATTTTATTTAGCAGTGACTACTTAACTTGGAAGTATGATTCTTGTATTTGGTCCTCCCGATCCCAAAGCAAGGCGAGTGAACCACCCAATCAATCACAGCCGTGGATCTATGTGCTTGTAGAAAATAGGTGAATGCAAGTCTGTCTTTTTGCTTGCAAAGAGTAAATCTTTTAGGCTAAATGACACAAACCTTAACAAAATACTCGAAGTGTGTGTTTTTGCATCACTACGTAAACTGATGTTCAAGAGAGATTTCAGTAGTAATTTTAGTCCCTGCTACTTTCTGGCATAGACATGGACTTATAGAGCTACCTGAAAGAAAGATATCTTCAGCCCAAAGTTCTTGAGTTTATCTCAACGTAACTTTCTTCAGCAGTTCAGACCTCTGTAGGTGAATCGCCCTTCCTCAGCCCAGCCGACTTGTCAGGAGACCTTGACTGCCTAGGACTCCCGGGTGAGCACTAATAACTTTTAAAGATTGGGTTTTTGATAAATTTGACTTAGAGCATACCTCATTTATATTTTTACAAAATTGCCTTCTGACTCTAGGTCACTGATAGCTGAGTTTAACCATGAACTAAGGCCCCACTACTCTGCATGTGCAATACTGGAGGAGACATTGCTACATTTTATCAGCCAAATCTATAGTAAAATAGATGCATCCATGTCCATCTGGGAATATCCATGCAGCAGTTAATTATTAAATCTAATGTCTGAACAGTAATAATAAAAAACTACTTGTTCCTTGAATGTTACCTAGCGCAGTAAGACCATATAATTTAACAGCTATAATAGTAGAAACAGTTTTAAAATGGTGGATAAATGTTTCTTGTTACGTTTCACTAGTTTGCTCAGATGGGCTGTCTTACATACACTTGGTAAGGAGTGATAATTAAACCAATTCATAGAAAAGAGGACTCTTCTTTGCCCAAAACTATCATTTAATAAGCTTAAGTGATGTTGATGCAAAAGCTTATGCCAAAATAGTGCTATTGGCTTTAATATGTTGGATTCATAAACACAACGTAATCCCAGTGGAATAAAGTGGCTTTAGGGAGGGCTACCTAACTGCTTGTTTGTGGACCATAGCAGAGAAATCGACCAAGGGGTAATTTATTCTGCTGCTCTATCGATTTCTAAGCATCAGTTGAATGCTTTTGACCATTGCAGATCTCAAAAAATGTAATAGAGACTTTGGTGGTTTATCGCATGCTCCACTACCAAGGACCTATAAAGCCATGGTACAGCTCCAGATCTTATACAAGGTTGAAATCTTGTACAAAAATAGAGGCTAATGTTAAGAGGAAAATGTTCAATAATCCATATGTTTGCTCAATTGCTTACATTTATTGTACTTAAGGTGAGGTATTTAAAAAAAAATTGAAAATAAAATATTGTATTAGATATTAAGAGAGTAGCAAAACGTTTGTAACATAACATGAGCTTTTTTAAATATTGCATGTGCTCTGGATCATTTTTTGGAATCCATAAAGAATTTAGAATTGTAATGCTACTGTATTTTATTAGACCTATCGGTAAATCATGTTTAATTGTGTGTTTTGTTTAAATTCTTATGTAATAGTTTTAATAAGGATAAATTGGAAATCATGTGTTTTATTGATGTTCAATAGGCTAGGGTCTAAATACACATTTGCAACTGGCCGAACTAAGGCCCCAATACCTAATCATGCTGACAAGAATACTTCAGGTGGTCTTTGGTCTCACTCTAAGAGTAGCTACCATTGGGATGCAGAGAAAGCTCAGAGTTCTTTAAACCAACAGTTTGTCTTACAACTCAACTCTACCAGTGGCTTCCTTGCAGTTGTCTGACTTTATCATGGCACTAAAAAGGAACATCCCTATGTAAATCTATTCTTCTCACTTACTATATTACTTACCTGCCTGAAGAACACCCCAAAGTATTTTAATCATTCTAGCTCAAAGTACCACTTTGTGGAATGAAGAACACTCTCCGGAATTTATATTACTATATCGAAGTATAGATTGAGGAGCATACATAGACATTTGATTTGTAACTCAGAGTAGCTGCATGCATCAAAGACCACATTGTCCGTTTGTACTTGTTGTATTCCTATACTTAACAAAGCCAGTCAATTTTCATTAGGCCTCGCTATGACACAAATATATTAAAAGCAGGCAAAGTATTAGCCTACATTACATATTTCTTAAATATTCCTGGAATAGCTTAAGTCTTGGAAAATGTCAAGGTAGGACGATTGCATGATTTCCAGGTGGATTGCAGTTGCTTGAACACTCTCCAATCAGGTTTCTATCCCACTTTAGTTGTAGCAGTGGTTAATGCCATATTAGATTCCTAAAATACACTGCACAGGGGAATTTTTAAAAAACGACAGTTACACATTTAGGAGCTTAAAGTGTGGTGTTGAGACTCATCGGGGATCTGAATAGAAGGGACCATGTGAGGAAACGTAAGGAGTGTTACACAAAGGACTGCATTTGCAAAGTCAGTGCAACTGACTTCACAAAGGCAAAGTTAAGAATTGCAATGTACAAAGGCAGTGCATAGGAAACAAGCATTTGAAATGCAATAGGTCTTGCATTTTAGAAACTGTGACCTATTTGTATTGTAAATGAGAATGTCTTTTATTATTGCAGGTTTTTTAAACAAATAAATAAAAGGCATTATTATTTACCATTCCAATAGCTCAAAATCTCGCAATTGTGAGACCAATTGCATTGCAAATGCTTGTTTAGGGCCTACTCCAGGTACACCAGAGATGGCGGGGTGGCCCATGAAGCGCTTCTTGCTTCGGCAGGAGTGTCCATTATCTGTCTATTGTTCAGGTATAGCACTAACTGCTGATGTCTAAGTGCGCCTAGATATTACAGAGTATAGAACAAAGGCACATGGAGAGGAAGCCATTTGCCTAGAACCACACAATGTGGGAGTATGGGGAAGCCATATCCGGACTGTGGCCTCTTAGGCCAGGGACTACAATTTTGTCACTAGGGCTTGTGGACCATGGTTTTGTTTGTCCTGGTTGGGGATACCAGCGAGGATATTTTAATATTCAGTGGAGAATCCACTAGTTTATAGAGTTAGTTGGGGCTAACATGCGGCGGCTTTCCTTTTGTAAAATGAATGTTTTAACATTTATAGGCACGCCTAAAGGTCAGTTAAAACATTCATAAGTGTACGGGTCATTGTTTCTTTTATTACTCTAATTTTCAGTAGAACGGGTTCTGTAATGCTAACTTAGTAAAATGACATGTTGCTACCGGTCAAACGTTACTTTTCAATTGGTAAACATGCACTGTGTTAAGTTTCTTGGAAACGTGTGCAACACATGAAGGAGCCTTCTGATTCTCCAAGAGGGTTTATTGACCTGGGAGGTACAGCACCTAGGTAGTAGGATCAGCAGGGAAGCTCTTCACCAGTGGCTTCCCAGCATTCTCTGTTCGGCAACTGCCAAGATATGCTGGGAGAGCTCCACCTTACAGTGCAAAGGGAGAATCCTCAACGCAGTGACAAAGTTAGTAGGCTCTGGTTTAATGTGCTAACACCAACAGAGGTGGGTTTGGGGTCCAAAGGAAAGAGAACATTAAGGTAGTGAACATATATATTCCTTCAAATTACTTTCGTTGGGAGCACGGCATTGGACACATCATCTGAGCCAAATCTAACCTGGGAGTCGTAGTTTTTTTGGATCACAAGTTTGGAGAATGAATTCTTCACAGATATATCTATCCAACTGTATTCATGTAAAGTGTGATGAGTCATAATGATCAGAAGTGAGGCAGAGCGTGCCATGAAAGTTCTAAGTCTGGGTGGTGAACTCCGCTCCGCTTGCGGAGTTTGCGGTGTTTGCCGCACTCCGCGTTACGTGGAGCTCGCGGAGTTCCAAAAAACTCCGCTTCGCGTTGCGGAACAGAGTTTTTTTCCTTGCTCGCTTTTGTCAACGTCAAGTTGGTGAGCGCAAGTGAGGAAAATCCACCTCCCGGTGCGATTTTTCCTCGTTCGCCATCGTCAATATCAAGTTGGCGAGCGTGGAAAATCAACGTCCCGGTGAGATTTCTCAACGTGGGCGGTCAGATTTCCCAATGCGAGCGTTCGCGTTGAGAAAGCTGCCGCTCGAGTAAAAATCTACTCGAGCAGCAGAAAGGAAGCAGCACCCGCTTGCGCTGTGCATTGTGCCATTCGCGATGATTGCGCAGTGCTGACAAGCACCTGGCAATGAAAATCACAGCGAACAGCATTTATCTAATGCACTCCGCTGCTCGCGGAGCTCCGCGTAGCAGAGGTTTTTATTTGCACTTCGCAGAGTTACGCATAGCAGAACTCCGCAAACTATTCCCAGGCGTAGAATGTTCAACCTTAGAAAGGGTGCAGAATAGATTATCCAGAGCCAGAATAAAAGTCCCAGACAGTGTGGAGACTAGAGTGTAAGCACTAACATGAATTTCTTTCTATGACCAATGTGTGATCATAGCATATTAACAGCAGAAGGCATTACAGTGAGGTGCATTGGCGGAGCAGAGTGATCCCAATACAGTAAAATTTTGAGGTTATCAACGGAGGTGTGTTTGGAGAGCTCTGAGGGAACTGATTACACTTATAGAGTTACTGAAGTGAACCGCCACAGGAGAACTTTTTATGCCATACGTGACGCTTATAGTGAAAGGAGGCATTATTTATGTGACATGCATTGACAAAGCAGTGTGTTTGGATGACCTCCTTATATAAATTGCAGAAGATACTAGCGGGCACTGCAAGAGAGAGACACGCTCCATGTGAGAAATGTTAGTATAACTGTAGCAAAACGCAGTGAAGTAAGGTGAGATACATTGACTGAGCTGCCTGTGATCTCGGTTTTGCAGCATGTACGGTCGTGGGTTGCGTTGTCCAAGACGGGGGAGGTCACAAAGGGAGTGTCTGTTAGTGAAGGAGAGGGTTTATGATGGCTGGTGTGTTTGGTGACAGCTGCCTCCCTCTCTCGAGCCCATCCCGAACATCTCTGTCCGGCACAGGGGTGGTGGTCGGGCCTGTCACTCCCCCATAACACGTGTCTACTTACAGTCCGCACAGAGGGAGCTCTGGGATTCTCAGACTCGCCCTGCTCCTAGCAGTAAGCCCAGCGGGGGTCCTGGGGCAGAGTTCTCACCCCACTAGCTTCGGTGCACTGCCCGGGGACTGTGGGAAAAGAGCTGGGAGCAGGTTGGACCGAGTGTGGCTTCTGCTTGTTACCCACTGCCACAGCTGGTACAGTGGGAAATGCTAAGCAACCAGGGCAGGAACGGGAGAACCCCCTTCCTCCTCCCAGGAGTATCATGAAATGGAACATGGCCCTGGGTAAACACTCCAAGTTCTGGCTAGTGTGTACATCTAATAACCATGGGAGAGCCTCGGCTCTCGAGTTTTTTCAGCCCCCATGTGCGAATAAGAGTCATCAGCCGCACACTGCGAGGGACAGGACTCTGGGAACTGGAAGCCCCCTGTCTCGTCCGCACCGACCCATGGGCATGTATCGAAATCCCAGGAGAAGGAGAAGGGCTCCGTTTACAGATATAAAACGTTATGTTCTTGCCACCCTAAGAAAATCAGTTCGCTTTTCCCACTTTTAGTTGTATTGTACGAACCAGAGGTGAACAAGCATTTGCAATGCACAACCCGGTGTTGCAAAGCATTTAACCCAGAACTACCATTGTGCTGTAGTTCTGGGCAGTGGAAATGTGACCCTATGTGCGCTCATGTCTATATTGGGGGCAAACAAAGCTTGCGCCCACGTTAATGTGAAAGCGGGTGTCCATGTTGTTAATTTTAAAAAAGGCGCCAGGATGAAACCTAATGCGTGGCGCCAAGGGCGAGACAGAGATGAGGCACTTCAGGTTCAGGATTGACCGCAGGGCAGGCTGAGAGCCTGTGCCTGCTTGCAGCAGTGGAGAGAAGTGGACGAGCATGACGTGATGTGGCAGCAGGTAAGTTGAAATTTTTATTTTTTTGCGTTTGTTGTTCCCCACCCCTCCCTCCCCGCCTCTTTTGCAAATGTTTTTTCCATTGTCCCCCGTCCGTCCCCTCTCCCGGACCGCCTCTTTTATCAAATACGAGCCACTCCTGCTCAGGAAGACTACAGGAAGGAATTGGGCGGGATCCAATTCCAAATATGAAGGTAACAAGCTTCATATTTAAATCCTCCCCTTTTTACCCTTTACCCTTTCCAACTCTATACGCGATTTACTAGCCTTGGAATGAACTGTTATTGCTATTACTGCTATAACACGAGCCAGCCTTTTCAGTGATTATTACTGCTGAAAAGGTCGGAGTATGAAAGATGGAATTCAAAGTTAGTTGACTTTTTTTTTGTTAAACTTCTTTTTATTAAATAATAAATACAAACAAATAATATTTGACAGCAAGCGCGCACAGTGCATGTATACATCTGTAGTTATATCCTTACAACAGACCAACATTGTCATATCATTCGTTACATTTTCAATCGTAATGTGAACATTGAACACTCGGATCCCCAAGATCCTGCGGGGAAGAGTCACTAAAGGGTATACAAATAATTCCTCTTCTTTTATTCCACGCCTCCCAAATTTTGGTCCATTTTTGTGGGCATCCTCTCCTTTCATATATCACCCTCTCGCTTGCATGCGCCAGTCCATATCTGCTTCCCACTCTCATGATCTAAGCCTAGTATCACTTTTCCAAGTTTATGCTATGTTGCGCTTTGCCCCCACACATCCAGGGAGACCCAGGTTCTCTCACTGGTCGTCAGATCGGTTGCATCCCATATATTGAGCAGACACCATCGGGGTGAGATCTCCATTGTCTTCCCACAGATCTCCCACATTTTTTTTGTTATTTTCTCCCAGTATAGCTAAAGGATAGGGCAGTCCCACCGCTGATGTCTGTATTTCCCCTCCTGGCTGCACCCTCTAGGGCATAACAAAGTACCTATGGCCCCCCCATCTTCACCAGCACTACACTGGTGTAATGCGCTCTGTGTATGATCTTGAGTTGGATTAATTTAAATCTGGAATGGATCGCCACCTCTCAGAGGGAAGCAAACGCTTCTTGCCATTCTTCATCGCTCATTTCAACTATGTCCTCCACCCATTTATCTAGTATTTTCACTCCTTTGTCCAGTGTATTATTATGTATCTTTCTATAAGTCAGAGAAATCCTTTTCTCCTTGAGGTAGTCGTCGAGGAGTCTGTCCTCCAGAGGCGACAGGGCCGGGAGATCTGAATCTCTAGGGATTGCTTTATGCAATGCATTTTGGACTTGAAGTTATCATTGGTTTCCATTGCGTATAATTCGTAGTCTCGTTGGCGAGCACTAAAGGGGACCATCTACCCCCCCCCCACCCATACATCCCCAACCTTCAAAAGGCCAATCAGATCCCATTTATCAAACCCCGAACATTTAGCCAATAGCCCCAGTCGATCCGTCTCTAAGAGGGGGGTGGCTAGTGTGATCTTGTCTTCCCCTCCCAGAGCCGTTGTTACTGTGTGCCATAGAGCAACAGTGGTCGAGGTTGGCGCATATTTCGGCCTATTTTTCCTCCCTCCGTAGATTGCTCTTAAGTAGTTCCCTGGGGTCATAGTATATCTATCCATTCTGTAGGCCGACTTCGTACCTGGCCAGTGTGTTTAGTGATTGGTGACGACTAATTGAGAAGCACAATAAAAACTTTTGATTGCTGGAAGGGCAATCCCTCCATCGTACCAGCTTTTCATGAGTTTGGTCAATTCTATGCGTGGAATGCCATTATTCAAGAGAAGTGTCCGGACTTCTGACTTTATCTTTAAAATACTTATCTGGGACCAGGTATGGTTTATTTTGCAGTGCATAAACGAAACAAGGTAATGCCATCATTTTGTATAAAGTGGCTCTTCCTAGCAACGTGAGGGGCAGGGTCTTCCAATGCTGCAAGTCAGTTTGTAGACGGCGAAGCAGGGGGCCACATTGTTATTATGAAATATCGTGGGGTTTGTTGGGACGTAGATCCCTAAATACCGGAAGCCTTCGGTTCTGATCTTGGCTCCACAGTTGATGGGCAGCTTGGCCCCCCCCAGGTAAAACCTAGATAAGCGGCTTATCCCAGTTGATAGTGTATTCCGCAGTATTTTTGGAAAAGTGTGAATGTATGTAAAATTCTATGTAGTGAGGAATATGGTTTCGCCAGATAAAGCAGAATGTCAGCTACATTGAGGGAGATTTTATCTTCCCACTCTGCTGTCCAATTTAAGCCTCTTATCAAGGGGTCTCCTCTAACCCAGATTGCCAGAGGTTCGACTACAAGTGCAAATATAAACAGAGATAATGGGCACCCCTGTCTCTGCCCTTTTTGCAGTTTAATAATCGTGGACCTGACTCCGTTTACCATCATAATCGCTAGGGGCTCGGTATAGAGTAGTCGTACCCATGACAGGAATTTTTTCACGAATCCATATCGCTCGAACACCGCAAATAAGAAAGGCCAGTCAATCATATCTAAATGCCATTTTGACATCAAGGGACATTATCACCGCCTCCTCTCGTATAGTCCCTCCTCTGCCCAGAACACCATTAAGTCGCCTTACGTTTAGTGCAGTATTCCTGCCTGGCATAAAGCCGATTGGTCTGGGTGAATCAGTTTGTGTAGCAGTGGTGTCAAACGTGTGGCTAGTATTTTGGCTAGTGTTTTCAACTCTGGGTTTTGGAGGGAAATGGGTCGGTATAAGCCACAATGTTCAGGGGAGTTTCCCTTTTTGTGAATCACTACAATATTAGCCAATCTCCGAGTTTCGGGTAGTATCCCGTTTATAACGCATTTGTCATACATTTCTGTCAGTTATGGAGCAATTGTGGATGCCCATGATTTGTATAGTTCAATTGGCAAACCACTGGGTCCCATCGCTTTTCCGGATTGCAGTGCCCCAATCGCCTTGGCCACCTCTTCTTTGGTTAGAGCTGCATCTAATTCCTCGATATCTTCCCTTTTACAAGGGTAGCAAGTTTAAGGGTAGCCAGCAACTCTTGTGCTTTATTGTATGTTGTGCCTATCTTTAAGGCGAGTGCCACATTTCGTCTCTATCTCGAATACCCATCTAGAAGCTCTTACCGCTTATCTAACCACGCTAGCCTTTTACCTGTCTTGTCACCGATCTCGTATATGCGATGCGGACTAGCACGGTACTGAGATTTTACCGCGTCTTCAGCCAGATCCCTATACTCTTTTTGCTTTATTGATAGTCTATGTTTAATATCTGGGATGATTGAATTTATTAAGTCATGTTCTAGTTGACTGATTTCGCTTTCTACTTCTTGTATTTGTTTTCTCTTTTCCTTCTTGTGACCTACTATTGTTGAAACTCCCTGCCGTCTGACCACCGTTTTGTATGCTTGCCATAGCGTTATAGCAGAGTCCCCCGGCCCTTTATTATCCGCTTAATAGATGGTAGTGGCCTCTGAGTCCATCTTGTATGGTCGGCACTTTTAAATATCAGGGATTAAATGTCATCTTGTACCTTTCAACAAAGAGGTTTCTTCCATAATTCGCCATGACCGCTGAGTTGTCGGAGATGCCCCTGTGGAGATGTGCCACATCACCAAACATGGGAAGCTGGTCGGCCCTACCAAAGATATAGTCTATACGAGATAGGCTCCCTTGTGCCCTGGAGTGAAAAGTATATTGCCGGGACGAGGGGTTATATGTAGGGGTGGGCGGAATTTGCGTAATTGCGTTACGCAAATCTCCGCGAAACGGTAAAAAATCTCCGCGAACATGCAGAAATTCCGCGAACGCGCGGAATTGCTTGTTCGCGATGCTTTTTTCCTGTTCACAGTTGCTGTTTGCGTGCTCGGGGAGAAATATCTCGCGAACACGCATTTTGAGAACGCGAACAAGAAAAAATTTCGCGAAGTCGCGGAAAGCAGAATTTTGTGCAATTTCGTGTTCTCCGCGGAACGCGAAATTACCGAAATTCCGCAAATTCCGCGAGCGGAACGGAATTTACTGCCCAGGCCTAGTTATATGCCCTCCAGACATCCATAAGGCCCATTGCTCTTAAAAAAATCCTCCAACGCTTTCCCGGACGCCTCTCCCAGTTTTGCTGGTTTCCTATCCAGGTCTCCATGGAGGGCCGCATTATAGTCCCCCCCCTATGAACAAATCTTCCAGGGCATATTAAGTATGTGTTTCCACAAGTCGGCCATGGTAGAGGAGTGTAGTCTAGATGGTACATAGAGGGACGTTATGATAAGGAACCTACCCTCCGAGCTTCCCGACGGGGTCACAAACCTACCAAGTTTGTCATGGGACACAGTTCGGATTTGTAGGGGGGATGAATTGCGGATGAGAATACCCACCCCCTTGACCCTTTGGTGTACCCGGCGTGAACGACCAACTTGTATCCCCATCTATTGAGCGCACAATAGGAGGTCCCTTGTATATGGGTTTCCTGCAATAAAACCACATTGGGTGACTGTCCTTTCACATATTGCAATACGATTCCCCATTTAATTCTATCCCCCAACCCGTTGACGTTCCATGAAAGTATTTTTATGCGGCCCACCCGTGGGGCCATATTAGGGCCGTCGTTCATTAGGTTGTTTTGGGTTCTGCATCAGGGGGCCAGAGATAGTGTATGTGGTAATCTGCATCTGCATCCCCTGCTGAATGTCCAGCAGCTCAACATTCCAGTTTATAAAATGTTGCAAAATTGGTCGTCCACCTGCCGGTTTGTACCTATCCCGTGCACTGCAACACACTCATCCATACAACTCAATAAACGTTAAACATTTCAGTGATAGTCTCACATATACGTTTCTCAACCCACCCCTCTCCCTGCCTCCCTGCAACGTGGACTCTAAACTGCCCACCCCCCAACTATGCAGAGTGCCTGTATACCCCTGCCCTTTGAACATTATGTAGGGGAAGTGGCCTAGTCGAAATCCTGCAAATAGTCCTTCTCCCCCAAGTTCGCTTCCATTTAAGACCTTATATTATGTTTTTTCAAACTGAGCAATTTGTGGCAGATGAACTATGTGTAATTTTACTGTAATCCCAGCTCCGTTTTGGGAGCAAGGAGCCAAGTGATCCCACATTCTAATATTTGAGCCACTCCTCCATATTCAGTATACTCAGCGGTCTTCTGGGTTCTTCATCAATGATCGAAAATGTTCCTTCGACGCCTCGATGGCCAACTCTCAACTTGTTAATTGTCCAGCAGACTGTGTCTCTACTTGATTGCACCATTTTTAGCCAGTTCTGTTCAAAGGCCGTCTTTGAGTCCACGGGTATCTTGTCGACCTTGTCCCCGCATACGTCTTTGCAAGTTGGGTCTATGGAATCCTGGGGATTTCGACCCCTCCAGCCAGTTCCAGTTCTCCTCCTGGGTCACACGTAATTTTGCTGAAAATAGCATAACATATTTTATATTCTTCTCTCGAAGGACACGCTTCACCTTCACAAAGGACCGTCACATTTACTGGACCTTCACCGTGAAGTCCGAAAATAAAGTAACTTTAGAGTTTTCCAGTTTCAGTGGAGGGGCAGTACGCGCAGTTTGTAGTATTATGTCCCAGGATAGGGTGTGGGGGATCACCTGGTTTTGGCGGCTCTTCCCGCACTATGTTGGCGCACTCCACCGAGAAGTATTGAAAGAGAGCGCGGGGCTGTAAGCGATTCTGTATCAAGTCCTCTACAAATAAATCCATGGCCGGTCCGTCCGTCCTCTCCGGCACTCCCAAGATTCACACATTATTTCTTCGTGCGCGCCCTTCGTAGTCTTTGAGTTTTGCTTCCAGGTCCGCTGTCGTAGCTTGAAGTTTCTTCACCTTAGCTTCCAGTGTTTTTGGAGTGTACTGACAGAGTCTTCCGTGCTTTTCACTCTTTCTCCTAAGTTGCGAGGTCAGCGCGTATGAGCATCACCTCGGTTGTGACTGAGTCAATTTTAGGTTCGAGTGTTGAGTGTACCCCTTCTATCGCCTCCATAATATCCTGCATAGTGCGCATATTTGTCCAATTTTGTTTGGTGTGTTTGCTTGGGCCCTTTTTAGTGTGGACATTTTGGCGGAGTTAATGGTGTGGCGTCCCAGTTAGACGAGTTCTCTGCGTATGATAATAGAAGGCTTGGTATGGCCCTTTTGTCTATTCTCGTCTATAGTGTACCAGCAGCGTGGGGGAGGGTGTTATTGTCTATGGTTCGTAGTTTCACTACGGATGGTCACCAGGCATTTCCTCTATCACACCCTATATGACGGCACCTCGAGGGGGGCTCCAATCGTGAGTTGTAGTGAAGTGCGTCACTTCTTGTGGGGTCAACTTTTTATCCCTCGCTACCTCTTCTGTCCGCCACCACCCTTCTGAGTACAGGCCGGGCAGGTCTTGATGCACCCCCTTTACTTAGTCTCTGATCACAACATGGGGCCCCCCTGTATTGTATGCTCCTCACCTCACTGTTGAACTTTCTGTAGCCAAAGGATGCTTCTTTGCTGCAGGGCACTGGGGGAGGGGGTGGAGGAAGGGGGGATGCCCTTCACTGCATGTACTCCATTGCTTTCCCACCACGTGTATGAGTCTTTAACTGTGCGCCGCTGGGCCTTGTTTGCTCCGGCTGTCTCCTTTGGCTGGTCTCACCTTCAAGATCGCAGGCTGCTGCCGCTCTTCAGTTACTCGTATCCTCATCGATCGACACTCTTCAGCGATCGGAAACCAGGGATGGGGGGCAGGGGGAGGTCAGAAACCAGCAAGGTTCACCCCCGCAGTGTGCAACACCCTGGCAGCTGTCCCTTAGGGCTGCGGCGGATCCGGGGCTCCGCCTGTCGATTTTCCCGGCCCACAGCTGCTCCTCCGTACCTCGGCTCCGCCAAATCAGGAGACCCCAATTTTCGGTCTGAATCTCCCCAGCGTGCTCCGGACCACATGGGAGGTATTTATAACCTCTGCACTGATAAATGTGGTGGATTTAGGGGTTTTATTTCTGCGGTTCTCGGAGCTCTATTCCGGTGCTGCCATCTTAGTTGCCGGCTGGGCACGCTCCCATTTTACTTTTATTTAACCATTCTTTGGTGTATTTCCTTCACGAAAAACACGCTGTAATCATATTTCTTGCTTTATTTCACTAAAGTGTGCAGTGCTGGTTGCCTTTCACGAGAGCCCACACATTTAACCGATTTAGGAAATAAAGGCATATGTTGAATATATAACATCATTACAAATTTCAGTCTTTAGATATCCCTAGGCTATCGGACCACAAGGGATGGAACATTTGATAGCTGTGATAGAATGAAACTATTGTAACAATAATAAATATTGGTATATACATCTATACAAGACAGTTAAGATAAAGGATCAAATAAAAGAATAGAAAGACACATATAGAAAAACATTGTTGGACATTTTGATAACCATAATGCACTTTTTGAAAATGGCTATCATGATCAAACGTTTTTGAATTTGCCACAGCAATACACTGTTTGAGGAAAACAATATGAAAATAATAGGGTTGCATATAACTAATCAAACTTATTGCTAAAATTTAAACTTTAAATTTTAGGTGACATTGTTCAATGTATGAATGCACATGCTTGTAAGGTGTTGGAAGGTGGGCTATAGGGGTGGTAGGCACCTAACGCAAGCAACAAGGCCACCAACACAGTACTAGGTCCTAAATAGGGTCTCTATAAATTGTTCCCTTACTCAACCCCTGGTAGCTGACATCGAGCAATGCGGCTTAACTTAGGAGACCGGCATGTAAAGCATTAAAAAACAACAATGCAGTTAATAAGTAAGACAAACCACACAATAAAAGTCCCACACCAATTCATAAGAATAGGACATATTTCTATCTTTAAATGACACTAAAACCATGAAAATCCCATACAGAGAACTATAGATTTTAATTTGTAAAGAATACACACTTTCTAGTGCTTAGAAACAAATAGTGCCACTTCTGCACTATCTGCGAAGGAGCCATGCTCCAATACCCCACATAATAGGCCTCGGTCAACATTTTTCCTTCGGACTGAGAAACTTTACTGCAGCTTTTTCTCTGAGGGCCCTCGCTGCTCTCCACCAGTCCAGTTTTGGTGAGGGTTTGCCGGCTTGACTTTTAGGGAGCTTTCAGGCAAACTATGGAAGTCGGACCTCCAGTACTTTTTAATGGGACAAACCTGAAATCCGGGCCGGGTCGCAGTTAAAACTGGCCGGCGTGGCTCTTGATCACCTTCTGGAACTTTTTCCAAAAAGTTTCCCAAACTTTCCCATACTTCTGGAGGTCCTTCCAGAAGGTCTCCTGGTGGGTTCCAAGTGTTCAAAACACAAATCCAGGGGTCTGGAATCTCCAAGATGGTCCTTGGCAGGCCTAGACTTCACTTCCCACAATGCACTTGGTCAACCCCATAAAACTCCACTGGACTGGACTGCACTCCAAGAGGAGGACTCTGGCTGGAGAAGGGTCAGTTAATCTCTGGTAGGAGAAGGTAGTCCACTTCTTCTTGAAGCAAGGCAAAGCCCTCAGAACTATAGTTCTAGATAGTGCAGCAGGCACAGTCATCACCAGGCAGGCCCTTGGGTGCAGATCAGGATTCCAGCAGGACAATCCCCCTTATTGTAGTTTCAGGCAAGAGAACTAAGAGACTCTGTACCTCTCACATATTTATCCAATGTTTTCTGGCGACAAACAAGGGAGCACCCCTGTCTAGTGAGGTGCGGGGCAACACCCCTAAGCCTGACAACTTCCTCCAAAGTGTGGCATAGCCTTGTCCCAGAAACTATTCTTTCAAAATCCATCATGGCTGAAATGTCAGCAGAGCAGCAAGAGCTAAATATATCAAACTCAGAGCATAGCTTAATTCCATAAACTCCCCCCACTCACATCTGTGAGTTCTTTCCTTAAGCCTCCCATTTGGCAGGGAGAGGGGGTCGCCATGGCTGACAGGCTTGCTTGACCTGTTCTTCCTTTAAGCTGATGCTTTTTGGCCCAACCCCCTGCTCTTGCATTCCTGTGCCCACAGAGCTCTCTCCATCAGAAAGCCTGTGCCCGGCAAGGCCACTTATCACCTAATCAAGGCAGGCTGGCTAATCCCCTCAGGGCTGACCAATAAGGGAAGAGTGCTAGAGTCTGGATTTGTGCTTACTATAAATATAGTCTTATAACTTATGTTCTTCACAAGTTATGATAAATTCAACAATGACAAGTCTTTGAATTATATTTACACTCTCCTAGCAATAGTTATGCACCCATAACATATTGCCATGTTAGTCTATGAGGCCAACTATTGTCAAGGGGAAAAATGAAATGTGTAATTTCTTCATCACCAGAATTTATAAAACCTCTTTTATAAAGACTCTGGTCATCATGATATGACCACCCCCCTCCCCAACGGAACACCTAGGGGAGACCTGGGGGTTCCTAATATGCAAAAATAATTTTAGTTATTATTTCACAGTGTCCAAGCAACAAAGTCAAATTTGTAGTGAATTTCCTACACTAGGGAAAAATAAAACGGGCAGCTTTAACTCACCATGGTTTATAAAACCTCTTTTATAAGGACCCTGCTTGTAACATGACCACACACACCCCTGGAACACCTAGGGGAGATCTTGGGGGTACCCACAATGTAAAAAGAGGGTAGATTATCGCTTCTAAAGTGCCCATTACCACCAAAGTTAGTTTTGCAGGGAATTTTACTTTTAAAAGCAGTGCTGCAACACGGGGCTGCTTTTAAAAGGACCTCAAGCTCTCAGCAGCACACACAGGCAAGTGTAACAAAGGCTGCTGGCCTCTAAACTGCCATACCCTATTATATACTAGGGACTTATAGGTAGCTTTCATCCCTGGCCCTATTATCTACTAGGCACCTAAAGGGTAGGCCATGCCAATTGTAAGTGTACCTCAATGTATGTGTTTGGGTTTAGCATAGCAGTGGCCCTGGGCCTGACTGCCAGAGCTCAGGACACAGTCAGAGTCAGCTACCACAGTACCATTCAGCACCAAAACACATGCGCGAATAGGCCAAAAAGGGTGACTTTCTAACAGGATGGAATGCCCCAGTTTCTTATCAGTAATCTTCATTGCTCCAAATCCAGATCTTTCCCGGATACAGTCCTCCCAAGCAAGATGATATCTCCATACTACAGAACCAGTTCCTTGGTGGTCCCTAACTGACCAAAAATAGTTCCCCCAGGACAACGTCTGCGCTAGGCATTGTGGCCAAATGGGGACATTTTATGGAGTTGCCCAGTGATTCAATGATACTGGGGGGCAGTTGTATCTTGTTTAAATGACATTTGTGGAGGCCAGATGGAGGCCTCTGCATAGTGTTGCCTCTTGAATATCTGGGAAGAAACGGACCTCACCTGTATGGACCAGTTATGAATGACACTGGAATTAATGCTGGCTAAGCCCAATATTGCAAGGATAGGGAGAGCTGACCTGACACTTCAACTGAGTGCATTGAAGAGTGATATAGATTGGTGCTTGCTAACAGAAAGAGTGATCTGTAAAAGTAGGGGGTGCCCTAATAAATTAAATTAAATATTGGAGAAGTGGAATAGCTACTGATGTGATCTATGTGCCCCTCTGGCAAGAATCAGGCGTGTGCTCCGGGACCACGAACGATAGGATCCTAAGGTTGAACTGTGAATTATTGAAGAGTGGGTGGGGAGACTGGGAGGGTCTGCTGCTTGGTGGACAACTGATAATGAATGAACTTGACTTCAGGCTGTACTGTGCAATGATTATTGGTCTTGTTACATTGTCTGAGTTAACCGCTATAAAAAGATCTTAAAACAAAATAGTTCCCTCAACAAAGCTGCCACTACCCAGCAACCACTAGAAAAGTGAAGCACAACAACATCACTTCTTGTTTTTTACCCAAGCAACAATCATAAATAAAAGGCAAGAATATGGAGATGTTGGGTTCATTGGAGAGGGAGAGGATGAGTTGGGTGTCGTCTGTGTACGATACAACGTGGAGTGTGTGTGACCTGATGATGGAAGCGAGCGGGGCCATGTAGACATTGGATAGGGTGGGGCTGATGGAGGATCCTTAGGGGACTCTGTAGGTGGTCGGTGTGGGTTCCGAGAGGAAAGGAGTGAGTCTGACACACTGCAATCTGCCGGAGAGGAATGAGCAGATCCAGTCAAGGGCCTTGTTCTGGATTTGTGCGTTGTGGAGTCTGCGGGCTAGGGTGTGGTGTGAGACAGTGTCGAAGGCAGCCGAGAGGTCCAGGAGGATAAGGGCCGCAGTCTTTCCTCAGTTGAGGAGGGAGCGGATGTCGCCTGTCTCAGCGAGGAGGGCAAATTTGTTGCTGTGATTCTTCCTGAAGCCTGATTTGGAGAAGTCGAGGATGTTGGTTTCTTCTATGAAGGAGGCGAGATGACTGTTGATGGCATTTTCCATGACTTTCGCCAGGTACGGCAGTAAGGAGATCGGTCGGAGGTTCTTGAGCTCGGTGGGATCCGCCAAGGATTTTTTCAGGAGAGGGCTGCTTTCGGCATGTCTCCGGTTGTCAGGGAAGGAGGCAGTCTCGAAGGAGCAGTTAATGATTTGTTGAAGCTCGGGGGCGATGAGGTCTACGGCTCTGTGGTAGATGTGGTGGGGGCAGGGGTCCGTGGGGGCCCGGGAGCGAGTAGACTCCATAGTCTTTAGGGTGTCTTCAATGCTGAGGGTGGTCCAGTTGTTAAGTGTTGGCTGTGCGGTGTAGGGAGCGGTGGGAGTGGGTTCCTCGTTAGGGATGTTGTCGTCGAAGTGGTCATGATGGTCTTGATTTTGTGATGGAAGAAGGCACTGAGCCTATTGCAAAGGTCCTGAGAGGGAGGGATGTCAGTAGTCTCGCTGTTGGGTTGGGCAAACTCTTTGATGATGCCAAAAAGTGCCTTGCTGTTGTGTGCATGGGTGGAGATTCTGTCCTGGAGTGCTTTCTTCCTTGAGTATCTGATGAGTGTGTGGTGGGTGGCGGTGGCTGGTTTGAAGTTGTCGAGGTCTGCTGTGGTTTTGATGCTCCTCCAAAGTTTTTCGAGGCGTCTGCAGGTTGTCTAGATTCTCGGAGTTCGGTAGGGAATCAACTGTCTTTCTTGGCTTGTGGGTTGGAAGTTTTCTTGAGGGGGGTGATGGTGTTGGCGCAGTCGTTGATCCAGCGGCGGTGGAAGGGTCGTCGTCTGTGTCGGTGGGAGCAGAGTTACTGAGGGAGGCGGTGAGCTGGTCATCGGATATCTTGTTCCAGTTCCTGCGCTTTATCTGTTGAGAAGGTTTCGGGTGATTTTAGTTTGGAAGGTGAAATGAACACAGCGATGGTCCGTCCATGGGAGTTTGGAGGTGTGGCTGAAGGTGACGGAGTTTCCTCCTGTGAAGATGGGGTTGAGGGTGTGTCCTGTTGAGTGCGTTGGTTCTGGTATGATCTGTTTGAGTCTGATGTTGTAAAGGTTTTTTAGGAAGGAGGTTGAGTTGGGGTCTTGGAGGTTGTTAAGGTGGAAGTTGAGGTCTCCCAGCAAGGTGTAGCTGGTTGAGGGGAAGGCTTGCAGTGTGATGGAGTCGGTGAAGGGTGCGCAGGGTCTCGGGCCTGTAGATGAGGGTGCCTCGGAGGGTGGTGGTCGGGTTGGTCTGTATCTTGAAGTGAAGGTGTTCCATCAGGTCTGTGGCCCTGTCGATGTGGGTGCTCAGACGGAGGTTGGACTTGTGAGCGATGGCGATGCCTCCTCAGGGGTGGTTGGGGCGGTCCCTCTGGATGATCTTGTAGCCTTCAGGGATGGCGATTGCAATGTCAGGTCCAGAGGCGGCGTTCGTCCAGTTTTTGGTAAGGAAGGCGATGTCAAGAGAGTTGCTGTTGAGGAGGTCCCAGAGTTCCGCGGCGTGTCTGTGGAGGGAGCGGACATTGAGGAGGATGCATTGCAGGGTTTGGGGTGCGATAGAGTTGTTGCTGGAGGTTGGGGCGGGTCATGGGTCTCGGCGAAGGTAAAGGAGTGGCGGCAATGTTGGCAGGTGAAGGGTCCGTGGGTGTCGAGAGGTGAAGAGAGCTTGCAGTTGTTGTTCTGGCCGATGTTGAGTGCGTAGAGAGCCGAGGAGCTGTAGCGCTGCAGGGTCGTAGGACCATGGTCCCTGGCGCTGATCCCGGGTGGGGCGCAGACAGGCTTGCCGTTAAGTACGGGGTAGGGGTCGGGGAAGGGCAGGACAGCTGGGCACGGGAGAAAGGGAGGAGAACGCGGGAGGGGCCGTGGGGACAGCATCTGCGGTCAGGAGAAAAGAAAAAACTGAAACCAGAGAGTAGTACAGAAAGACAGGAACAGGCAAGGAGAAAACAAGGGTGAAAGGGTTTAGGGATTTATAGAGCGCATGGCTACCCGCAGGCATCCCAGCGCTATAACAGGTAGTGGGAGCTATCTGGAACGAGATTTCGATCAATCGTAGCTCTGGGTCCATGCTGTTCCAGAGTTTGGGTGCCAAATATGAGAATGATCTTCCACCCCACCTTGACCTCTTAAATCTGGTGGTGTTCATCATAAAATTCGACCCTGATCTAAGACAGCGGCGAGGCGAGTAGTGGGAGATCAGGGTTCGTAACTTGATCAAACCTCTCCCATACATGGCTCTGTGTACAAGGCTAAGAGACTTAAATTTGATCCTGGTGGACAGGAAGCCAGTGTTGTTCTCTAAGGGATGCTCTAGCTGACTGATTCCTAGGTATATTAAGAAGCAGGCTAGCTGCCGCATTCTGTAAAACCTGTACCCAATTGGCGACATATTTGGGTGATCCGGAGTATAATGAGTTTCCATAATCGAGTCTTGATACAACCATGGCTTGTCCTACTGTCCTTCTCGATTTCTCTGGGAGTAGGCCAAGGATTTTTCTGAGCAACCAAAGGATGCCAAAACATGTACCTGCCAGTTTTTTGGCTTGCGTATCCATTGTTAAATTCTGATCGAGCCACATACCCAGATTTGTTATGGCACATTTAGAGGTTGGGGGAAGACCCTAGGTGGCTGGCCAAGGAATCTCTAACCGAGGGTTAGAATTGCCACCCAGGATCATAAGCTCAGTTTTGTCCCCATTCAGCTTAAGGCTGCAGTCTGCCATCCATGTTCCTATCCTCTCCAGATACGTGATAAGTTGTTTATGGTTGGAGTTCAGGGAGTCGGCTATTGAAACAACTAATGGAGTGTCATCGTAATATGACACAATGGAGAGTCCATACTCCTCGACTATGAGGGCTATTGGGCTCAAATATACATTAAAGAGAGTCGGTCTCAGGGAGGAGCCCTGAGGTACTCCCCATGGAGCTGAGAGGGTGTCTGACAGGATGCCGGCCTCCATGCACTGAAAGGACCTGTCGCTCAAAAACGAGGCCACCCATTGGTTGGCTTCCGATATTGTCGAGTCTATTGACAAGGGGATAGAAAGGCAGATAAAAAGAACAAGCAAAAAGAGGCAAAAGTCTAAAGAAAAGAGGAAAGGCTAAAGAAAGATAAAAGAAGGCAAAAGCAGGTCAAAGGAAGGACCGAGGCACAGGGGCCTTGAACACTGGATGGCAGCGCTGGAGGTGGGAAAATTGCAGTGAAGCTGCTCGAGGGGAGAGCAGTTACCTGGCCAAGAGGTCAGGGGTCTTGCTCACCCTGTCATGCAGCTGCCACCAATAAGTAGGGGTATGGGTCAGGGGAGGGTGGGACAGCTGGGAGGCAGGCACGGGAAAAACACGGGGGAGTGGCTGCGGGGGTAGCAGCGGTGGTCAGGAGAAAAGAAAAAACAGAAAACAGAGGGTAGTACAAAAAAACAGGAGAAAGGCAAGGAGAAAAAAGGGCGAAAGGAGATAGAAAGGCAGATTAAAATAACAAGCAAAAAGTGGCAAAAGGCTAAAGAAAAGAGGAAAGGCTAAAGAAAGGTAACAGAAGGCAGAGGCTGGTCAAAGGAAGGACCGAGGCACAGGGGCCTCGAACACGGGCTGGCAGCGCTGGAGGCAGGAAACTTTCAGTGAAGCTGCGCGAGGGGAGAGCAGTTACCTGGCCAAGAGGTCAAGGGTCTTGCCCACCCTATCGTACAGCGGCCACCAATAAGTAGGATTCGGGGGAGGGCTTGAAAGCTGGGAGGCGGGATCAGGACAACAGGAAAGGGGGAGGGGCCACAGGGGCAGCAGCGGTGTTCAGGAGAAAAGAAAAAACAGAAAACAGAATAGTACAGAAAAACAGGAAAAGGCAAGGAGAAAACAAGTGCGAAAGGGGATAGAAAGGCAGATTAAAAGAACAAGCAAAAAGAGGCAAAAGGCTAAAGAAAAGAGGAAAGGCTAAAAAAAGGCAAAAGAAGGCAGAAGCAGGTTAAAGGAAGGACTGAGGCACAGGGGGGCCTTGAACGCCAGCTGGCAGCTCTGGAGGCAGAAAACTTGCAGTGGAGCTGCACGAGGGGAGAGCAGTTACCTGGCCAAGAGGTCAGGGGTCTTGCTCCTTACCACCTAATTGGTGTTCTTTAACTGCCTGTGTATTAGATGCTTTTATATTGACTCATAGTTCGCCTGGGGAGAGGGTGGCCTGTTGTCATACTCGCTTCAAGACGAACCCTCGTTGGACGCACCTACTGTGGGCTTGCCCCGAAGGCCGCATCTTGAGGTTAGGTGGTAATAGTATGTATGTTCACATTGTGGCATGGCAGGCAAGTAGTGTGTTCCAGAACATTCAGGAGTGGTACCGAGGAACTTGGTTCCCATGGTCCTGAAGAAGAGCCAATAGGAGCACGGCTTGGAACATGTCGACTAGAGGCAGGAATAACAGATATACCTACTAGCCAGGTATTTTTAGACTACACCATATCACAGTACTATCCTCCACTTCTCCCACTTATAACATCTTCTTTATCATCGCATAAAGACCAATAAGTGCTCCCACATAGTCCATAGGTCACAGCATGCCCCGATCTGTAGCGGATCGGGAAGGGCCCGATAATGAAGCATGCCACCAAGGGGTAACCCTGGTGGGTGAGGGTTTTACAAGAAAAACTTTTTATTTCTCAACATGGAGAGTTAGGTGGTGTAACACTATTGGGTTCAGTAGTTCTTGGAAAAATAAGTGCTTGATCAGTCATCACGATAAGGGTGTAAGTGAATATCTTGATTATGCAGCATACGCACCAGCGGGGCTAAGATCTTTGTAAAACCTCTGGGAGCAGAAGTCAAACCAAATGGAAGGACTAGGAACTAGTGGTGAGCCTGCTCTCAAATCGTATTTTCTTTTGTGTTCCTTAATTCTACCCAATTTACTTGACAGCTGTGTGAAAGTTTGAATATCTGCCGATCTCCATCTCTGCAGAATCAATGACCGTGCCACCAAAACCAAGATAAATATCTGTATAATTGTTGAATGGTTGGAGAAAGGGCTGCAGAATAGCCTAGCACCATAGTCTAGATATCCAAAATCTGCGGGACTTTCAATGTGTTTTGGCAATATTTAGTAATATTTTCCCAAATTCCCTCTAATTTCCAACATCCACAAATAATATGAGTCCAATTCCCTCCACCCTCTAAGTTACATCTGAAACAATTCGATTAAATTTGAGGGTACATTTTCTGTAACAACAAAAAAACGGTATGCGATACAGCAGCCATTTGGTATAAAATTGCATCTGCTTTAAATTGGCCGCTTTCAGCAGGGAAGTGTTAAACGTATTAATCTCATGCCATTCTGCATTAGAGATGGGACAACCCTTCTTGATTTTCCCACTTTCTCTGCGCCTTCAGACAGAGTTTGTCTTCTCCTTGAGTCCAAAATAATGAGACTTATCCACTTATTGAAATGAGATGTGTATGATTTACCAAACGCCCTACGACATTACTGACATCGCTGATCCGTGTAAGGTCAACTTCTGACAAAAATTATTTGATCCTAACACAAGACCATACCATAATAATTTTACTATGCTTAAGTAATGGTTTAATTTCAGACCAGGTTTTCCACTCTCCCTTGCAGAAAACCTCCTATCTTTCTAAATCCCTGGCTTTTCCAGTTCGCCAGAATTACTGGATCTAATAGTAAATCTTAACCTACATAGATGTCAGAAAGGTAAGTTTCTGCATTCAACGTGGGAATCGATAAATGCCTAAACAGTTGTTTTTTCCATGTAATGCTCCATTGGAGGGTTTTATATCTTACTTTTTGGGGGATTTTTATTAAGTGCATACAATTGTGAATTAAATATTCTTTATAAATCAGATCTAGAAAAATGTTTTTCATACCTATTGATATTTAAAACCTTTGTGGATCTGTGTAAATCTTTCAAATTGGGGAGAGCTAAACCTCCTTCAGACACTGGCCTAAAAAGCGTTTCCATTGACAACCTTGATGCCTTCTTTGCCCATATGAATGTGGAGAAGAGGCCTTGGACTTCCTTGAAGAAATTCATTTGGACCGCATTAGGAATAGCTAAAAACAAGAAATTACATCATGGAAGAATCATCATGCGAAAATAGCTACACGGCCTATTAGCGAGACTGGAAGTTCTTTCAATTTCGACAATTTATTCTTTATTTTATTAATGAGAGGGATGTAATTTAGGGCATAAAGATCATTTATGTTTTCCGTAACGTATATCCCTAAATATCTCATACGCCGTAAGCTAACTAAAAAGACTAGATCCGTTGATCGTGACTCGGCTGAGCAATTGCAAAGCCTGAGCTCTGTCTTAGATGTCGTAATTTTATACCCCCAATAGCTTGAAGTTCCTGAAACAGATTAAAAATGTGTAATTACACTTCCCTTTCAGGATTTAAAAATAGGGCGATATCATGCGCATACAGTTTGATATTAGACATACCGGTCATTGGAGATGTTGTACCACTTAGAGAGCGGATGGTTATGGCAAAGAGCAAGGGGGAGAGCGGGCAACCTTGTCTTGTCTCTCTAACTACTCTACAAACACCAAACCTTTTGGAATACACCGGTATTTGAGCCGTGGCCCCCTCATAAAATTTTGCGATGACTGATTAGTTCAGGGGGAAAACCGAATCGGCCATTGAATAAAATAGACTTTCCCAGCAAACAAGGTCGAAGGCCTTTTCTGCATCTAAAAGCATTATCTGGGATGGTATTTTATTCTGTTTGAAATAATCCAGCGCTTCAATGAGATAGGTGGTATTAAAAGATAATTGTCGCCCAGCAACAAAGCCACATTGATCCTTATGGATTATAGACCCTGTACAATTGCTGATTCTATTAGCCAACAATTTGAAAATAATCTTGTAATCAGAATTAAGCAAACTAATGGGTCTGTAGGAGTTTATATATTCCTTGTCTTTTTCTTGTTTTAAAAGCTGACTCCCACTGCTATGCTAAAAGAAGGTGGTATTTCCCCGCCTCGCAAAATATGATTGGCCAGTACCACAAGTTCCTTATTCAGATTTAGGCTAAACTTTTTAAAGAACTCAATTGAAATCTCATCTTCCCCACAAGCTTTGCCATTGGCCATGGCTCGAACCACTCCTATTTCTTGAAATGTCACATCGGCCATTAGACTTGAGGATTGATCCGCGGTTAGATTTGGAACGTGTAATCTACTAAAAAAAGAATCTAGCTTTGTGCTATACCACTTCGTGCCTGACGCAATAGATAGACTCATAATGCCTGACAAACTCACTTTGTATTATGTTTTCGTCTGTAATATGTCTCTTAGTGAGTTTGTCACTTAGTGCAAGAACTCTATTCTGAGCTTGTTTATCCTTTGTTTGCCAGGCTAAAAACTTGCCTGTAAACTCAGTCTTCGTCCTCCAACAAAATTCTATTAAATGTCCATTTCGGAGTATTTGAGTTTCTGCCACTACCTCGTAATTCTTATTTTAACAGTGCATGGTCTGAAAAGCTGTTTTGAATGTAAACGCAATTTGCCTGCACTAGGTCCCTGGAGAGCAAAAAAACATCCAATCTAGCAGCCAAATTATATTTTGCTGAATAGCATGAGTATTCTTTTCTTTCTGGATATCTAAACGGCCAGGAGTCTATCAGATTTAGGTTTGTCTTACAATCCTTTAACGCTTCTCGTACCCGGGTTTTTTCTGTTTCCTAAACACTGACGAGGAATCTAAACCTGGATTCTGTAAGTAATTAAAATCCCCTCCCAAGTTAACCAAGCCAGGTATTAGTAATAATGCTTGGTGAAGATCCGTCAAGGGGGCGGGATTATCCTCTATAGGTGCACGGCTTGGAACATGTCAACTAGAGGCAGGAATAACAGATACCTACTAGCCAGGTATTTTTAGACTACACCATAGCACAGTACTATCCTCCACTTCTCCCACTTATAACATCTTCTTTATCATCAAATAAAGACCAATAAGTGCTCCCACATAGTTCATAGGTCACAGCATGCCCTGATCTGTAGCGGAATGGGAAGGACCCGATAATGAAGCATGCCACCAAGGGGTAACCCTGGTGGGTTAGGGTTTTACAAGAAAAACTTTGTTTTTCCCAACATGTAGAGTTAGCAGATGTAACACTACTGGGTTCAGTAGTTCTTTGAAAAAGAAGTGCTTGATCAGTCATCGAGATAAGGGTATAAGTGAATACCTTGATTATGCAGCCTATGCACCAGCGGAGCTAAGAGCTTTGTATAAACTCTTGGGGTAGAAGTCAAACCAAATGGAAGGACTAGGAACTAGTGGTGAAGACTGGGCTTGTGACAAAAAGAAGGGGTCTCCGAGAACCGACGGTACCCTTCGGTCACCACATTTACTGCCCACATTTCTCGGACTGACTGCCCAAATGTCCTGGACAAAAGCTGACATCCCCACACTGGAAACTCCCACGGATAGTCATGCTGTTTGAGGGGTTGGCCATGACCCCTTCCTCGAACCACCAGCCGGAAAGGGACTCTTGTACCCAAAGTCTCTACCCATATAAAAAGACTATACTAGAGTCAACAGTTTCTTGTTCTCAACTGTTTTCTTTATCATGTCTTCTGATTTCTGACTGAACAGCCTGGAACCATCAAAAGGCAATTTCATCAATATCGATTTATGCACTGAATCAGCCTTCAAAGACTGCATCTAGAGACTGCAGCTAGCAGAAATTGCTGCTCCTGAAGCTGCTGCTGAGGTACACAAAAAAGCAGACTTGTTGTTCCACGAAGCTAAGGAGGAATGAACAGGCAAAACCCACATTCATGTGAACCGCCAGATTCTGAAAATCCTCCAGGTGAGATTGAACCGTGTATGTTGTATACGTGTTCAGCAAAATTTTAAGCAGTGTGGGATCACTTAACCGCACTCTACATCTTCTTGTTAGCAGGATTAAGGGCAATGTGTCTTCAGAAATCACATTTCCCTGAGCTGAGAGGCCCACCATAACTTTATCAAATGTATCTGCTGGGTCCATCTGGACAAAACTCTAGGAAAATTCGGTTCGTCCACTTCTTTCCACCCGTGTTTCAAGGACCCATGTAAATGAACATGACGACTCTGAATCTGTCCCCTGATACTGCTACAAAACGTTCTGTTCCTCCGCAGGTGGATCTGGAGCAGACAGGCTTAGAGTGTCTCACAAATGCTGCATCACGTCCAAAAGATCAGTCCCTTGAATGAAGTGAGCCTTCTTCCCCTCCTCCTCAATGTCTGCTCCAGGATAGTCAGGTTTCTAGGTCCTGGGAACTTCAGTTGGCAAGGGGTCCTCCCTGGCTCTAAAGGTCACCTCAACCGCCATTCCAATCATTTATTGGATTGAAGCCATGGATGGTGTTCCCTCGAAGGCCCAGGCGCTTCCTCTACTGCCTCCCCATGCTATTATTTGAGACTGCTAGGATTCAAGATGAGGGGTCTTAAAAGAAAAACTCCAGATGCCAACTAACACCAATCCCTGCAGGCAACAGCAGGCGAGCGCAGAAGGCGACCGAAAACGTCCTCTTTTGGCCAGTTCCTAGGCAATCCTACTCTTGCTGCCACTCCTGTGAGAGGGCGGATCAAAACACGCCATCTTGAATTAGGCGCTTGATTGGAATGCAAGTACCTTTATTTGCACTGGGCTCTAAAGGCAAAGAACAATGTTTTTCCTACAAAAGGAGACACTAACTAAAACGAATTGTGCACATAGGAGCAGTAGAAATCCTGTCAACCCCGACATTGCGGACTGCTGGAGCAAGTTGTGGAGAGGATGTGGTCTGACGCCGGCTAGACTGCCGACCTTGGACCTGGGAATCCAAGGTTCAAGCCTCGGGGTCGCTTCCACATCCTGTGATTCTGGACAAATCACTTAATCTCCTCGTGCCTACCAAAATAAGCATTTGCAATGCAATAGGTCTCGCATTTCCACCAGTTTGAGCTACTGACATTGTAAATGTCAATGCTTTTTTTTCTCGTTTTTAAAACATAAATAAAAGGCTTTGTCATTTATATGTTAATAGCTTCAACTCTTGTATACCGAACATGTAGTTATTCAATATAGCTGCAGTGATAGTGATCTCAAACCGCAGGCCCCAGCTGTGTACCAGCTACACAAGCGAGGGACAAGGAAGAGGGAAAGACAGAGCACAGAGGGGAGGGGTGGAAAACAAGAGTGAGGGAAGAGAAGAGCCTGTGAAGTATACACCAGAGAGTGAGGGGAGAGAGGAGATGAAGAGACTGACCGAATTAAATGAAAAGGGCAGGTATGCAGAGGGTGGGTGGGTGACCTTCTAGCTCCATGCCATCATGGACACTGATTCCAGTCCTGGATTTTTTCAACTGAAAATCATTGCTATCTGGTATGTGAGTCAAATTAATTAAATGAAAGCAAACCAAGACTACAAAACCCATAATGCATCAGGCTGACACTTAAATACCTAAGATACCTAAGATGTATCCGTAATAACATGGAGCGAGGTGTTCACATCCTAGATAGAGATAAATGTGAGAGGCAGATAAAGGAGGTAGGAAGAGACAGAGAGTGGAGCCAAAGTGATATAGCAAGAGGAGGAAAACAGAAGAGAAAGGTGAGGGAACAAGAACGACAGAGTGGAGCTAAGCAGAGCGTTGTAGATGAATGAGACAGAATTAAGGAGATGGAAGGGAAGGACAATAATATGATATAAGGAGACAAAGGAGCAGGAAGAACGCCTACAGAAAAGCGCGAGAGTACGAGGGCCCAACTAAGGAGAAGGTGGAGTGCTTCGAAAGATGAAGACAGAAATTGGAAGCTGAGAGCCAGGGGCAGAAGGGAAAGTCATCCGGGATGTCCAACATCCCTCGAAACTGGCACTGCCCACTGCAGAGGATGGTCCTAGCTAGCTCCAAGCCCAGATATAGAGAGAACGTGGAGGGCTGCTTGGCAGGGGCGTAGCAGGGACTGTTCGTACGGACAGCTGCATGCCGTGCAAGCTTCCTACATTCCTATCGGGTGCCAGCTGCCAATGCACCCGACACCGAGGGGTATGCGGGCAGACTGGCACAGCCCGTGTCCTCCTCCACCAGCGCCCCGGTAGCCAGTACAGAAGGCATGCGTATGGAACAGGTGCCGTTCAGGAGCTCTGCAGAGAGCCTGGAGATGTGGGTCTAAAGCTGCAGGGGGCAGGGCTATATTGGTCCATACCGTTATCTACTCGCCTTTGTCACAGGTCCATGAAGTTGTCAGATTACACAGATGACGTAATCAAAAGGGAACTCAATTAGCCAAAGATGCAACGTTTAGGGAGAAATAGTTACCACAAGCTAACAGGATGTACATGTGAGTGTCTAGCCCATGTATGTGGAAATGGGCGGTACCCACAGCCCTGCACATTTTCCACATGCATGTGCCCACGGAAATGGTTCATTCAAGTGGCGGCTACCCACAGCTCGGGGCTGCGCTGAGATTCATATTGTACAGCCCTGTGCCCTCACCCTGGGTACAGATCAATAGCAGACACCAAAACACCTGGAGCATAAAAGAGAACAGACTGGAGCGCCTTGTGCCCTCAGCCTGGGTACATGGAAACAACAGGTACCCCACAGCCATACAGCCCATGCTCAACATACGTGCGCAGCCTGGATACATGCAAGGGTCATGTATGCACAGCGCTAAAGATCTGACAGGGTTTGTGTTCACAGGCCTGCTACAGGGAAACTGGATATACCACATCCCTGTAATCTCTATGGCTTACAGCCCATGTTCCCTCCATAGGGGATACACCGGGGCTACAGGCGGCCTCACCCTAGCCACTGGTAAAGGCAGTACCCCTGCACCAGTGACTGGTCAGGGGGGAGCAGTCGGTACAGTAGCGTCTCTCTGAGGCAGACTGGCAGTTGCTGACGGGGGCTGGACAGAGTCTGTCGCTGACAGTCTTCGATTGTTATTAATGACCCATTTAAGGATGAAGGTAGCTTGAGTTAATTACCTAGCAACGGATACCCCTCACCCTGCCCAGTGACCAACTCTGAACGATGAGCGGAGCTGGGCTCCCATTACCTGCTTAATCATAGCTAACTGAGCTCCATTGTGCTCCGTCGCCAAGCCCGCCCCCTTCCTTCCATGCTGGACTACTAATCCCTTCATGGGATGGGCCGGTGCCACGGAGGAAGAAATCCGAAGAGTTAGGGGGCATTCCAACCAAGTTCAGCTCCACTGAACCGGGACTGAGTATTGGGAGGAAAGGCAAAGGTTACAAAGAAAGCTCCATGCGCCTGAGGCATACAGACACAATCCGTCACACTCTGATACATATGTGTAACAAGCATTTGCAACGCTATAGGTCCAATTGCATTGCAAATGCTTACGTTTAAAACTGAGCGTGGTGCCGCTTTAAGGACACCGCGCTCGGTTTCTTTTTTTTTTTTTACTTTAACACTGAGCGATGTGTTCTTGCAGCGGGCGCTGTGCTCAGTGTTAAAGTTTAAAAATATATGAAGAAACAGAGTGCGTTGTCCTTGCAGGGGCGCCGCGCTCGGTTTTAAAGTAAATAAAACAAACAGAGCCCGGTGTCCCTGAAGTGGACGCCGCACTCAACATAAATGGCTAAATATAAATAAAGTGAGCGCGGTGTCACCTAGCTGACGCCGCGCTCATTAAAGTAATAAAAATCATACCATTTTGAGCACATAGCGCTGCAGCCGCCATTGTTCCCATCAGCATGTGTCCAGTTTTCAAATAGTGCTCACCCACCAGATAAAGCCCACCGTATAACGCCGCAAGGAAACGATGCAGTTGGGATAGGCGAGGCCTAAGGGAGACAGGGCGGTAACAAAAAAGCATCCTTTTCAATGGGAAGCCAGCGTTTAGCATAAACACTGACGCGACCCAATGAAAATGATGGGCGGGGCTTCAAGTCCCCTTCTGAAATTTCCTCGATCACAATAGCCCTCGCAAAGCGAGCAGCGCATGCGCATTGCAACGCTAGGCGAGACCTAAAAAAATGAATGTGTCCTTGTGTAACATAACCGGTGCTCATGTAAAGCGCTCCAATACCTTCGGGTCGAGTTCACGCTATATAAATCTGCAACAAAAAAAAGCCCCGGTCGGGTGCTACGATTTGTTGACTTCCCATCTGCTAAAGCGTTAAGACTTCAACAAGCATAAGACTGCTATAGCAAGTCTTTCTAACAAAACAATGTATTAAACAGGATATAAACTGTAGATGAACTAAAACAGTACACATGTGTTAGCTAGGAAGCCAGCAAAAGAAATAAAAGGAAGTAACTGCAATGTACTCCACGGTTTACATATGTGGGTGGATTCCTATACCTTCCCAGAATATAATCACTGCCAGGTGAGACGAGTACAACTGCTCACAGAAAAAAACAAAAAAGCCAGACAAAGTGGATACTTTTGCCTCTTAAAGTAAGATTCAGGTGCCTCTACAATCAGGTCGGGCACTGGCATCTGTAGCAAGCATTTCGAAGCATCTCACTATAACATGCTCGATAAAGTTCGCAACTTGTGGCATGTCCCAAAACAGTAATGCGTAGGGGCATTCACCGAGAGAAAAGATGACGAGGGTGGACCTACCCTGAGGTGCCCCATGTGCATGACTGTGAGAGAGCTGTGGAGGTGTGTAATCTGAGAAACTAAGTGACGCAATATTATTTCTGATTCAATCCACATATTGTACTTTTATGCTAGTTTCAAAACAACTGCCATAACATAACCAAACAGTGGTGAGGTGAGTGTGTGCACGCTGACAGACGTATACTGCTGTATGGAAATGTCCACCTGTGACAACCCCTGTACTAGGTCACGAGATTGCCTTCTCCTTCGCCTGAGGCCACCTTGGCATTTGCCAGCTGACACAGAGATCTGGGCGAATGGTCTGCGGCAATATGCGGCCTGGGGACTCTGCCAATGGACACCTCCTTCTTAATGCCCTCATTTATGTCCTGGACTAGTCCCCGGTATTATTTGACCGTTCCTAGATGGCAGTGGTCATCTAGCCTCCATTGTACACTCGGACACTGAGGGCAAGGAACTGCTGCTTTTGTATTTGCAGTCCTTTATGATTTTTAAAGTGCTGCGAGTGCGAAGGTCAGTGTTGTATTTGACTGTTTCGGCTGTAGGACACATCAACTAGGTATCAGCTTTGCTTAATAAATGCATCTAAGGTTCAGACTTCTTACCTGATTCACAGTAGCTGGTGTCATGTTGTGCTCTTGCCTGTAGTCTGCAGCCTGACATGGTTTGGGTCAGCACCTGGTGGTATGGTGTCAGGGTCGCCTCATCCAACCCTTCCCCTTCTTGTGCATGTTAATGCAATGGCTCTGGTTAGACATGAATGGGTGTGTCTTCTTCACAGTACACGGCCCAAGTCACTGCCGTCATGTATGTTCACAATTTGAGGGGCGGGTCGTCTTGATAAGTGCATGTGTGCAATGTGCATGCAATTAGTATTTTGTTGTCTATACTGTTGTCTCACAGGTGTGTTAGGTTACATGTACCAGAATGCATTGATCTGACGCTGTTGCAGTCCTGCCAAGGCAGATGATGCTTATATTAAGTGCACTTATGGGGACACTGGGGACAGTTTAGGTTAAATGTACGAGGGCATTATTCAAATAGTATGGTATTGCCAACAGAATTTGCACACTCACCTCTTGAGTATTCCTTGCTATTTTATGGAAGACTGCTAGATGTGCCCATGCCTAATAGGCCATCCTCGAAGAGAGCTACCTCCACAATGAGCCTGATTGTGGTCAGGGGAGCGTCTTGGGAGTATCTTCCAGCTATACAGCTGGCTTTTACAGGATTTGGTATCACTTTTTCCTTTTTTCACCTTTTATGTACCTTTTTGATTTCTTGGAGAGCCCTTCGTTTGAGTACATGTCCATATCTTTCTCTCAGGGCTCTCTGTCACTTTCTTGGCAGCTTTGCCAAAAAGCTAAATGGTGTCCTTGGTGACATCCTTTGATAAGACATTTCTTGCCCTTTCTGCTTTCTTGCAGTGTCACTGGGCTTCTCAAAGGTAATATGAAAAGTAGATGGCAATGGATTACATTCTCTTGTGGTTGAAACTGCATCTTTCAGGAAGAGTGGAGTGAAGTTGTTAGCACCCAACGTGCAAACTCTCCTAAATTTCAAAATAGTGATTCCTTAATGTAATTTGGGAACATAAGCGAAGTGCTACTTGTGACATATAACTTTGTGTTCTTTTGTTGCAAGGCTGGGACATTTCCAAACTGCTAAAAATCTCTATTTTAGCGATTTCTCAATCATTGTGTGTACATAAGGCCCCAGGTGCAATTTCCAAGTCAGTGGTTCTTATCCTTATGACTTCTGTGGATCCCCATTTAAACATTACTGAAACCTGGGGATTCCAGCTTAAGCAATATTGATTTGAGCCTCAAATCAATACACAAAAAATACAGAAACATTAATTCATCAAACAAATATACAAAAGATAAAATATGTAATTGAATTCACAAATAGAAAAATCTTAATTTTAACGGGAAAGATTTATTTTTAAATTCAACACAGGCCACCTATTATCCATACTGCATTCTGTTTGATGCATTTGCACCGCTCCCACAAATGAATATGAGGACAACAACTTAATTTTTACCCTGCAATATCAAATTCCTTCACATTTATGGAATGTTTAAAATGTTTGCATTTTATATTTTGAATCCTTATTTATATACATTTTATTAATCCGTTACTATTATTTTATTTTCTAAACAGTCGTGGCTCCCCTGAGTAGGCATCATGGACCCCCTTTGGACCCCCGACCATAGGTTAAGAGCTGCTGGTCTAGGGTACTGACTGACAGTGGTAAACCTGGATTGTAATCCCAGATTAGGCGCTTGACCTAAAGTTTCTTGATTATGGACAGCTCGCTTAATCTCTTAAACTCTGTTAAGAAAGTAAAACGTGACTGTGCAATGTAAGTATTAAGCACCATTTATTGAAGAGTATTTTGCTGCTCTTTGATCAACCCATCAATTTTGATAGCAAATCCGGTTTCAAACGTGTGACAAAAATGGGGAGGCCCCTTTCACTACAGACGGTACCTGGCCTCACGTGCTGTTTTTGCTTTTGCTGTATTATACAGTTTCTGTCTCTGCCTCGAGCCCTGTTGAATGCACTATAGTCCAGTTACACTGAATATTCCATACATAGCCACACAGTAAGTAGAAAACATTTAAATGAAGCGCCTGGCACTCAGTAGTCCCAACGGATAGTCACCAGCACAATATTGGCCATGGGTGGGAAATCTCACACTAACAAAGCCGTGATTGGAAGCTGTCCATTTCCAAGAAGGAGAAGACACTCCGGGACCAGCTTCCTAGATGCTGATAACCTCAGCTGGAACAGTGAAACTTGTGTGGTGCTCTTCAAATAAAACAGAACATCCGTGGCCCTTTCTCTTTCAAACAACAATGAAGCTGGGTGAAGTTTTGAACTGCACTTTTACCACCTGCTTACCTGCCTCATAGAGGTGCTGCTTCTTCATCAGTTCATGCTCTACAAGGCCGGGGTGTGCAATACTGAGCGGGCTCCACGAAGAAGCTCTTTTTTAGACCAAAGGACCTCCACTTCTGCAGTGTCTTCCAATCCTTTTGACCTGGGCTTAATTGGTCGTTAACATTAACTGTTAATAGGTTAAAAGGGGCTTTAATCATGTCATTGATACTAGCCACTGTACGGCTAAACACAACGGTGGAGCTTTATGGTAAACAATAATCCCTAAAGTAGTTAGGAAGTGGTCAACATGTTTCTGCCATAGCACAAAACTTATATAAACATGCATACCAAGTACATACGAAGGCATAAACTACATGCATAAGTATTATTACTCTGAACCTGGTACCCTGGAGTTCTTCAGACCCTAAGCCTCGAGTTTTTATGGCCATGTGGGGATCAAGGTGCTGTGGTCCTTGTAGTCATGCTTGTATGCGAGGAGGAAGAACCAGTGGTTCACCTTATGTTTTGGCTCCTCTCCACATCTGCTGGTCCGGTTATTGTTAATAATGTTCTCCCTGAGGACACACAAGACACTTAATGAGAGCCTATATCAAGGGAACAAGAAGACTAAAATCACGATCTTTAGTTGCCCCATCTTACCCTTTCTGGTACTTTTTATATGAAACGCAGCTGAAATGTAACCTTCTCACGATTTTAAAAATGCGGTGTTTCACACATAACGGAGGAGCAACACCGTGTAATAAATAAAGTATTATCAATATATGCACTAGTCTGTACATTGAACCTTAAAATGAAAAAGAGAATAACCGAAGAAATAACAACCATGGCTTTAACAACAGCTGCACATCACAACATGGGCATTTTAACATAGCAACAGCAATGTTTATGGCAACTTAAGGCCAAGCAAACTCGATGATATTTGGAGCAATCCTGGGTTGTTATTGAAAGAGCATTTCTTGAATCAATATGCTACAACATACTCTCACCACAAGATGCAATAAAGGAACGATCCACCTGACCTAGCCTCCCAGAAATAACTCCAAACAGACTGTAAGAATTAAATTATCTGCACCAAAGTCTAAGCAGTTGAAACAAATATTGAACAAACCACCAGCCAGCCAGTATGACTATTACAGGTTGTCAGAGTCCATTATCACTCAGCAAGAAGAACCACAGAACCAACCAATGTAAAATTAAACCTGGATGAGCAATGCTTCTATGGCATAATTGTTTACGTTGGACAACAAATTGTAACCAACGCCCCGTAGACGTAATTTCTTTCTTATGCTCTGAATTTAGCACTACCTGGCAACCTGCGGCTCTACTTTGTATACATATATTTGCTTTTGTAGAGAGGAAAGTTATAGAGTTCTTTGCCTATAACTTTGTAAGATATTCCACTTTTGTGAAAGTCAAAATAACTATATGGCTTAAATGTTGTTAATAAAAGACTTCTAAAATAAACAAATGCGCGTCAATAGTCGAGTAAGAGGTGCTAGGCTGATATAACTTTTTCATATCTGAAAGCAAAACGGAAGGCTGAAACAGTCCCTGAGATTCACAAGCCTTCTAATCTGGCTCATAGAGTGTAGTGGTCTCCGCAAGACATCAAAATGAAAATTATATGTTTGTCCGTTTAAGAATAGTTCTGGGCTTTCAAATAAAATCTGCGAGTCATATTTCCAACTATTTCTGGTTTTCTGGGCCTGAAAAACCCAAAGAGAGGCTAACTGGAATGTGACTCCAGGACTTTATGTATTCCTATTTATAGAGCACAATCCTAGCTAATGATAGAGCCTTGTACTAATGTCTTTACAATAAAAACCTCTCAAGCATCATTAAAAACAGTAAAGCAAATTGCCTATATTCCATGGTAAAATCAGTTTTCAACATTGTTATCCCAAATGCCCCTACACCTTGCCCCAAGTTACCATTAAAAATAACCTACCTTTCTTAGCCTTGCTTAAATAATTTGCGTGGCCAAACGTTTGATCAAGCAAATATGTGACTGACGGGCAGCGAAAGCTAGCATCCAAGGAAAGCTTATCCAGGACCAATATATGACTGGAAGACGCAGGATAATGCTCTAATTGACCCATTTATTAAACGAAGCTTTGGAATCAACACATTTAATTAAAGGCAAGACTGACATTAAAGACTGACAGCAGTATCTCCATAAAACGTAGGAGCCTTTCACTGTTATCCCCAAACGCAAATGCTTGGGTTCAACCTTTCGTTGAGTTCTCAACATGGCACAAATTGTGAGAGTTGCCAGCTGCCAACTGGTGACATGAATCCTGAAAAGCGACTTCAGTAGTCGTGAAAATAGTGTTGATAGTCCCATCACCTCTGTCGACAAAGCTATTCTATTAATTTTCTACATTTTAGCTTTGCATTATGGGCACATTCCTATCCTCTATGTGCTTTCTCGATATATCGGGGACAGGAAGAGGGACAAAACCAGCTTCCAAACACCCACATGCCATAACCGTGCTGTCAAATCCTCAAAAACCAAAACAGCACATTTTTCTCCTTCACCTCTGTCAGAGAATTAACAAACTTCCAAACAGCTTCATCTACACGATCTACTGACTTGTAGCTGCAACTATGTAGTAAATATCAGGGCAATACAACCACATTTATTGAACAAGACCAAATAGTGGTACACGCGCTCAGACTTCCGGCCAGGGGAAAAGTCTCCCGCAAGAATCAACGATACAGTAAGACAGAGGCGCAACTAGAGCCAAATTTCGGGGGGGGGGGGCTGAGCAAAAATTTCGGGGGGGGCTGAACTTTAAGCAATAGGCAGAGTGGAGCTGCAGGGGCTCTTAGAAGGGGTGAAACAACAGCAAGACCTCATTAACATGCAAATGGTCTTTTAAAGACCTGTGAAGTGCTCGGGTGCGGCTGCTTTTTTGCCTGGGGGGGGGCTGAAGCCCTTTGAGTCCAATGGGTGTTGCGCGCCTGCAGTAAGACATCCACAAAGTCCAGGCTACCCACTTAAATATCTCCCAACATAACCTACGCGAGCCCTTTATGTAATTCCCTACTTATGACTTATCATACTTTTTCTAAAGTGCATTGACGGCCCACAACCCAAGTATGTACAAACAACTGTATGTGGTGGTGTACACACTATTGTACACTAATTAATGCACGCCGACCCCTAGGTAAATGTATTATTTGTGCTCTAACAATATTCTATCCATGCAAAAAGTGCATGCAAGCTACGCCAACGACCTACCGGAGTATGAATGTGGAGAAATCCCCATATCGAGGCAAAGAGTTAATAAGTGCGGTGCAAAGAGATAATTAAATAGCATTTGGATTGTGTCAGGCCTCACGGTACCTCCATTCCGGGGATGCCAGCCTTTGAGCCGGTAGCAGCAGAGCATGTGTAATTCCTTTTTTTCTGTGGCATTCCCGCTCTCCTTTTCCCTCTCCCGCCAATAAAAGCCTTTCTACAGTCATGAAGATATCCGTGATGAAGAATAAAACTATTTCCAGAAGGGTGAATGGGGCTGTCTGTGTAATAGGAGAACTGTTAGAATTAATTGAAGGCTGTTTTAAATAGCATTTATTGACGATGGACCATCTAAGTGCGTTCTCAATTCTTGGGGCTGCGTTTATACTTGTTTAAAAAATTTTGTTGGACCTATAATTTTGCCCACCATTACCGGTCTATTTTGGCATGTTCATTATTATGGAATTCACTTTGTGCTTGGTGCAAAGTAAAACAAGCGTCGGCAAAGCCCATAAGTCTGGGATTGACTGACAGCCCTTTGGCTTTATCAAAGTTTATTTTGTTTAGTCGTGATTTTTGCAAAACCGTATTTTGGGGAAGCTGCTGGGTAATAAAAAAAAAAAAATCTTCGCTAAAAATCAAAAAATATTTTTGGGTCTCAAGAGGCGCACATTGCCATAAAAGTCCCTGGCACTAAAGGAAGCCACTTTTTGTGTGGATATGCTCATTTTTTTTAAAGGGTATATTGCTGTTAATCACAGTGCAGTTAGCCAATGGCCGAAGTAAGATGACCAGTTGCTCTATGCTGTATCCTATAGTGGGTGGAAGAAAAGTGTGTAATTCACAATAATACTGCAGTAGATGAAGAGGGTTGGCTGAAAGACCTTATAAGTAAGTATATTATATGTATAATTTGAGTAAACTCACAAGTTCTTAACTAACGTCAGATCTAAAAATCTGGTGCAGGATTTCACCTGGCACAAATTGTGCAAACAGTACAGTCGGAGTAATTAATCAATCAATAAAATCTTTATTCGATCTCTTTAGAAACAGATCATAAAAGCACAATTTCATCAAAAGACCCATAAAATAGACAGTACACGCGATGTTTTTAAAACATATAAAATCATTAAGATCTTGATGAGCTTAAAGTGTCTCTTAATCCAGGGTCAGTTAAAATATATACATTTAATTCATGTTTACAGTAATTTATCATTAAACAGCTCTGCACCTTTCTCTTTCTCATGCAAGCCCACAGAAAAATGTCTACTGAGAAACAGACAAAGGGGTCGGAAAGTGGCTTTAAAAAATACAGTGCCACCCTACATTGGTTAAAATTGTAGTACCTTAGAATTGGAAGAATAAAGGCTTCTCTTTCCCTCTGATAAAGCTTACAGAACAGTACTAGATGTAGGTCCGATTGGGGTGAATAGTTATCGCAAGGGCATGGGATCAGATCTATTTATTTTTGCAGAGTTTTATATAGCGCAAACTTGACCCGAATCGGAGATCAGAGTGCTTTACATAGCACCAGTTACTTTACATTCATTTTTGTTAGGCACGGGGAGATTAAGTGATTTGCCCAGAATCACAGGATGTTCAGCATCATTGCAGAGATTCGAACCCAGTTCCCCAGATTCGAGGTCGACCGCCCTAGCCATTAGGCCAACTCCTCTCCCCAATCTGAATGTTTAAATTTTCTCTTGGGGTACCCTAACATCAAAGAAATGAGGTTCAGGCGAAAACGCAATATGATGTATCTATGCTGCATGATTGTGATGTGGGCTAGGTTTGAGTATCCTTCCTCTGGTATAGAGGGGATAAGATCATAAGCAAGGGATGCTTTTTGTTGCTGGTTCCTTTCCCTGCGTACAAGGTTAGTCCTCTGCATGAATGCCTCCATTAGTTTCTGTTTGGAGAACCTCCTGCAGGCTGAATGATCCCGAAATAATTCTATTACACACAAAAGCGAAAGGGAGAGGGTACAGACCTCTCCTACTCCGAACCCCCAGTCAAATACTTATAGACACCAAAAGGAGTAGGAGTGGAAATCGTGGTATAGTGGTCCAGTGGTGGCATGTGCTATGTGTCTTAATACTGCCCTCACTCCCAAAAATGTGTGATATGCTTCATCATAGGGCTGCTTACAATACACCCTGGCGCAGCCAACGCCTTTGGGTGGAGCAATAGGGTAGGGGAAGACAAACACAACACAAAGGAGAGGAAACAATGCTTTCAATAGTGACTGGGAAAGCCTGAAGTGAAAGTGCAGTGTGGTGTGAGTTTAAAACTAGCTCGGAGGTATCTCCATACCTAAGCTTTATTCCTAGATCCTCCGGCCAGGATTAAAAACGTGAAGGATGGTGGTGATAGGGAGATATAATGTGCTCCTTACACCCCTCCTGCCAGGTAGGCGACATGTTTTGGCCATGTACCTGTGCCCAGTCTACGGGGTCACGACGGCCTTCTTCAGGACTCCACCGGTCCCAGTGAAATATCTGGTGCTCTAACCTCCGTTAAAGATTAGTGGGTATCCGAAACCCTAATCCTAACATAACTTCCTCTCGAAAATTTGTGAGATTACTGTAAGGAATAAGGGGACAGGAGACACAAGAGAAAAGGGAAATGCAACGAAAAAAATCCCTCTTGACTCTCTGTTGTGTGAGTATACATCCATGCGCGCACACTCACAAGCAATTTCAATGTGTTTACCACTGCCACCACTTTACAGGGTGTATCACCCTTAGAACAAAAAATATACATTATTCATAGTCAGGTGAATCATTCTTCATTAACCTAATTGAAGTACTACCCTTTTGGTAGGTGTAGGACTTTAAAACTCATATAACCCATCACGTACTCTTTATAAGGGGCCCAGGTTGTTCTTACTTACAGAGTTTACCCCTAAGTCATTAAAATTGGCGGTCGGCAAGGAGAGACCCCCTGTTGTCACACACTGCGGGAGGTAACATCATAGGGAGGAAAGACATCATAGTCGTTATTGTACGCAGAGTTACAATTACATTGTGCAGGTGTTTTCGGTGTGACTGATACACACCTCTTGTGTGCGGTCTGATGTTACCCTCTAATTCTCACAAACTAGTGTCAGGGTTGTAAAGTACATAGCCAGCGGTGAAATAATCCACTCTGGGAGCTCTCGTGTAGGATGAAGAATGAGAGCTACCCAGTTGCATGACAGCGTAGTGCGGGCATTTATGCTAGCACCGTGTCTTTGACAAAAATAACAAACAAGATAGTGCCACTCTTACGTTCACCTAATCCGACCAAATGCCCCCGTTGTTGACGTACTAACGAGGGAGTGAGGTGACATTTCACCCGATTTTTGTGACCCCTATGCGCACCCCCCTCTTTGGTTATTAGTGGTATTAAAAAGGGTTGCAGTTGAGAGGTCCTTAAAAACGGGGTCTTAACACCACCCGGTAAAAAATTGCCCGTAGCTGGAGCCAAAGCGGAGTGGGAACAAAGTGCCCTCTCCTCTCCCCCTTCTCCTTACTACTTCAAGGGTGGTGCTCCTCCGAGTCAGTGCTCACCTGTTCTCGCCGTGTAGGTATGCGGGGAGCAGCGAGTACGTCCTGCTTTTGTCAGTGAGGCGCTCCCAATGTCCCGGAACGTTTACGGTCACGTGAGATGTGTGATGACGTCTCAGCTGGGAAACTAGGCAACCAGATTGTAAACACGGGCCCACTTCTGTGGTGGAGAGCGGCCCGTTATAATGGGAACCTCACTGCAATGTTTATTTATTTAAGAGCGCTCTCTTTGGGCAAAGGTTCTGTCACTGATATTATTTGTTAGGGACATCAAGTCATGCCCTTAATACATGAAGTCGATTTTATATTCCTTGCTCAGAAGCAAGAGGCAATGGTTCACAGGTGTGTGTCTGACGTTTATGTGAAGGACCTCTTCCTGAATACTATTCAACGAACGTCCTGCTCTTATTCAGGCCATTTGTCCATTGCTGCTTGGGCCTCCCCTTCTAACAAGTTTGAGAAGCTTATACCCTAGGTGAAGGTGCCCAGCACGGGATGTATTTCGCCCTCCCCATATCCCTTCCCACCTGAAAGTGTGGACATAGTTGTTATTCAAGGGTAATTGGCAATCCCTGACTCCTGAATTAATTTGTCCAAAGAGTGATATCTATCTGTTCAGGGAGTGCCATGGTATCTCATCATTCAGGCCAAACTGGTGACTCTTGAGATGATAAACCCACTTTTGTTCCCTCAGGAGAAGGGCCCTTGTCATGTCCCCAGTGGAGAGGTTCATGTTGGGTTTTTCGATTACAGTCTATTTCAGATCATCAGAAGTGTGGCGATTTTCTGGGTAGTGGGCTGTGAATTTCGTATTGGAGTTCAAGCATCTTATCGTACTCCGATGCTCCATGATGCGTGTCTTCACCTCACGGGTAGTCATGCCCACATACTGCATGAGGCACGGACAAGTGATAATATAGATCACGAAATCGGTGTTACAGTTGGTCTGTGATCTCTGTTCCCATGGATAAGTAAGTCCAATATCGATGGTTTTCGTGTTTTTAGTCAGCTGACATACGTTGCAAGATCCACAACGTGAGTGACCACGTACCGGTGGTAATATACCCGGTGTTACTGTTCTCCTTTGTTGTGGTGCGAACGGTCTCGTGTGCACTAGCAGATCTTTAAGGTTGGCACTCCTTTTGAAGGAGAACAGTGGTTTTCCACGTCCATCCCATTTGAGTTCAGTATCCTCCAATGTCTTATTTACTTTGGTGAGAAGCTGTGTCAAAAGTAGTGACACACACTGGTTTATCAGATCTTTTTTCTTTTTCGCAGAGTTTTGTATAGCACGAACTTGACCCGAATCTGGTGTCAGAGCGCTTTACATAGCACAAGTTACGTTACATTCATTTTTGTTAGGCACGGGAAGATTAAGTGATTTGCCCAGAATCACAGGATGTTCAGCGTCATTGCCGATACTCGAACCCAGTTCCCCAGATTCGAGGTTGACCGCCGTAGCTGTTAGGCCAACTCCTCTCCCCAATCTGAATGTTTAAATTTTCTCTTTTTTGCAGAAGAGATGAGGTTCGAACATCAAAGAAATGAGGTTCTCTTTTTGCAGAAGAAATTAGGTTTGAACATCAAAGAAATGAGGTTCAGGCAAAAACGCATTAGGATGTATCTATGCTGCGTGATTGTGATGTGGGCTAGGTAGGAGTATTCTTCCTCTGGTCTAGAGGGGATAAAATCATAAGCAAGGGACGCTTTTTGTTGCTGATTCTTTTCCCTGCGGACAAGGTTAGCCCTCTGCATGAATGCCTCCATTAGTTTTTGTTTGGAGAACCTTTGCAGGCTGAATGATCCCAAAATAATTCTCCCAGCCCAATTGCACTAAGTTCTGCCTCTACATATCTAATCCATCCAATCTTATTATAATGATCGAGCTTCAGACAGTCTCTAATTAAACATTGTGTTAGATTGACGATGGCCCTGGGCCATATGGAGAACCATAAAACAATTGGCGCCAATCTAATAGAGTCTATCATATAAGGTAGCCCTAATTCAAGGTGTAGGATATAATTAGAGACTGAAGAGGGTAACAACACCCAAGATTTAAAAAAGCTCTCTTCCAATATTTGGAATTGGTCACTATGGGCCATCCCCCAGACTCCCTCCCCAGAAGTTACAGCTGTCTTTGCTTGGTAAATGTTTTTAATTGGGACCAGAGGGCTGGCACCTAGTTTCTTGATAAAGCCCTTAATGGCTTGGAGACTTCTTTCCATGCCTAGCACTCTTGCCGCCACCAAATATACCCATGAGTGGTTTTTGTCAAATAAGACTCCCAGATATGAAAAGGACTCTACCACTTCTATTTTCTTTGAGTCTAGGTGGAAGTAAGGGGATTTTGCACCTTTACCGGCTCCTGCTATGATGATGAAAGATTTTGTTTCATTCACTTTGAGATCTAGCGAGGCTATGAATGAAGCATATGAAGTTATGAAACTTTAGAGGGCTACCCGGTCCTAGCAATTAAAACTGCATCATCAGCATACGCTAGTATCGGAAGGGGAGTGTTGTCAAATATGGGCACGTCCAGAGGAGAGCCAGTCAGGGCGCCTCTACCCCGTTTGTATAGATGAAAAAGAGAAACGGGGCGAGGATGCATCCCTTCCTGACTCCCCTCTCAATCTTAAATGAACATGTACTTTCCCCATTTATGCCATACTAGCAGTGGCGTTAGCATATAGCAGACGAATGAAGCTAATTATAGGGGGGGGGTCGATACCCATCCCCTCCATCATGAGCCACAGCTTCTGATGGGACACGCAATCAAAGGCCGCTGTCAGGTCCATAAAGGCCATATAGACCTTCCCGCCTTTTGCTTTAGTATATTTGTCCATATCGAGTGAGAGATTAAGGCATTGATCTACTGTGCCCTTCCCCCTCTGGAAACCATATTGTGCCTGCATTAGAATGTTGAGTTCTTGGGCCCATTCCTCCAGCCTGAATAGTAAGAGCCGTCCCATGAGCTTGGCGGTGGTATCCAGTAGTGAGATGGGTCTATAGTTCTTTGGACTGCCCCTGTCCCCTTTCTTGTAAATTGGGACTATTACACTATGCTTCCAGGATGGTGGAGGCCCCCCTTCCGCTATGCTGTTAAAAATGTTAGTTAGTAGGGGGGCTCACAGATCATAGTCCTCCTGAAAGCGGTTGATCGTCACCCCGTCGGGACCCGGGGCTTTCCCAGGGACACAGCCCACCAGCCCTCTTGACTTCACAAAGTAAGAAATTTAGGGTGCCTGAAAGTGAAGGATCCATCTTGGAAGGAGGGATATCAGGGGAGGTGTTGGAACCGAAAATACTTTTGAAGTGTTCCACATATAATTCTTCGCCTACATGTACATCCAGGGATGGATCCTTGGGATATTTAAAGTAAGGTGCATTTATTACTTTCCAGAACGCGCTATTACCTAAACTACCCGCTTGCTCGAAATCGTCCAAAGCCTTCTCCCTGATGTCCTTCTCTCTTTCTTCTGACGGACTTATAATCGCTGCGTAGCGATCCTATCAATGCTGGATCTTTGGGATAGGTTTTTAGTGCATTGAGAAGGGCTCTTCTTGCTATAGAGCATGGAGAATCGAACCAGCGACCAGCAGATAAACCATTTGCCGCTTGGAAAGGGTATGGGCCACTTTTATTTTCGGTATGAGGTTACTAAACTGGGAAGTTAGATACTGATGGAGGGGTCTCCTCGGCCAGGCAATGTAAGATATCAACCAGTATATGTGCTATAATTACATGGGCCCAATTCTGCTTCTCAAGCTGTGCCCACTTTAGCTGATACCCATTTTTCCTAGTTAAAGAGATATTTGCTACTGCTTGTTGCTGTTTTGCCACCTTACAGGGAATGCTTAGCTGAATAAATAGAATGGCATGATCGCTGTAACATGTGAATAGATTATCTATGTGGGACACTTTTTCACCTAATGGGGAGGAAACTAAGATGAAATCAATCGTGGGCTCATAATTAATCTGCTTAAATGTTTTCCCTGAGTGGCATACCTTCATGATATTAATTACTCCCATATTCCTTGTGTATAGGAGTCTAATGAGGCTATCACCATAATCATTATGAGTGAAATGGGGGAAGGGGTTGCCCTGCTGGTCTTCCAGCCCACAAACCGTAACCTCTTTATAATTGCATAGATGAGTATTGAAGTCACCCACCCAAATGGTGTTAAGTGGGCCCTTTTTTTATAAGTGAGTTGATTTTATCTATCTCACTGTTTAATTCCTCTACCACTAGCTTCATGTTTCCCCAAATTCATTGTTTGAATAATTAATTAAAAAACAGAGTCCTTCGTTTGTAGTCTCCAAAAGGAGTAAATGGAAGTGTGTATTCAGGGAGCCAACCATCTTAACTTGGTAATGGTGGAATATTGGAGATTAAAGTTAAGAGTTCCCCCTTCACTCTACCTGACACTGTGGGTACTGCTGCTGTGTTGAAAGAGCGATACCTAGAAGAAAAAAAACGGTCTCCTTGGCCTATGTTTCCTGGAAGCAGATAATCTTCTGGGATTGCCAGAGATTGTGCCACTGGTCATTGCCTATCTTTGAAGCAATACCTGACACATTCTAAGACGCAAAATTAATCTTATTTTTATCAACTACACTCCGGGATGGAGAAGTCGTAGCTCCCCTGTATTACAGGCACTGGTTTGACTGATGTAATTGCTCCCCTAACAACGGAAAGGTCAGCTGGTATTAGTCAGTCACAGGTTTCTATGTCTGAGAGAACAGCATATTGGTTAAATAGCCTTACCCCCGGAATACTGCTAGAGCCCTCCCCGTATCTCAGTGGCTGGCCCGTCCTTGCACAGCCCCTCTGTTCAGCGCCAGATGCGATACCCTGATTATAGGAGTGCTCCAGCGATAAACGGATGATCTGAGTGCTCCTAAGAGAAATTCTATGGAGATTACTTATTATTAAATTACCCACATGTGCATTGTTAAAATCTATCACCACACAGTCTCTTGCTAAAGATTTGGGGGAGGTACCCAGCCACCCAACTCTCCTGGCCATAATGATTTGATTAGACAGTGGATAACTCCTCATTCCTGAGTTAGTTAGGTGGTGTGAAAACCAGTGCATGCATTTGTCCATTAGCTGCGTTGTAGATTCAATCTAGTTTTTCTGCAGGGGAGGAACATTAGCCAGGACCAATACTAAGGGGGAGGCAGCTGGTGGAAGGTGGAGAACTAGCTGTGAGCAGTGGTTTGTATCTGCCACAAGTCTATCTAGCCTTCCTGTCAGCCGAAGGTCAGTTCTTGTATCCCCCAGTACTAATGGTGCCTGATGGGACAACCCCTTGCGCCCAGTGGTAATAGAGATGGAGCCTACGGCAACGTGTTGGAATAGCCGGTAGCTGCGGGTTGCGACTTACAAGTCCGTGTGGCAGAGCTTGATGGAGTACACAGAATGGGTGGAGCAGTCAAACCCTGCTCGCTACGCACTTGCAGTTGAACTTTTTCCATAGCTAATCGTGCAGGCTTGGCACACGGAGGACCTAGATGGCGCTGAGCAGATACATTCTGAGCCTCTATACCGGCCAGTCGCTGTTCAATCAGAGCTAATATGACTACGATGGGGTCCAATAGGGTAGCCATAATGTTGCTTACTCCTGCCCATAGCGCATCGTCAAGTACAATAGATGGAAGCGGCATTCTTGGGGTGGACGATCTCGGTGGGCACACTGTGGCGGAGCTCGTAGCCATCTTGGGGTTTGCTTCCTTTGATTTTGGGACTTGGGTAGGTTTACTTATTTTTGCCTTAGAAATCCCACCACCCCTATGTCGCTTAGCTGGAGGGTCATTTGAAGAGTCGGTGTGGGGTGAATGCTCCGATTCTCTACTAGGTGTATCAAGTAAGGCTGGTATAGCAGGTGAAATTTCCAAATGGCTTTGTGGAGGATTGACAGACGTTAACAATTGTGAGGGCTGCGTGAGAGAGATGTACTCAGGAGAATTCCCTAAGGGAGTCTTCAGCGGGTAGAGGAGGGGTTCCATTGATAAACGCCTCTCAGTTAGCTCAATCTCATGAGTGAGAACTTTGCTGCTCTGGACAAGAATGCGTCAAGCGTTGCGACAGTCCCTCCACCCGCTTTCCCAGTAGGCCCTTTCTGCTTCTCCATTTTTATAAACAAAATGTATAAACAGTACCTTAGGTCGAGCGCTGAATGTTGTGGGGGGGTCCCAGCCTCCTCCGGACTTGGACAGGCCCGCCCTTTGCCCGGGCGCGTCCCTGCGTGCGTCCTGCGCCGCGGGCAGGCGTCGGTGTTTTGTGCTCTTTCCAGGCGCAAGGGAGGTCGGTAAATACATACAGGAGCTCCATTTTGAAGGTATATTTAAAGTGCACACGTACTTCACAATTCTCTAAACATAGACAAAATACTGCTACTAAGTACTAACTCGAACATTTATGTGTAAATTAGTGCCAAGCGGGAAGCAAAAATTGATTTTTCTGAAATATCATTTGAAACAGTACCTGCTGGTGTACTATTGAGGCTTAATTACAGCCTTACATTATTAGGCAGCGAAACAGCTTTAGTCTACACAAATTCAAAAATTTCAGTTAATTTATTTTCCAACATTGCTAGAAAGTTAAACGCATAGTACATATTATGACACTAGTGGGCTGGCCTGCTATCCTGCATGTACTTAACTTTATTTCATTATGCTGTTCTTGATGTATGAATATGTACAATGAAATTAAGACATCATATTTATTGGTGAAATAATCCTCTCATTACTGAAAGCATAACTCCATACCAGAAATTACCACACATACGTCCCACCATATGTGGGCATAATTTTCATCATAGTGTCACCAGACTAGTACCTAAAAAGCTCCTGTTTGTTGAAGAGATTAGAGGAGACCTTTAGGTGTATGTGCAGATCTTCTATATTTAAACCTCCCAGGGTCTTGGTATTGAGTTCCATGATGTACCTCTACTCTCACCTCCTTAGATGTTTTTCTCTATTTCCTCCTCTGTATTTCCTACATATAGAGTCAATTATTAAATATTTGAGATTCTTTTCGTTATTGCTAATCTGTTCCTCAAAGTGACGGACCACTGGGTAATATTTATCTTTATTTGTTATTGCCCTCCCATGTTGCAGTATTCTCTTGTGCACATGCAGAATGGTACTCCCTACATATACCAATCTACAAGGACACAGCAAAAATATATTGGCTACTCAGTCTTGCAGTGGAGTGACTGTCGGATTTGTAATGTTTTTTTTTTTGCTAGATGAATTCCATTTTGTTCAGGCCGTATTTACTTTTTTTGCATTTTATGAAGATGCAGCTTCTCCCGAGCCAAATCTCATGGTTTCTAACTTCAGGACTACTCTTGACTAGATCATCCCTCATTGACCTCGCTCTTCTGTAGGTGATCCCGGATCTGTTGGGGGCTTTCTTGCTTTGCTGATATTCTTTATATTTCTGTGTACACTCTCTGTTGAACAGACAAGGTCTCCCCTTTTCTTGTCATTGGCTCAATTATTGACGGCTACCACGTCTCTACAGTAACGTCTCTCCATAGATCTTTATATCATAGCTGCCTGGGCTCTGGTAAGTTCCACCATCTGGCTACAGTTCCTCCTTAAGCTTAGGTTCGCACTATACGGTATACTGCGTTTCAGTTTTTTTAGGTGAAAACAACTAGCAAGGAGGACTGTTTTGCCTGCTGTAGGCTTTCTGTAGAATTTGGTTGCAACTTTGTTGTTTTTGACATACACCGTTCAATCTTGTTAGGTGACTTTTGTCTCACTAACTGTACTAGTAAAATGGAAGTTAAGATTATTAACATTTATCTTGCACATAAATTCTTCGCTCAATCCATAGACCCTCTCCATATAATAAAGAGGTCATCTAAGTACCTCGTCCACAGTATGACATGTTCTCGCCAATCATTTATGAGCAGCAGATGCCCATCGCAGTCCCGCTCCTTTATTTGAACAGTTCTTTATTTAACAGAAAAAAGTAATTATTCAAACACCATTTTATCACTGATAAAAGCATTTGTGTGTGTTACATGAGTTTCAAAGGTCTTTCACTCAAAAAATGTTCTATTGCTCATAGCCCATCATGCTTATATGCTTGTGCACAAAGACGTCTAGTCTAGCGACATCAGTACATATTCCTGTACCAGGGAATATCACATATATGTTTTAAAAAATCAATCTTGTACTTAATACGGTAAATTCTTGTCATGATCTTTTAGAAAATAATCCACATACGTCTTAGTGTTTTCAAATATACTGTTAATGGCCAATATGATGGGATGGCTGGGTTAGTCTCTTGTTTTGCACTTTAGGAATCAAGTAAAAATTAAAAAATAAATCATTTTGTGGAGATTATTTCTCAAAAAAGATATTCTTCATAATTTGTTAAACCTGCTTTTTTAGTAGTTGCATCTTGTCCTCATAAGAAACAAGCGTCAAAGCTCAAGATTTACTACTGAGGATGTTTCTTTAAGGAAAGCCTGCCATGATGTTTTGGCCACTATCTGCGTCCTTGTTCACATACAGAGCACGTGGAAAGCACATGTACTCTTAAATACACCTTCAAAATGACGTTCCTATATGTAAACTAGGCCACGGAGTAGTCACCAAGACGTGTTATTGCAGACTTTTACTAAAGAAATGTACTCAGTAACTCTTGAATGTTGGTGCTTGTTTCTTATGAGGACAAGTTGCGGATTTATGCCTATGGAGTGGGATGACTCTAGGTAGCCAAAGCCACCTCGATCTGGTGCATGGTGTCAGCCATCTCAGATGAAAAGGAAGTTTCATTTTACTAGTGGAGCCCCCTACTGATACAGACATATACACCTGGTTTAGTTACATACTATAACTATATTTGATCCTAGCATCACTGACCACTTGATTAGAAATCCCGACAAAACAGGTGCCATCATTGAGTTGTTTGTAGGCCTCTCTTTTATACATTGACCTGGGCCATAGGACAATGTTCCTTCCTTTGTCAGGACTCCTTTTCACCCAATTTGATCTGTTTTTAGGTCTCGCCTGACCCAGCGCATGCGCTGGTCTGGCGAGACTTATTGAGAGGGCTCCAAAAAGTGCTACCAGGCCAGCCTAGAGGTACAGTGCATGTGCGCGGGCACGCGCGCCGCGCTTTACCGCGATTACTTTCACTTTCGCGGCCGCTCGGCCGCTTTGATGTTTGATCGTGATCGCGATTGCGATCACTTTCGCGGCCGCCTGGCCGCTTGGCATAGCCAATAGGTCTCGCTTTTGGGACCTTATAAGTATTTAGTTATGCAACTGTTGCATGGCTAAACACTTATAAGGTCCCAAAGGCGAGACCTATTGGCTGTGCCAATGCTTGTTTAATTTGTGTATAATATTGTTTTTGTACTCCTTTTATTTCTTTTGTGTTACATGTTTTCTTTGGTTTGTCTTTCTATAAAGATTTTTCACTTTGATTTTGTAACTAGATCTGAGCATACATTTACGGCATCCTTCGGCATTGCAGGAAAAAAGGTTGATGCCGGCTTAAAGGTAGTAGATGCTTCACCATATACATTCAATTTCATGTTGTCAGTGTATCTTACATTATTTCTTCTGATATCCCTAAGATTTAATTTTGTAGTTCTTTTAATTCAATCAAAGGTTTAAGGTTAGCTGCTCCCCCTGCCCTCCACCCCAAATGAGACATATCACATGCACATAAAGCAGGAACCCGAATACATACACACAAACAAGATAGCCACATCACAAAAATGGTACCTCTTGTTCTTCTTTGTCAATTAATCATAATATTTGAAATGTATTGCAATACTTGTTATGATGAATCTCTCAATATGCAACTATGAAGTGTAATGCGTTACCTTAACCTACGATTTGGAACTGTATTTACACCCCTACCTACTGATCTATGGCACTATTGTAATGTGTTAATTTACTGCGCAATTGTATAATTCCTCCTGGTTTGGAGATCAGTTCTGCCTCTCAGAAAAGTAATAAAGAAATATATTTTTTTAAAAAAAGGTTAAGGTCAGCGATTTGCAATTTATTTTGGCAGACATCAGTTTGTGTAACCCACTTTCTTTTGGCCATGCTGTTTAGCATAAAGCGTAGTTAACTTGAGTTTTCCAGCACTGGATCTTTTATATATTCACATGCCTGAATCATTCCCCGTCATCAGGTTTCGAATGCCCGGTACATTAAAATATCAATATACAAAGTTAAAATGGCCATACGCCTGAAATAACATCATTGCTTTAGCAGCACATTCACCTCTATCGAAAGCACACCATCGTCAGCCGATGTGGTGGAAACTTAAGCTTTCAGTCTCCCCCAAGAGGCCACACCATGGCTCATATGTCTACGACATGTAATGTGTGAGGGAGTCCCCTGGCAGAACCCTGCTCTAACCTCTCAGTGAACTTGAAACTGTTACTGATTTGATCTGCCCTGGATTTGAACAAGCCATGTCTTCAGCACAGACATACTGTGAGTTGTTTTTAGGGTAGATTCTCTCTTTCCAAGATCAGGGCCATCTTTTTATCAAACAGTCAACTGCCACCAACAGTAATCATGGCTGGGAAAGAGAAGAATTATCTCTTTTCAAATGTTGTTCATCTTGAGGACACAAAAAGATTAATACTGATGACCCTCATTCTCAGTGTATTCATGGTCTTTACCCAAAACATAAGGAATCACGACGTGATATACAAGACTTTCACTACTAAAACAGAGAAAGTAGGCATTATTTCTTGTGGCTAAAGAGAATTTCCTACCTTCTAAGGTCCCTTCTTCAGGGAAAGATTCTGTGAAAAGTGCCCCTTCAAGCACTTCCATGAAGGCAGAACAGAAAAGGAGACATGTACAGACATAACAGTATCCGGAACTGGACCTATTTGAGACAGTGCTTGCAGTCACCTCCTCAAGTAATAAACTAAATAGGAAAAGCAAACCTCTAAGCATTATAAGAAGGATCAACCAGTAATATAGAAAAAAAGTGCTTCAAAGGGTATATCATCAAAGAAAACTTCGCCAACAATTACACCGTCGACAACAACAGCATTATTGATGACAACTACACTGTAGTCTGCGAGACTGTCGACAGTGAAAACATCGACAGTGACAACGCTGCCATCGACTACACCATCAACGATAACCCCGCCATTGGCAAAATCATTGACATGAACGCTTTCGTCAACAACATCATCAACGTCAACTCTGCTGTCAAAGATACTTTCCACAACAACCAGACTGATGACGGCTCAGTCGGTGAGGAACTCACCATCAGTGATGAAATCACTATCAATGGCAATACTATCAACAGCAAAATTAAATGGATCTGTCTTTTCACCCCTGAGGGTTTCAAATCTACCCCCAGTAAGACCAAGAAGTGGAGGCTAGTGAATATGCCTCACAGACTGCTTACAGCCAAAGACAACTAGATGTAAGATATGTCCTAAATTTCAAAGAAGAAATAGATGACAACGAATCCCACAATGAATATGACTAGGGGTGAGTGTTCGAAAAGTTTCTGCACTCTGTCCATCATCTTGTGTTTGCTATGATTATCAGCATGACTATATGCCTCAAACCTCTAAATACTGTATGTGAGAGAGACTTCCTAGACAGTCAAAAGAAATGCATGTGGTTTAAGTACCTAATGCCTTTTTATCTATGTTACAGCAGATGCTGGATACTTTTAATATGTTATTGCCCTGACGTCTGACTAATCCTCAGATGGTCTTACCTGCTGCAGTGATTCTACCACCTCCTCCAACTGCTTCTTTGCCGGTTACGCCACCTCTTGAGCCATGGCCACTACCTCTCCCTCTGCCGCCAAAGGAACCATCTTCTAGGTCTATGTGTAGAGATGATGAATCCAATAGTTCAGTATAGTTGGGTATGGTAGAGGAGGAAGGTGACGGTGAGCTTCCCTAAGATGATGGAGGACAAGATGATAAGTGATGTGAATTTATTGTCCCAAGTGGTGTTGATGTAGGGCCAAATACACAGGATTCATCAGATGATTTCTCTAAATTCCATCTGTAGGTGTTAAAAGCTGCCAAGAAATCTAATATACCAGTGATGTCTGTAGATCAACCATGTTTAATTTACGACTTCAAAGAACAGCCACAGCAGTCTGTCAAATCTATACTTATTTTAAACTATGTCTGGTCAGAAGTTTTAAATTAATGCAAACACTGGCTACAGTTCAAGTTGTGATACCTTGTCTGGAGAAAAAATATAGGGCTCCTGATTTGAATCCGGCTTGCCTCACTGGTCACACTAAAGACGATTGGGTCTCCTCTTCAGAGAAGAACCAAGACCCCAGGCACACCCAGGGCCGGACTGGCCGTAGCGGGCACCAGGCAATCCCCCTGGTGAGCTACACGGGTGGGGGCAGTATTGGGCTCCCAGGGGCCTTTTTTGATACAGGGCCGATTTGCAGCCTGGCTGCAAAATCGGCCGAAAACCGGCCCTGGCAAAGAGCTCGGCGACACCCCCAACCCCCCGGGGGTAGGGGGCGGCGAAGCACTTTGCCAGGTTCCCAGTCCGGCCCTGAGCACACCATCCTCTGGTCCCCCAGACAGGGATTAGTCTGCAGATGCAGACATAGTTATATTTTACAGTTTTGAACAGAAAATTTCATTGACCCCAGCAACTTCAATTTAGACAGCCAATGCCCTGGCAAGTACTGGACGTTAGCCAGATGCGATATGACATTGCTCCTTTATTGGAACTCAATCCCTGACAATAAAGAGGAAGCGGCAAGAGCTATCCTTAAGGAAGGAAAGTTTACTTCCTCTTACATTATTGATGCAGATATGGATGCCTCAAACACAGGTTTTCATCAACGTGCAGGATTTACTGTTTTAAGATGACGAGTTTGGCCAATATGGAGGTCACACATGTACATACTAATTCTAAAGACAATCTGGATATGATCAAGAATACTCCTATAATCGTAATCAAAGACAATCTTATGAGAGATTTTCAGGGAGGAAGAGAGATTCTTCACAAACACATACCAATGAAAATTAGAACTGAGTCTGACTCCCGGCCCCTGCCTCCTCTCCCATATGGTACTTGGAGGTTTGGATGGAGAATTTCCCTTTTAGCTCCTGCTTGTAAAGATATAACATCGGACAAATGGGTGAGGGAAATGTTTCTTTCTGGACATACTTTTGAGTTTGTCCAGAGACCCCAGGTATGCCCACCCAAGAAGGAACATCATCTACATCTGAAGGAGCTTCAACAAAAAAATAGTTCACTGAAGGCCAATCCTGGATCTTGGACTACTAAATGGATTTCTAAAGAAACAATCATTTGGGATGATTACTCTACAAGAAGTCCTCTTGATGATGCAGTGTCTTCCGGATGCTGGATCTCACTTTGAAAAGAGGGAAATCATCTTTACAACCCCAGACAAAAATCCTAATTCTCGGTGCAGTACTCAGCAGACAATAGTGAAATACTTTCCCGTCAAAGGACAGAGTGACAAAAATGCACACTATGGCATAGGGTTTTTCAGCAAGACAGTCAATTTCAGTAATACAGTACAAGTCCCTGATGGGAATGATGGCATCATGTATAGGCCTAATTCCATTTTGCAGGCTCCGCATGAGACCTATTAAGCAAGTGTTAGACCTTCACTGGAAGCAGCTTTAAGGCTCATGCGAAGATATTGTACCTGTCACAAGCCGTCTGAAGGAAGCATTGTTGTGGTGGATGAATGAGGAGCTCACCTACAAGAGCTCTCAACCAGAGGCCTCTGGTCACATGCAGAGAAGGTGCTCCACATTAATATGTTCAAACTCAGAGCCAAACGGCTGGGGTTACAAGCATTCCTCCCCAAGTTAATATGTCAGCGAAGTGCTTGTCAGAAAGGACAGCACAACATCTATGTTCTTCATAGCCAAGCTCAGAGGATCACAGTCCAGAAACCTCCCAGAAGAGGCTCAACTCCTGTGGAACTGGGCCATTTCTCAAGAGATTGACATCACTGTACAATACCTACCGGGTTGCCAAAACAATCAGGTAGATACTTTTAGTCGGTGGCTTTCGGAGTGTCACAAGTGGAAACTGCACCTAGACCAAGTGAATTACATATTCAATCGATGGAGTCGACCCATGATCGATCTTTTACATATTCAGTCGATGGGGTCAACCCATAGTGGGTCTGTTCGCCATTCCAGACATCAGCAAATGCCTGTGCTTCTGAAGTAGGTTTTGGCACCCAGGGATGATGGGCATTGTTCTTTCGATGGGCAATACCTTTGCTTACACTTTTCCTCTGTTTATCCTGATCCCCAGGGGGCTGATGAATGTGACGATAGATCACTGCGGACTGATCCTCATTGCTTCTGTCATGGCCACACCAGTACTGGTACCGCGATCTTCAGTTATAAGCACATCCAGCCAATTCCCTGAAGGTGCAGCATGAGATCTTCTCCAGATACCACGGAGAAAGTCTCCATCACTACCCCAAGTCACTAAACTTAACAGCATTGTTGGAATTGGCCCTTTTTGCAGGGTCATCCCTGAACTTTTTGCCTTCCTCCTAGTCTTTTTTCTGACATGGTGCTGGTGGTTTTAGGACTCAGGGCACTTTAGCACTGCTGTCCAGTGTGAAGTGTGTGTGCTCTCTGTGGTAAACATGGTAAGATTGGTCTACCCCTGTTTGGCGTACTTAATTTACCTATCAGTCCCCAGTAAAGTGGTACCTAATATACCAGGGCCAGTAAATTCAATGCTACTGGTGGGCTTGCAGCGCAGCTTGCGCCACCCACCAAAGTAGCCTTTCAAACCTGTCTCAGGCCTCTGCCATTGCAGGGCCTCTGCGCACAGTTTACTGCCGCTGTGACGTGGCACGCAAAGTTGTTGCCATGCCGGTGACCCCCCTTTTACTGCATGCCAGTCACCCCTAAGGTAGGCCCTAGCTAGCCCTATGGGCGGGTGCATTATAGGTAAAAGGTAGGACATGTTCCTTAAGTGTGTGACATGTCCTGGTAGTGACAAACAGCCATTTTGGTTTCTCACTGCTGTGAAGCTGTCCTCTCATAGGAATGCATTGGGGATTCCCTGATAAGTGTTACAGTGGTAATTCCTGATATGAGAGGAGCAGCATGGTCAAGTTTGGTATGTTTGGAATAGTAATAATAAATGCTGTGTAAAGGTGTGTGCAGATTTATTATCACTATTTTAGAAATGCCACTTTTAGAAGTTGGCATTTCAGTGTGCTATGTGTCTTTGCCTACCTGATGTGTATTGCATGTCTGGCTCTGGAGTGACAGGGGCTGGTGAGGTGTGTGGCTCCAGATGGGCAGGGTGAGTCAGCGCTAGACTGAATGTGCAGCTCTGCTTTGGAGTAGTGTGAGTGGTATTCCCTGACCCTGAATAGATCTATGCCTTCCTGGGTGAATGCTGGCTCCGCCCCCTATGGTGTGTCTGATGATAGAGCCCAACCTGACAAAGGAGGGTGGGAGCACTGCACGCAAAGTGCTTCAGCACCCCCCAGAACCAGTTGGGACTGGTTCCTCAAGCCCTGTGCCAGGGCAGGACAAAGACAGAACCCTGTTTACATATTGGGGCTGTGCCCCCATGTAAAGTGTGCTGCTTGTGCTTACTCGGACTTGCTACCGGCAGGCTGCCAGCCTGCCAGGAGGACCCGCCGCTGGGGATGGATTTGTTGCCCTGCTAGGCAGCTGAGGGGTCTGCTGGCTGTCTTGGAGCCCCAGCGTGCTGGCCCGCCTGCGCATTTCTGGAAAAGAAGGGCTGCCTGCTCCCTGCTGAGGTTAGCAGGTGTGAGCGCCTTGCAAGTATTGCATCTTTATGGTCCCCAGGCTGAGCACGTGAGGAGTGCTGGACGAGCCGATCCACCCAGAGGAGTGGACCCGGGTGCGGCGCAGCGCGTGATCAGCGCTGTTCGTTTTGTGGAGTCCTGAGCCCAAGACGGGGGCTCCAACTTGGCGAGAAAGAGAGGAGCGGCAAGAGCGGGGGAGACTTCGCTCCGTGGAGCCATAGCGTCCTGAGGGTCAGGCCATTGCCTGGTTGTGGGTGGGGTCTAGAGCCCGTAAACCAGAAAGAAGCCTTGGAGTGATTACATGCAGCACTGCTTGTGCTTGGGGAGTGTCTCCCAGAACGTAGCGGGAGCCCACCCGCATGTTTTTGCCCCCAGTAGGTGAGCAGCAAAGAGAGGCACCACGAGTTGGCAGGCCGCTCCCGACATTCTACTGGCACCATTGGGGTGTTTGGGGAGGAGTGCCTTGGTCCAGGGGTGTCCCTATGTAGAGAACGTGCTGCACTGTGGTTCTCGGCCCGTGGGAGAGTAGGCAAGAGAGACACTGCCGAGCCATCTTCCTTCGGGAGCCCACCCCGCGCTGCGGTGTCCGGAGGTGGCCCAGAGGGACTGTGGAACCAACGGGGTCTTCATCCCATGATCCCTGAAGCCGGCCCAGGAGGAGAGACGCGGGCCGTAGTGCAGTTACCTTGGCCATCGTTAGGCCACACAACAGCCTTTCTGAGCCTCAGCGGAGGTGAGTCCAGCCACTGCTGGGTCGGGGGCGAGTATGGTCTTCCCGCCCTCTGGGGCATTGCGCTAACTGTTGTTAGCTGTGTGGGAACTGAGAGCAGGCAGAGGCCCTTATACATCCCTTGGAGGGCACCAGAGAAGGTGCCTTAAGAGAGCAGTTTGGGGTGGTGACCCTCAACGGAGGTCCCGGCCCTGCTCAGGCCGTCGTTAGGACAGGGCCAGACCTCGACGGAGGCCCCAGAGTCTAGAAGGAGGAAGGTACCTCCACGAAAGAGCTCAGAAGCGCTGTGTCCCCTGAAGGGGTGTTGATGCTCAGGATGGTGCCAGTATGGGGTGCGAACAGATAACAGGAGCTGGTCATGTCAGAAGGGGCATGTGATGATGTAGGAGAAGAAATTAGTTACTTACCTGTAACTCCAGTTCTCCAATGTTGATATCTTTTATATATTCACATGCAACCCTCTCTCATCCCTGATCGGAGGCTTATTCAATATATACTATTCTCACTTTTGTGCTTTGAAATCTGAGCTGTGGTGGCCTCTAGGGGGAGTAGGACAGCTTAAGCTTCCACCTCATTGGCTGAAGTTTGGGTGGTTTCAAATGAGTCGGATGTGCTACTAAATTAATAGTGTTGTTTAAGGCCTGTGGCCCTTTTAACACTGTAGACTGGTATTTTAATTTACCGAGTGTTCCCAGCTTGGCGACGGGAATGATTCAAGCTATGAATGTATAAAAGATGCTAATGTTGGAGAACTGGGATTACAGGTAAACAACTAATTTCTTTCCTGATAAATTAAAAATATCGGCCTCGGCTGTAATTCAATGGTTTTTCTGGACTGTAAGATAAACCTAGAGTCAGTGTCTAATCTTCTGCCATCGTTACCATGATCTCCATCAGGTTGAGTATAGTTTTGAAATTTATCTCAACTTTTTTTTTCATCAATTTCCCTTCTGTTGTTCAATATGAGTACCTTTTTTCTGAGATCGCCTTCATCTCTGGTTTCCTTCACCTTTTTGGTTCTTTTGTATCTCTCCTCTTGGTTTCAAATGTTGCCACCTGTCCAGTCTTAAAAATGTGATTCCTCTATTACCAATGGTATGGGAGGCATGGACACCATGTTTCCCCTGATGTACCATGGTGTGATTCTTGTAAGTAAGTGTCTGTTGCTCAAATAGTCTTTGTATTCTCATGTTATCAAACCTGCATGCAAACTTAAATATTTTGCCTCTCTCGTGATCTATTTTGTCACATCTGATTTTTTCTCTTTCCGATTCTTGTCTCGTCTTGTTTAGTCTTTCTTTCACCTCCTTTAGAATTTTTTAATGAATTGCTGATCAGCTTCCTTATTTAATTCAGAAGCAAAGTCATCTGTTTCCTTCAAAATTGGCTGCCTTTTTGTACCGGCATATTTAATTACATTGTGTACCAAATGTATAGAGGCCTCTGTGGAATTTTTGCCCATTCTTTTAGGATATCAGAGTGTGGGGTCTCAAAACACGGTGCAAATAACATGTGCAATATGCATGGAATACTCCCCATCTCCAGGTAAAAATGTGCTCTCTCACCACTTAGACAATTCACTCAGAGACAATTTTACCACCGCCACAGATTTGGAAGACACGATTCATAGCAAGCAGTATAAAGCGAAGGTTGAGTATGACATAAAAGCAAAGAAAAGGAACCGGACATCATGGTAGGCGGTTTAGTAAAACCTTAACCCCTTGACATACTGAAGAAGGAACGTCTAGAGTCGCATGCCCTTTGAACGTAGTTGACGTGAACAAAGACAGTGTGGTGAGGCAAGATAGCGGATGCTGGAACTTAAGGATGATTGTTGGAGAGGTTAAATTCAGGCATCTTCCCTGTGAATATGACAATTCAAGACCATGTAATGACAACGTAGACAACAAATGTTATTTTTTTTACCTGTTCCATGACTTCCTTCCAGCAGATCAGAGTTGAATACTTCAGTAAAAGACACAGGGAGCAACAATTGCTTTGAAAAGTGCACTTAAAGACAATGGGACACATTTACTTATTTCATGCAACGCGGCGCAGCAAGGCAATTTGCACTTCATTGCGGAAAAGGGAGAGAGCAGAAATGCTCCATATTTACAAAGATATAGAGCATTTCTGCTCTCTCCTTGAGCGGGTTGCCTATCACCAACGTAGGCACCCTTGCAGCATAGCGTAAGGGTCCCTGCGTTACGGGCAGGATTGTTTTTCTGTGGAATGCATAGGTTCCTGCAGAACAACAATCCTTATAGGCACAATCCTCTTTTCGTGTGTGCTGCAGAATACAGTTCACATGGAAAAGGAAGAAGATATTTCTCCTCATTACGCTCTGTCGGGTGGGTGCACCGTTTGGGCGCAAACCCATATTTACAAGTCTTTGTAAATTCGGGTTTGCGTCAAAACACATGGGTGGATGAATGAGAACACCCATACTCCATCCATGGACTGACTACCCAACACAAAGTAACGCAACGCAGAGCTATGCGCTGCCTTGCGTTACTTTGTAGTTACTAAACCACGTAAAGCCATACAAAGTGACTTTGCATAGCTTAGTAAATGCCAAAAAGGATTTTGCCTCAAGGTTGCGCCACAAAAGTGACGCAACTCTGATGCAAAATCATAGTTAATCTGGGCCTTGGTGTCGCTCTTCCTCAAATTGGAAATTCTGGGGCAGATTTATGCTTCCTGGCGCATCCCTGCAAATCAGCAGGGATGCGCCAGGAAAGATGCGTCACGCAAGTTTACCCTTGCGCCACCACAGATGCGCCGCATTTACAATGCAGCGCATTGTGGCGCAAGGATAAACAGATGCGTGACGCATCTGATGGCGTAAGGGCGGCGCATTGCTGGAGTCGTGTCGCAAGCACGACGCAACTCCAGCAATGTTTAGGGGCTGCCCATATCTAACATGCTGCGTCATGCCTTACGCCTGCTTCAATCTTGTAGATTTCACTGCGTCACTTTTCCGAGGCTTTTTCCGATGGAACACTGCATACATTAAACCTGACGCAGGTTTAATGTAGCGCAGGGCTTTACAACGTGACGCATCTCCCTAGATGCGTCACGTTGTAAATAAGGCGCAAAATGGCGCATGGTTTACACCACCGCTGTGTCACAAAAGTGACGCAACGGCGGCGTAAAAGTGGCGCAAGTCTAACATAAATCTGCCCCTCTGTGTCTAGTAGGGTCAAAAACTCTTGGAGTCTGCTACACTAAGAAAACTTTCTTGGACATTAATACCAGACTGATTATGTTCACTCCTATGCCTTTGTTTGAGAGGGTGGTATAGAATTATTTTACTTTTCGTTTGCATATGACATTGGTGTATCGTTGTAGTGCAGGTTGTTAATTGTTTTGTTTTCATTCAAGAAATTAAATTGGTCATATTTGGCAGTTTTCCCCTTCAGCCTTATGCCTCTGCTTTGTCTTATTATTTGCTTTAACCCTTACACGTACATCCTATTCTCTGCTTATAACCTTAAATTTTTACGTTGCCTTGTTCCTAGTGCCTCTTAATAGAAGATTCCTGTTCTTTTACTTCTGGGATGTTGGCATGCCATGGTTTTATGTGAAAGTGGCAGGCAGTTTGCGAGGATATGCGGATGCGTATGGTGCCTGTAGTTCGAGGTCTGGCTTGCATCTTAGGTTTCAGTCTTCGTTTTTATGATAAAAAATGTATGACATTTAGCAATATCTTTCTGAAGTAGGTCCTCTATATCTGGTGTGTGAACTGAAAACGTTTACTGTCCACTGCTTCTAGGCAACTGGGCAGTCTTCAGGGGGATGTCAAGACTTTACGATGTCACAAATGTTGATGAAGCTGTCTTGTCTTCAGCTCGAAATTACATAGGTATCAAAAAGAGGTAGCTTCTAGAAATATTTATATACAAAAGCAACACAGTCGCTGTCTCAACCGCAAGTCACAGAAACCACTTCCCAGTCCATTCCACAATCCAATATATTAGGGTGAACAGGCATCGGAATTACCAGGTATAGTCCTGCTTTTTCACCATCACTCCCTACAGATTTCAATAAATTTAGCACATTTCCTGGCTCTCAGAGAGGGTTTCAGAGAAAGGAGCATATTTTCTAGCACAAAATTAGTTAGCAGCTTCTAGCAGAAAGCAATTTAGTTAACATAGATGGTACTGGGTATAATAGTTGCATTCAGTTTCCCATAATGCCTCATTGTTTGTTTTCTTTGTAGGTGAGCACTGCTAATTAAGCCATTTTATGCTTGATACAAGACTGTAGTCCTATGTTTGTGAAATGCTTGTGAAATGTCCCGATTTTAGGTCTTATGCATCAGGTCACGCCACAACTCAGGTATGCAATTCCCATTGGGCTAAAAGGGCTTCAGCCTCACCTCCCATTGGGTGTCTTAGCCCGGGCTCTTGCAGCTTCCAAGCTTAGGACACACACAGTTCTTTAACTGACGTGTGTTATGCTGTGCTGTAGATAGGGCCTTAATGACAGCCTCATGCAGAGCATTTTGCAAAAGAAAACAAATAATCTACAACAATTTTGTTGGCCCTACACCTTCAAATAAATACATATAAAATATAACTATCCACCTACAATGAAAAATAAATGTAAGATAAATTATAGGGAAATGCATTCTTTAGTTTTTAATGAGTCAATGAAAGCACAGCAGATGTTTGTGTGTGTAACCAGACAGTCACATAACTGAATCCTGGTTGATGCAGTGGGAAATAGTGGCATTTATATTTCTAGTGATACGAGGTCTCAGCCTGTGTCCAAAAGCACTGTGAATAAGCAAGTCATTATTTTAAAATGTTGTTGCACACAGATAGGCTGTTGCAAAATGTGTAAAGAGATTTAGGGCCCAATTCACAGAACTAATCTGAGACAAAATACAAAACGTACTACTTTTGGTATTCACAGAAGGCATTTAGTAGTAGTAAAGTTAGGATTTTGTCTTGAGTCTGTCTTAAGTCTGTCTTAAGTTTGTCTTAAGTCAAACTTAAGACAAAATCTTAACTTTACTACTACTAAATGCCTTCTGTGAATACCAAAAGGGGTACGTTTAGGATTTTTTTCTCAGATTAGTTCTGTGAATCGGGCCCTTAGTGTTTAGTCATAAAATCATGATGCAGCAACAGATCCTGATTCCACACTGGGCTTTTACCCTAATCATAACTACCCTGTTGCCTTTGTTTGCTCACTCCCCAGGAAATCCAATTACCCCCATTTCCAGAAAATACACACAGAGTGCATCACAAATTACTGTGAGCCCGTCACACGTTATATCATACAAAGCCAGTATACCATGGAGTTACTCAAATAGCATACCATTCCGCCCTAGTAGTTGTGGCAATCTTACAAGAAACCCACCTCACCAAAGTTGATACTAAACGCATATGATCATATTGGTACCCAGTTCAATTTCACACTTAATTCATACACAAAGACCTCTCTATACGTATTGAGTCATCCGATGCCGATCGGGAGGTCCACCAAATCGGGATCGGGGTGCCATAGGTAAAGTCCAGATGACAATTATTTCTGTATATGGCCCTAATGAGGATAAGGTAAACTTTTACCACAGTTTATTCCCCCAAACGATCCCACTTTGCGAAGAGCGACATCATAATGGGGGGAGATTTCAACACCACAATGAAACCTGAGCTAGACTGTACCCACCCCAGACATGGCAATCCCCGAATACCAGCTTCAGTGCTGCAAGGGATGTGGGATATGGACATGGAAGACACCTGGCGTTCTCCTCATTCAGGTGAAAAGGACTACACATTTTAATTTAATTTCCATTAAGACACACTCCAGATGCACATTCCACTACAGATATTCAATCACTGTCACACTATGCACCAGTCTGGCTGTCAGTCATCATTAAACCGGCACAGAAGCCCTACCTGAAACCCTAGGTAATAAATTAGATAGCAATGAGTGACCCATTGCGGAGAAAACGCATCAAGGATGCTATAGAAAATTACTTCACCGAAAATGATAATAGAGAGGTATTTCCCTCCACTCTTTGGGACACAGAAAAAGCAGTATTCCAAGGGGAACTCATCTCCCACACAGTGACATTTGAATGCCAGGCCAAGCAACACAAGACCGTCTTGAAACAAAGAATCTCTCAAGCAGAAGACCAACATAAAATAGGAGGTACAACTAGAACCTTAAGAGACTTACGCAGAATAAGAGGGGAACAAGAACAAATACAAATGAGGGAGGCAGCTAGGAAGCTGGTCTATACTAACCACTCCTATTATGAAAAGGGCGAGAAGGCTGATAGGCTCTTAGCCCACAAGCTCAGGGTAGCGAACATGCAAAACTATATCAAAACTATATGAAGAGAGGAAGCGTCAACAACATAGGAAGCAGCTGAGATCCTCACTGTCTTCCAACAGTACTTCCCAAACTTAGACTTGGCCCAAGTTATGGACACAAGTGAACAAGACAAATATATCAGTGAGCATTCACCTCAAAACTTAAAGGTCGAAATGTGCCTCCTGGAAGAAGAAATATTACACAATGAAATCTGAGCGGCAATCGGTAGACTTCTCGCCCAGAAATCTCCTGGCCCAGACTGTTGCCCTGCCTCCCTTTACAAGGCATATGTGTCCCTGCTAGTAGCACCTCTTGCACATGTATTTAACTACTTCCTAGTATCTAGGGTGGTGACATATACCATGTTGAGTTCCCACCTCATATTCCTGCTAAAACCAGGCAAGATACCTATGACGTGCTCATCATACCGACCGATTGCACTTCTTAATTGCGATATGAAGATTTTCAGGTCTGTTCTGGTAACTAGGATCCAGCACATCTAGACCCTCCTCATCACCTCCCAACAATCGGGATTCATTAAAAACAGACAAGTGAAAGACAACATTATATTGATGGTGGCCCTCATGGAGGTTGCTGAGAGACAGCACCACCCAATGGCCTTTCTCTTGCTAGACGCCGAGAAGGCTTTTGAAAGGGTGAACTGGTACCTGCCTCAGCTATTAAATCAGATTCCAATTGGCCCCAAGATGAAAAACATTTTTGGGGTGAATTTAGAGAAGTCAACTACTAAGCTTAAAATTAATGGAGACTACACAGCAGACATCCTACTTACACAGGGAACGTGGCAGGTGTGCCCCTTGCCCACCCTTATATGCTCCCTAGCTATGGAACTCCTGATAGCCAGGATCCAGTCCAACCCATCGATACACAGTGTGAAGGTTGGTGAGAGGGAACATAAATTAGCTTTATTTGCAGATGGCATTATATGCCTTGTTGCAGACCCAGAGAGTACGATACCTGCTCTACAAGTAGAACTAGACCACTTTGCCTGTTAGTCGGGTTTCAAAATAAACTTTTCCAGGTGTTGTGATTGGGGTGGCAGACCCATTAAACCAACTCCCAGAACCAATTGAGAGAGGAGAATTTGTTTGAGCAGAAACAGCCATTACGTACTTGAGGGTCAAGTTACCTGTAGGTACTTAAACAGTCTACGACAATAACCTACTGATTACAGCCTATTCAAAGACCTGTAAAGTTGGGGCATGCTAGAGATCTTGTGGTTGGGGCGCTCGAATAGCCTCAAGATGAATTTCATGCCTCGACCTCTATATGTAATGGAAATGCTCCCAGTTGCAATCCCACAAGCAAGGCTCTCCACAATAAAAAAATGCTACATTTTGTATGGACGGGCAAGGTCCTAAGAGCAAAGGCAACCCTTCCCTGTCCTACCAAGGACAGGGGCCTTGGCTTCCCTGATGTGGTTGCCTACATGCAAGCAGTGCAAATCCATCCCACATTGGGCTGGAGCCATTACCCAGAGAATAAACCATGGATACTTGTCAAACAAGTGTTTTCTGGGCAGAGGGTCCGCTAGAGCAACACTACTGTGAGAGGCAATTCCAATAGACACATTGTACTTTAACAAGGTTAGACAAAAAGGCATAGCCTGGCTTTATCCTCCTATTCTGGCACTTATGCCCCCCCAAGAAACATACATATGCTATAAAATGGGAGAGGGAATTGGGGATAGAAATCACTGTCTAAACGTGGAGGGCTATATGGTCAAGGGCTGCAAGGTCCTCATTGTGTATACACCACAAAGAGAACTCTTGGAAACTGTTACCACAAGATGTTCAGCAGTCCTGAGCTATGTTGGAGGGGTTGCGGTGAATGGAGCACTCTTTTACACCTCTGGTTACCATGTCCGAGAGTCAAGGCATTCTTTAGCTTCACAGGCTGCCAATGGAGGAAGGGCGTAATGCTTGAAACTCATCTGCAGCAAATTCCAAGGGGCTATGCACATGAGACCTGAGCGACGATCCTGAGTGTGCCTCCACCGCAAGGGGAACTTTGTTTGTATATTTGGGTGACCGCCCCGAGTCACGGATGGCACTTCCACATGAACTCTGTGGGTTTGCTGCCGCTGGAGTTCGAGAGGCGAAGCAGGAGATGCCTGGCATTGCAATTGCATTTCTCATGTGACATTTTTTTCCCCCCGATTACTGATTGTTTCTTGAAAGCTTGAAATGGTTTGGCGGTGCCCCATTACAACTACCAGCCCCAGAATGCACCACCATTATTGAATCCAGAAATGATAAAAACGAACAAGGGAAAACGCTGGTTGTTGACCGCCATTCTTTAGCTTCACAGGCTGCCCATGAGGAAGGGCGTAATGCTTGAAACGCGTCGGCAGCAAATTCCAAGGGCTATGCACATGAGACCTGAGCGAGGATCCTGAGTGTGCCTCCATCGCAAGAGGAACTTTGTTTGTGTATATATATATATATATATATATATATATATATATATATATATATATATACATATATATGAACTGTTATTGCAAAATGAAAAATCTGTGAATGTTGTTCCCAATAGATTGTGAACACTTTAACTACTGAGGTCATCAAAATGCCCTTTACAGATAGAGGAGGCACTGATTTTCTTTTTATTACTTCTTGTGCTTCATGTTGTTGCTTTGTCTCTGTCTAATCACTCCATCTAGCACAGTGGCCATAAAAGAAACAATTGGGAATTGCGTGAAGCAGAATTTCTATGTGGAATGCAACTCTGCATAATTATAAGAGTTCCGGTGTTCCTGCACGCAGATTTACTGGGTGCAGGAACAGCTAACCCAATTTTACGGCTGAAAAATGCAGGAGGTAAAATCACTGTAGAAATAGGCTACTGTGTATGCTGGACTTCATTCATGACCTCTTTCTCAAACCTCACAAGCAGCACACTGGGAGCATTACACGCCCCCCTGCCCCTCAAGAACTTTTTCCACTCCTTCCTTTACCCTCCTCTTCCCTCACCTCGCCTTACAACAGCCTCCTGCACACAGCATGGGGCGAAACACATGCAGCCCCCTCAGTGGGGGATGGGCAAGCACCAGGGGGCCCCCTCAGCACAATACTTCGGCCAGAGAGATCCTGATTGAGCTCGGAGGGGGCCCCTCCACGTGCCTTGCAGGGGAGCCCTCTCAAGTTTTGTTACAGCACTGACCACAGCTACCTGAACACTTTTACCATCTGCTCATCACTGGTGATAAATGTGTGCACGAAACTCCACGGGAAAGGGAATACCAAGTGTAATACTGCATAATAAATCTGGGTCCACAAAGAAATTCCCTATTTCGTGTGGTTTAAATTGTAATTGAACGGTACTGGTGGGTTGTCACAGCACAGTACTGGTAATGACTGGTGCATAGTTTGCACCCCACCAGTACGAAGCACCTTCTAATCATGGCCATGATGGGCAACTTAAAGTGGCTGACTCAACAGGAATTAAAGGCCCAGTTATCACATCCCATCACATCTACAACAAGCATTAAAAATGCAATAGGTCTCGCCTTTGAATAATTTAAAGCCATTTGCTTTGCTAATGGTATTGTAAAGCAAAGCAAATGGCTTTAACTTAATGAAAGGCGAGACCTATTGCATTCTTAATGCTTGTTCTATTCGTCTAACTCTCCCATGTCCTCTTCCCCTACAATCCTTACCAAACATCCCTTCTACCTGCACCTGCGACTAACTTTAGTGAGGGTCGAACAGCCTTAATCTGCTCTGTAAAGCCTCGACGTGGTGGTGGTGGACGTGGTGGTGGTGAACGTGGTGGTGGACGTGATGGTGATGGACGTGGTGGTGGTGGACGTGGTGGTGGACGTGGTGGTGGTGGACGTGGTGGTGGTGGTGATGTGGTGGTGGTGGACATGGTGGTGGATGTGGTGGTGGTGGAGTACATGATGGACGTGGTGGTGGCGGACATGGTGGTGGTGGTGGACGTGGTGGACATGGTGGTGGACGTGGTGGTGGTGGTGGATGTGGTGGTGGTGGTGGACGACTATTGGGTAGGAGGGTGCTGGCAGAATGCGGAAGGAGAGGAGGATCTCAAAGGGGGCACATGGGGGAGCAGAAAGAGACTGAATATTAGAAACAAAAACCGGCGAGTAGATAGAACACAAAACAGATTTAACGGGGTGGTCCCTTCTTATAGCGCATGTGAATGTTCCTTAGCACCCCGTTTTTAGTAAACAGGGGGACCATGGGGAAATTAATTGATTAATCAGGCATGATGATCGCATGCGATTAATTGATTAATCACGCATGATGATCGCGTGCGGAAGCTGGTGTTGTTCGAGTCACGGCGTTGGCTTACCAATGTGTGATTCTGGGCAAATTAGTTAATATCCCGTGCCTTCTAAAAGGCAATGTGTTGCTGTATGAATGTGCTCTTGTGTAATTGTAACTGGGTGTCTTGTAAGGCAATGTCCTTAAAGCAAAAGGATGTGACGTAATGACCAGAGCTGCTAAGCGGGAAGCTGGGGAACGATGTTCGAGTCACAGCGGTGGCTTACCAATGTGTGATTCTGGGCAAATTAGTTAATCTCCTGTGCCTCCTAAAAGGCAGTGTGTTCCTGTGTGTATGTGCTCTTGTGTAATGTAACTGGGTGTCTTGTAAAGGTCTCTACAACTCTTGAGTTCAGTTTGCGCTGTATGAATTTGCTAAACAAACAGCCAGCAGACCTTGTAGAGCAAGAGCCTATTATATCCGTTCATGTAGCGCACGCACAGCAATGAGGGCTCTGTACAGCCCAGTACTGCACACTACACAAGAAACAAATATCCGTTCATGTAGGGCACGCACAGCAATGAAGGCTTTGTACAGCCCAGTACTGCATTTAAAATGTAAAGCGCATTAAAGCGCAATGCTCCGTTAATAAAAAAAAAAAAACATTGTGCCTGCAGTGAGAGTGGCTCACAAAGAAAAGAAACAAGATGACGGCCACATCCAGTCCAGCATCCCGCAGCCTGCCCTGTGCTCAGGATCACAATGGCCAGACATCACGCAGAGCAAAAGGGAAAGAAAATAGCATAAGTAAGCAGCTGACAGTGTGCATACGTCCACAATAACGCTGCTAATGCCTTTGCTGCACATGAAGGTCCGATTCCACTAGGAGAACAAGCGCGGTCCCGGAAGTAAAAAAGGACCGTGCCAGAGCATGCGGATCTCTTGTCTTTATGGGGCCATGTGTTTCTAATTAGAAACACATGGCCCCATAAAGATAAGAAAGTGCTTTGCGACAGCAGCAAAGCAGGCGACCAAGTCCGGCTCAGAGGCCAAAGGGCGTCTACAGAAAACCCTCATTTCCAATGGCAGGCCACCGTTTAGCATCAATGGTGACGCCATCTAATGGAAATGAGGGGCACGGTTTAAAGCCCTTTTCTAAAACTCCTTGTTCACAATAAATCTCGCCGAGGCGAGCAGCGCTTTGCGCTGCAACGCCACGCGAGACCTAAAAACACAATAGGGGAACTTTAGCACACTTTAACTTCAACAAAAGAAACAGAATGTACAATTCCATCATAATGTGTTACAGAGAGGTGTGAAATTAAATTGTATTGCCACTTGTATAGCACTTTCCTAACCCTTGAGAGGCTCAAAGCGCATATCTGGCAGAAACATTGCTTAGTTTTATTTTACTTATGCTTTGAACCCCTTCGTTCTATCAGGCACTATTTAAACGAAAACGGAAAGAAAAATGATAGATTATGTCATAGACATTAGCAATGATTCTACTTAATACCCCTGTCCTCCAAAACCTGTCTGCTTTCCTGATCCCAGGTAATTGTTGCCTTAAGGAAAGTTTATTGTGGGTGCTGTAAGCCCTATTGTACTGTGAAGTTCATATGGCTTTTTTCCTTTCACAGAGACTGTTTTGATGTTGATTGGATGCAGTCTCAGAGCTTGTAACAGCTTGAATACCTGGGTTTGCACCACTCAAGGGTTACCTCTGTCCTCGGTGCATGTTCTTAACCTCAAAGATAATAGATATTGGTTTGTGAGGCTGCATCTCCCCTCACCCTTCTCTCCTACACCGATGTGTAACCACTGCTACATGCTTTTTTATGACAGTCTCAGCCTCATCCATACACGAATAACTTCAACCATAGGCCAGACTGCACTCAGACATTTCTGTCCATCAGGATTGCATGCTTACGAACTCTTTTCACCCATTTTCTCTTCAAGTACACACAGAAGCATAGCAACAGAGGGCCATATTCACAAGGAGCTATCGCCGAATTAACAGCCCTTTATCGCAGCCAAAGTCGTGATAACTTTACCTCCCCATTCACAAGCTGATACTAACAGCCCACAGTACTAGTTTACCCGCGATAGCAGCCGCAAAAAACATCGTCACTGATGACCCCCGCAATTATCGGTAATGAGATGCAGAGAGGGCGTTCCCGTGCCAAAAGCCGCGACCAGACCACTCCTCCGCATTCTCAACGACCAGACAGATCGGCAATAAAAACACAAAACAGGCGATAAGGCGTGTTAGCACCAGGAAATCTACACCTGCTCTGACCTGGTGTTAAGTCGGACCGCAGCCAGCACCACAAAAGAGAGCACAGCCCAGGGCCACATCGGAAGGGCAACAGATGCCAAGGAGCCACTCATCATGCAAACCGGACACCCAAGAGGGCCACAACACACACCGACACCACCCCAGAACCCCACCCCACACCCGGAACACCCCCCTCCTTCCCCTAGACAACCACAGAAGCAGCGCAGACAAAGACAGCGGACCCCCAGGAAACGCACCAGCCTCACAGACCCAACATCTGATAGTGTCACCGTCCACTACAGGCTGAAAGGGACAACCATCCTACGCATCCTGACCATCATCGCCTAACAGGCCTACGGCACCAACACAGCAGACAACCAACATCCCACCCTACACCAAGCTGCTGGATTGGCTGCACCTGTTGGCCCCTGGCACCCCCCAACAACACCCGCCAGAGTCGGAGGAGTCTCACAGCCAGCCACATCCAAGTCCCCCTCACCTGTCCTGGACATCACCATCACCCTGGTACCCCAGTCCCCATACGTCCAACACAATGCGCAGGATCCACTGGAGACCAAGCAAGGACCATACGCCATAGAAGGATGCACACACGTGTTGGGGGCAGTCCACAGCACACACGTTCCACCTGTGCCCCCTGGTGACACAGCACACAATCACCGCAACAGGAAGCACACGGCTCACATCAATGTGCAGGCAACAACAAAACATAGTGGATCCTCCAACAATGTTGCCTCCTAATACCCTGCCTCTGTGCACGATTCCTTCACTTTCCGACAGTCCATCAGCAACCAGCCTAACCAAGATGGCATCAATGGAAATGCACAGCCCCATGGCAAGTTTCAAATGGACACCCTACTCACCTCAACTCCACAACCATGCAACTCACAACTCTGGCAATGCACACGTCACAAAATCACTACCAACATGCACAACAACATGACCACACACCAGACACGAAAGAACAACTCACAATGGTTACCTGGGCAAGCCAAGAACATGATCCATCAATGGCTTGGCACCTCAGCCACACAACTGCCGAATGTGTGGAGAGGTGGCAAACAGGCATGTGGGAAGGAGGCAGTAGTACCATGATTGGCAAAGTACACAATGCCAAGAGTGGTGGAGATGTGCTGGACATAATGCAGTATGCAGCACACACCCATATCCATGGCGACATACACCTCTCGTGCATGGAGTGTAGTGGACAGTGGGCGCAACCATCTCACTACAGCCAGTGGGGGACCTCGCGGAAATCTTGCCTGTTACCCCCCCCCCCTGAGCGTGACCGGAGTGGGATGGCCCGGCGTACGCCACGCCACGCCAGCGGAGGGGTGTGAATAAGTAGCACGTAGCCCTGGGCGTGGTCCTCTTCCGGAAAGCCCAACGTCTCTCCCAGGGCGGCACCTCTCACCCCGAAACGAGGCCGATGCTGTCCTCTTGAGCGGAGTTGCCTGCAACGCTGTGCGCCTGCCGGACTACAAACCCGTCAGGCCCGCCCTTGCGCAGCCAGGCCTCACTGATCACCTGCCGACACCGGCATGGGTCAAGGAGGGCCCACCACGTTCCGGCTCAAGCTCCAGGCCCGAGTCCCGTGAGCTTGGCAGCCTCCTTAGACCATCCCGGCCTCCACGATACAGGCCCACTTGAGTCCTTTATCGTTTACGTACTCTACTGCTGCTACAGGCCTACTCCTCGGCCCAGTAGGTCCCATGTGTGAAACTGTGTCCTGAGTCATGAATGGCAGTGACCCCAAATCCGGGCCACCAGCAACAGCACCGGACTCCCTTCGATCAGTGAGGCATAGTTCCATATGGGCTTCTTGCGACACGTGGTGCCACTAACCCTGTTCAACGCCAGCCGGCGACACTTGGTGCCACTAACCCTGTTCAACGCCAGCCGGCAATACGTGGATGAGGGACCAGGACTACCCTGCGGACCAGTAGGTCCCACATCCAGCACCTAGGTGCAAATCACGAATGGCAGAGTCCACACCAGTGGTCACACGGAGAGGTGTAAGAAGAAGAGTGGGCTCAGTCCGGACAAAACCCGGGTCACATACATGGAGGTGTCCCAACACCTGGTGCCACTGAACCTGAAATACGCAGGCCGGTGGGGCCATCCAACCTATGCCGGCGACACTCGGTGAATAGCCTGTGCTGACCGCTGCCTCAGGCCTACACCACGGTCAGGTAGGTCACACATTTGGAACTGAACATCAGTCATTCAAAAGGCAGAATACGTGTCATCGCACGCACAGAGAGGCGTAAGAGGATGAAGCGTTGCAGTCGGAGGGAACAAGATCATTGTTACGCAGGTGATCGGACACTACCGACAACTGCCCTTGTGTCTCTAACTTTGTGCCTCGCCAGCCAACGACCCGTGGCTGTGGCCCACTGCTGACCACTGCCTCCGGCCTACACTGTGGTCGAGTAAGTCACAGAGTCTTCAATTTGCAATGGCTGAGTTCATATCAGTGTACCAGCATCATCGCAGACAGCATTCCCTCTCAGCCCCGGTGCCACTAAGTTTGTTCCCCGACAATCATGGACACTCTCTGGTCTAACTTTGGTGGCGTCTGAGCCTATGGACTAGGGGGCAGTTTTCATCCTCATGTAGCTGATACCTAATTGGTGGTGGCAGCATGGCTGTCGCATTCCACTCCACCATTTGCTGCTTCCAGAAAAAATCAAACCTTTCAGCGTCAAGCCCTGGAGGACACCTTCCACTGACCCACGATACCCTCCGCAAAATACACCTTGAACATTGATGGTGACCCGCTCAGGTCGCATGGCCCATCTGACTGCACCGCAAGTCACCATCCCGTAGCTGGGTGCCTGTGCCGGCCGCTGTGCATCCAGGGCCACTAACTCTGTGCTGCTCTGGTCCGGGACCTCTTCTTCTGAGATATTGGATGGCCCCTGAAGCGTTGGCCTGGGGGTTATCAACGCCATTTCTCTGTGGCCCTGCGCTGTACGCAGCCTCCGGGCCCAACAGCGTCCCACCATGGCTCACACACCAAATCGAGTCCTGACCGGCCCGGACGTGGCATCACCGCAGGAGGCACACGCCACCACCGCAAGGTCCACCTCCAATAGCCATCTGCCAGAGTCGAAACGGTGATCCTGACAGACTTACGAAGTTGCCCAAACCTGTCGTGGATGCCATCATCGTCCTGATACCCTGCTCAGCACTCCAGGTGCCAGTGACTCAGTGCACCACAAGCCATTGTCCGTTACTGATTGAGTTATGAGATGTGGAGAGGTTGCGCAGCTATGTCACCCAAAACAGTGTGGGGGCCCTGAGACGTTGATGGGGAAGATGATGCATGTATGACACACCCCACTACATCTGCATCAGGTGTCTGTCGGAGGGACACGATCCTAGACTTTTTCTTCCCATGGGCGCACTCATCTCTAGTGCCCCATCCCCAGTGCACTTTAACTCACTGACACTTCATTTTGCATGTTGGCTGTCCTCTGGACTTTCTCCGGCTCCCTCCATGTTGCTCAGCAGTTGACTCTTTTATGCATTTGTTTTTTGTTTCCGTTGCACTGGTGTTCAATGTTCAAGGGGTTGCCAGCACCAGACATTCCGTGCCTGCTGGCTTACACTCACCCCACACACATCCAGCACAGGCGTCACTGTACATATGGCCCTGCCAATAAAGGGGCTGGGCGCATGTGCCCGTAGCCAGTTCAACATGGTATCTGCTTGTGTCCCTGTGGTCTTGTTGTATGCATGAGGGCCCTGGGCCCTACGCCATTCCATTGTGCTGTGTACATCGGATGCAGACGTGTCACCGCAGGCAGCGGGTTGGAGCTTGGACATGTATCTTTGTCGTCACCCACTCAATTCGTAAGGGGAGTGGCCAGGGCTGTCGTACGCAGAAACAACATGGGTGTGTGACTGGAATTTGAGCGCCCCTGCCTGTGGTTCTGTGCTGTGAATGTGCAACTGCATGTGTCTCTATGGCAGTGTGGGTCTCCTTAGTGAGGTGTTGGTGGCCCCTGAGGGGTGATAGACACCTACGTATGTGTCCAGGTTGGCATTCCGTGGATTCAGCCCCCACCCACACATGTTGGGCCACCTCCTTTTGGCATGCAGGAACATAGTATTGGGGTGCGATGTGTGGATAAGTGAAGTGTTGTGAGCCAGCTGTGCTTGCGGGTGCTTCCTGCTGTGTGGGCTGTTGCAGGCTGGGTGTTCTCCTCTAAGTAGCTTGTCTGTCCGGGTCTTGGTGGAGGGTTGCGTGGGATATCCATGTTCTGTTACAGGGCGTCGGTGTCGACGGTGTGGTGGTCCTCTCCGGCATCACTGATGTGTTGTATTCTGTGCTCTGCTGAAGGTGTTGTGTGCCCCTCTGCGATGTGAAGGGGAGGTGCGTATTGACTTTGCATTGACATATATGTTGGCGCATTGTGCAGGTTTACATGCAGACTGTATGGCAGTATACATTGTGACTGTGGGGTGCTGGATTCTTCTGTGGGACAGTGTATATTCGGTCTACATGACAGATGTGATGTCGTACGCGTACATTTCCATTTCACAGTTTCCGGCTCCGTCAGATGTAGTATGCATGTTTCTGTGCATGTGCTGAGCCAGTTGTGTCCTCTGTTCTGCAGTGTCGGCTGTGCGCATTGTTCCTCGTTGTCGTCAATGTGGGTGTGCTGTTCGTGCTATGTGTGTGTGCTGCAGGGTGCCAAGAGGATCAGGCCCATGGACCTGGGTGATTGTGGGTGTGCAGTGTGCTACACCTCGTTGCGCATGTGTGCCATTGTGCCCACTCCCCCCGTCCCCCCAGTCTCTGTTGATGTTGTGTCAGGTCCTCTCGAGCTGTGTCCATACTCCCTACTCTTTGCACCGTCTCCACATTGATGACTGTGGCCTGGGTTTCCTTCAGCTCCTCCGGTGGCGCTGGACTGCCACTTCCTATTGCTGCCTTCCTGTTGGCAGCGGGTTTGTGCCTGGTTGTGAAGTCACGTCATGCCGGCACCTATTGGCCTCCTGGATTGGCCTCCTGGGCACTCCGACTGCAATCCAGGTGGTCTGCTAGTGGGTCAGTTGCTGGTAGTGTTCTGTCACATCCGTGACGCTGGTCTTGTTTTCCTGCGGTCTGCACCCCGTCTTCCTCTCCTCCTTGGCCTTCCCCGACCCCGTTGTTCCTTGCTGGTAGTCTGTGGGGGTTGTGGGGTTCGGTTTGGCCCCTGCGCTGTGTCAGGGTGCATCCATGTTGCTACACACTTTGGATTGTTATTGGTGTATTTTTTCTGTGGGTTTTATAGTGCATTGTTCTGCCAGATGCGTGGGATTTGCAGGCCTGAGGTTGGTTTTCGCTACTTTTTGTGCCGCGGTTGGCCTCATCTTAGGTTTTTTTGCGTTCACGTATCGCATTTCTGTGGCGTGGCGTTGATTTTGACGCAGACATTTGACACGTTATCTGGTTACTATCGCATGCTGCCGCCTTGTGAATCCCACGTTGTCACAGGATTATTTTCCCGCAATGGGCTGCGATATTGAAAGTCGCGTTATGCTACTCTTGCGGTAGTTATCACACGTTCTTGTGATTATACCCGAAAATGTATTAAATGCGTAACGCTGGTGCTGACGCATGCAATCAAAAAATTGCTTATATATACTGCATGACAAACACACTGTGGCACTCCACAGAGTAGCGTGCTGTCTCTCCGCAAATGTACTCTGGCTCTTCATTAAGAGCATGAAGCAATATATAGATACAAGTACAATAAAATACAACACAACATACTCAAACCCTATAGCACTGCAAGACCATAACAGTGTCAATTCCGAGTTAGGCAAATCTCTATTGACATAACCTATCCTTGCCATCTATAAACGTGAATTTAACTTAACCCTAATTCAAAGTTGTGACTTAAATTCTGATCCATGCACAAATCGATTTTTGCACACAGATCGGAATTATGAGCTGTGCATCACCTACCACAATATGCAATTTGTTTCTGACAGATTTTGCCAGAAGAGGAAATATATCAGGATAAAATGCTAGGACATAAATGCAAAACCAAAACACGCAGTAACCTTTGTGGTAAACACTGATTTCAATGGCACGACCTTCAAGTGGATCCTCCCCCGAAGCCAGAAAGACTTTCACCCATGCACTCATAACCAGCAGACTTGACTATGGGAACGCCCTCTACGCTGGAATAAACAAATCCCTGCTACACAGACTCCAGACCATTCAGAAAAGTGCGGCCACACTCATCCTCAGGACCCCCCGACAGGAGCACATGACACAATAACCTGCAAGACCTCCACTGGCTCCTCGTCGAGAAGATAGTAACCTTCAAGCTACTCACCCACGCCTGCAATTCACTCCAAAACACCGGACCCAAATACCTCAACAACAGAGTTTGGTTCCACATACCCAAAAGAAACCTCTGCTCAGCCGATCTTGCCCTGGCAGAAACTCAGCGCATCCAGAGAACCAGAGCGGGTGGAAGAGCCTTCTACATCGCTGCCAAGGCCTGGAACGAACTCCTAGTCGACATCAGACGCTCCCCCAATCTGCACACCTTCAGGAAAAGCCTAAAGACCTGGCTTTTTGGCTGTTCCCGGAGCTGCACCCACCTTTCCCCTCAGCGCCTTGAGACTCTCACGGGTGAATAGTGCACTTTAAAATTCCCTGATTGATTTGTAAGAGGGGAACATAGGATATGTTAATTGTAATACCCATTAAATACCCTAAACTAAGGTAGCAGCAGTTACCATGTACACTAACCGGCACCTACAATCTACATAGTTGGGAACCATGGATTAGTCTCCTGATCTGTCTTTGTCTTTCTATAATGATGATATCCATACAGCCCTATAGCTTACAATATATTAGTCTCATTTTGGGGTTTCCAGGCCCACCTAGTTTGCCATTTTTCTACCTGCTATAACTCCCTAGTCTTTGATAGCCCAGATGAGGTATGTCTAGTCAGGACTCTAAACTTTGTATCTGCTGTTGTTACACCTGCTTTTTCCTTCATTTTTAATACCTGTTTTCATCTAGCACAGAAAGGTAGTGTCAAATTTGTTTTGAAGAAACCAGACTGGGACCTGAGGGCAGAAGCTAAATGTAGACCCATCCTTCTTTTGCCAGCAGTAACGTGCAGTCACTAAAATTAGTGAGAAGTTCTGAATCACTTCTTTTCTAAACATCTTGAAGAACACCAGTTACTAAATGCTAACTAAGCGAGGTTAAGGCCTGGTTAAAGCACTGAGACTGGCATCAGACAAGATTACAATGATGGCATTTACACCTGTCTCAATATGTTGTGCTACCTCCATATGAGAAACGTTAAGAAAACACTTTTTTTCTGTGCCAGTTGAAAAATTGTGTTGTTAATGGTACCATCATTTCTAGATTGCACTATGTCAATGCTTGCTACGTTGCACTTCCAGAGTCAGCTGTTTACAGTCTTACGTTGCGCTTCTAGAGTCAGCTGTTTACAGTCCACCCAGTGTTTAGAAAATGGCAGCGTGACTTGTGATGAATTTATGAACATTTTCTCAGAGACTCGACTTAAGCTGCCCTTTGTAAAAGGAAATAGTATAAGGAGCTCTTTTATGCCCACAGAAGCTATTGTAAACCTGATCCAGTGCTGCTTATGTATTTGCTTCCAAGTCTAAGTGATCCCTTCATTTTGGCTCTTCCCTACTGCTATCGGTCCCCAGAGTTTTGAATGGCTTGGTTGAGGGAGAGGTGTCAGAGGCATATTACCTCTCTTTTGTGGCCCACTGTATTTGGAATGCCCTTTATTTATTTATTGTAGTTTTTTACTGAGTTTTATATAGCGTGAACTTGACCCGAAGGTATCGAGTATCGGAGCGCTTTACAGAGCACCAGTTGCATTACATGAAGACACATTCATTTTTGTTAGGCACAGGGAGATTAAGTGATTTGCCCAGAATCACAGGATGTTCAGCATCATTGCAGAGATTCGAACCCAGTTCCCCAGATTCGAGGTCGACCGCCCTAGCCATTAGGCCAACTCCTCTCCCCTAGCCCATGCAAAATAATTGAGGCTCTTAGACTTTATTTTGTTTTTTGATTATATTCATATATTTCGGATTTTGTTAGTCAGTTCAGCACCAAGATGCCTTATAATGTTGAATGCGCTTGATTAATAACAACCCAACGCATGTATTCCATGTGCAGGTTTGCAATAAATTTAGTGGGGGACCTCAGGCCCTAAATAGAGGGCTAGTGGCAATTTTAGAAGTAATTGAATGGAAAGGATGGGTTGTGGCTCTTGTCCTGGGGGAGCGTTGTCACCCGAGGGAAAGCTCAAGTGTCTGATGCCCGACTTATGGGTATACTGAGAGCTAGCTCAGCTGTGTGATGCCTGAACATAAAATGTATGTCTAACCAGAGGCATAGCTGTGCAAATGCCTCTATGATCAGTTTCCCAGAGTGCATTGTAAGACAGATGTAGAATTTGTTTCAACATATGCTTTGTGTGTTTTTTCTCCGGAATCGTGTTTATGTAGAGGCTGTACACCTATAATCCCCTTGTGTGAGCATTGCATTGCTGTGTCCCACCTCTTTGAGCCAATGTAGTCCTGCAGCAAAGTGCTTGTGAAACCTTATTCTGGTGCCAAGCTAACCATGGGTCTATCAAAAGCAGAATAACTCTGATATAATGATCAATAGGTTACCAATGGAAACACACTACACAATGGAAACACGACTCTGTGCACTACTTGTTTCTGTGCCACAATGACACACTGGTAACCATTCTGCCTGCTTAGTGTTTTCTTGTTCCCCGTTATACGACCTCAAACAAGCATATGTTGCAACTTCCCAATGAGCAGACTGAAAGTAACCCTTTAGCCAACAGTGAAACAGGAGTGTCCTGAGGATGAAAGTAAAATTATTTAATGAGCTCATTGCCATTTTATAGAAGGAATATTCGGGCAATTTGTCAAAAAGTGTTGCCGTCTTGAGTACATTTCCAACAAGCATTGGCATAGCCAATAGGTCTCGCTTTTGGGACCTTATAAGTATTTAGTTATGCAGCACAATATGCTTGGTGCAACAACATCACCTGTTGCATGGGTAAACACTTATAAGGTCCCAAAGGCAAGACCTATTGGCTATGCCAATGCTTGTTTTTTCCTATCCTGGTGCTGTCGCATTCTCAGAATTGTGCCCAAGAAGTACTTAAAGGAACAGATGTGTCCTGTTCTCCCTGCCACTGAATGATAAACTTGCCCTGGTAAATCTTCCTTCTCCCTCATAATATATTTTGGTAGAACCCAGAGTTGCTGAGAGAGTTCATAGGAGGGATAGGTAGTGGGTGGAATTTGCTCATTTCCATACACAGTCGAAGCTCTTGAGGGCATAGGGACACCATGGTTCACGACTTACACCAAGGTCAGGAGGCCCTGACACACTTGATCCTAGGCACCCATACCTAGGCTGCCAGTATTTTCACATGCTTTGGGGCTGCTCAAGTGAGTTGCAGTCAAGGCTTTAAGTGGGAGGGAAAAAGAGAGGGGTTCCTCAAAAGGGGCAGACCTATATAATTAAGGCTGTGGCTTAAACCTATGCACTAAAATTCATGAAGAATGCCAACCTACCCACACATTTGCATAGAATTGCAACTGGAATATGTGACCATTGGAGAGGCCAAGGATTGGATGACCAAGTATTCTGGACACCTTTTTGCCCCTGACCGTCACAGTGAGAAGCTCAAACTGCCTTCAGCCACAACTCAATTGTGCCCCATTATGAACACATGGATGTGACTCAATTCAAATTATGCACTAGACATTAATAATATGCTGCCTGAAAAAAAAAAGCATAACACAACATCCTGGAAAAAGCAAACACTCATAAGGAAGGCAAGATTAAGTAAAGATTGTGAAATATAAGCAAGAAGGACGTGGATTACCTTAACGTTTTTTTTTAAACTCATTGTTCAAAAACCTATCAGTTTTTTGGCATGAAAAGTAGGGGTGGGTGGAACTTGCAGAGTTTCACTCCACGGAATTCTGCAGGATTACATAAAACTCTGCAAGATTCCGCGTTGTTCTGAGGGCAGGCGGAATTCAGCATGTTGCGCTGCTTGCACTGATTTTTAGCACCAGGAGTCTGTTCCGCACTGTAAAATCAGCACGAATGGCACCACTCGGCGTGCCAGAGGGCGCTGCTTCTATCTACTGCTCAAGTAAATTTTCTACTCGAGCTGCAGCTTTCTCAATGCGAACGGTCACGAACTGCCACAACGGCCTCTGTTGAAAAATCTTGACAAGAGACGTTCTAGCACCCGAAAATCGAGCTAGGGGAATCAAATTCTTACTCGTGCTTCCCAACTTAACGTTGGAGAGCCACCACACAGGAGAAAAAACATTGCCACTCAGCGGTTGGGGGTGTTTTGGTCGAACTTGGGCAAAATTCAGCGAACTCCACCGACAGGGTAGAATTATTTGTTCATTCCTAATGAAAAGTTAAGGACATGAATAAAGGGCCCGAAAGGGTTTCTTATCAATATCCATTTTAAATTACTACCGGATCTAAAGCCTGGAGGGACCCTGCCCACTTAAAACCCTGGTTGCAGTTCTTAAGATGTGGTTAAGGCTGTACCTGATCAGGGTTTGGAATTCTTTACTCGGTTGTGAGCAGCAAAGAAAGAGGATTCGTTGGGCCTGTGTCATTAGGTACCAGGACTGTTTATAATTGGTTGTCCTAACAAATAGTTCTCATTGGTTACCAGCGACTCTGTATTGTATTTTCGTTTTAACTCTGGTGCTATCTACCGAGCTGGAACCATAATAAGAGAGTGTCATCTTGTCATAAAATCGCGGCAGTGGGAGAACATGGTGTTGAAATTCTGTCAGGCGCTGTCCCAGTCCACCAACTGCACAGTTGGAAGAGCAACGGCAAGTAGGGAGAGGTCTAATTAAGCTCTTTGTAACACCTGCGAGGAGACCTTAAAAAGAGATTCCATTCTTATTGTGACTGGCTGAAGAGAAAGAGGAGGGAAGCCACAATTAACGGCTGACAGTGTGAATCAGCGGGCAAAAGAAGGGAGCGCACGTAATGGCCACAAGGTTTAAACAGTTTTAAACAACATTGTTTTCCTTTAAATTATGGACTTTTACTGCTATGTTATATTTATTTATCAGTCTGTACCATGTTGTTTGTATGCATAGACAGTAGCCATTGTTAGTCTATGCAGCTATCGCCCTTTGTTGTTTTATTGCATTGCACAGGGCTGCGTCATCACGCTCAAGTCGCACTTTGGAAAAGTTAAAAAATAATTTAAAAAATAACGTGAAACACCATACAAAGTGTATAAATAAAGCAGGCCGCAAATAATGCATGTCTCATTCTCTTGAAAACGTGCTTGGTGGTCGCACTGTGATCTGAACCGTGTAGTCGCTTAAACCCACAGAATGTGATTTAGGACAACAACAACAACTATTGCGCTGGGATGCCTCAGGGTAACCATGCGCTCTACAAATATTCCTTCATTCATTCTTTCATTCATTCATTGTATAGAGGGTCATATTGGTTTGCATAGTACGCGATATCTGGACCCAAAAAACATATATTTTTTTCTAGCGAATTGTTTTTGATAGAAAATTGTAACTTACACCAAATTTGCTCACGAAGTGTGCAATTTTCACAGGTTCACTCTGTATATTGTTTTTGTTTTCATATTGTTTTAACACAAACATTATAAACATATTTTATTTTCCGGGTTTATTGGACCTTACATAAACCGTAAGCAAGTTAGTATTTACATTGGATAAGCAGCCTGCCCCTCACAAAAAAAATATCTGTAGAAGCAGTTTCTTCGTCTCTCCCATCCAATACACTTAAAATGTTGATGTGTTTAAAATTATTTTTCAAATGGCAGCTGAGGGGGGGGATCAGGGGTGGGGGGTTTCCATTGTGTCACCGCTGAAGGCAAACTGGACCTGGGCGCTCAGTAAGGACCAGAGGACAGTCCGTCTTTCTGGAACATACTTCTGGGAGGTGTTGAAGTCCAGCTCGGGCTGTGTGAGGTGGTCACAGAGTGCCGTGGGCCAGGGACACGCACTGCTCTTCCAGCTGCCCAGCAGGGGTCACTGTCTGTATTCTCAGAGGCTGTCCATACAGACTTAGCATCACGCAGTTACCGTGCAAGCGGACAGCGTCACTTTGCAGGGAGATTCAAGGAAAAACACAGACTGAAAAAAAGAGATCCCCGTATTTTCAAATTTCCTGGATTTAAGACAAGTATTCTTCAGCACAAAGGCTCACTATTGTAGGAGAATTTGAGTCCCCTTCATATGAACTGAGTGTGCCTGTGCGCCATGTAGCTTTACACACTTACAGCGCATTCGAGGATTTAGGGAAAGGTCTCCACACGGCGCCGACTTCTTTATGAAATACGTATTGGCACGGAATCCATCGAAACAGAAAACAACTTTGCTTCTGCGGGAAACCATCGCAAATTGTGACAAAGAAAGTTACCTAAACACAGTGACTGAAAGAACAATTGGTTTCATGTATTGACGCGCTGAATAACAATAAAGGCACTGCAAGCGAGGAAATCAAATTAATTTGAAAGAATACTAAACAGATTGATTCTTCGTTAATGCCTTCCTCGGCAGAATTTACCAAGGAGGATGGGGTGTTAAAAGGCGTAGCATGGGGGTCATTCTTTCGCCTAGGAGCAGCAAAGAACAGTCCGCAGTTTCTGAATTCATAAACAAGTGCGTCATTGCTGCCGCTTGTGATGTCCTTTGACGTTCGTTGAGCCATTTAATATGCTATAAAACGGTAAAATGTCATATCGCGTTAGCAATAAAACATAATTTATTGCAAATAGAAAAATAATAAATGGCCCCTACCTAAAATATCGCATTTCGTCACAAGATACTCGTAGCTCATTTCTGCAAGTCACAGACATGCAAATTACATTAAAGAGTGGCCCGTGGGGAAACGCGGATTCCGGATATTTAATATTAGTTTCACTTACACTGCAACAAAAAGACAGCAGTCGAGAAGAAGGGGGCATGGAATACAGTAAAGATATTTTATACTTCCTGACGTAAGAAACACTACCATTGAGTTGGCTAATAGTAGAAGTTATTAGAGTCCCTAGTGGACATTGCTATTGACAAGCTTAAAATAGATTCTGGGGATCAAGTGGTAGCACAACGTTTTTTTTACGCAAAGCAGCATTCGAACAGCGAGAAAAATTGAGGTGCCCCGAAGTCACAACATTGTGAGAGCCAGAGCTAAGCTAAAATGCGTGGTTAGGCAGCTTAGTTCAGTGGTTATTTAATCTGCGAGAATAAGAAATAAGTGATAGCATGGAAGACTGGAGTTGTGTGCACGCGCGCGTGACGCATCCGTCAAAGTAAAAGTGATCGCGATCCCGAGCTGGAAGGGTGCCCGCGAGCGATGCACTTAATGAGCCATGACGGAAGCGAGCGCGCGTAACCGCAAGCTCTATGCCACACACAAAAGCGTGTGGTAGCATTTTCTGAACCCCACTCACTAAAAGTCTCGCCAGAGCAACGCATGCGCTGGCTCAGGCGAGACCTAAAAACTGGTAGTATGTATTGCAATCAGTAGAAGCTGTGTTTTAGTTCTCAAACCTCTCATTCCCCTTTCTAAAGATCTCAGTCCGTAGACTACAAACATTGTCAAATCCACTAGAATATGTTGTCATGTAACCTATCTGGAGCCTCGGCCGCTCGGTCTGGGGGACCTTGAATCGATGCTCAGCCTGATGGCCCTTGTAGCGGTGGAAGATATGGCCCTCGTCGCTGTGCCGGTGCACCCCCCCCCTACCCCCCCACCCCCCCGCCCCCTCACACACACACTCCACCCTGTAGCTTCAGTGCTACCGAAAGCCCCCTCCCGTGACAGGTGACTCTTGATCTCCGTCAGCGGTCTGGTACCTTCCTTGGCTTGCTGGGACTCTGTACTTTAAGTCAGCAGCCTTGAGCTTACGACCTTGGGGACAGCTCCTGTGTTAGGCAGGTCTCCCGTAGTCAGTGTGCACTGCCTGCACCCTTATGCCAGTGGTGCTCTGCTGTGTCAGCGCCCTGGGGTCTCTGTGCGCTGGCGGCCAGTGTGCATTCTCATCTCCACGGGCGCTCTGTCAGCTTTCTGGAGCCCCATGCTGGGCGTGCGTGGTATCTGCACCCTCGAGCCTTCCAGAGCTTCTACTGCCTCTCTTCTCCCTCGTGTTCCGGTGGTCACAGTGCCGCACTGTGGGAGTCGGTCTTGGTAGTAAGTCACTAGCTAATGGCCCCTCCCCGCCCATCCGACACCCCCGCCTGCACTCATAGCAGCTTCCAAATTCCCGGACGCCAGCGCATCATTCCTCGGAGTGGAATCGATGCATGGTTTTGATGGGTCTGGTTTTGTCAGTATTTCACCGCTGTCAGCAGATCCGGTGCTGCGTTTCTGCTCCCTTGGTGGCGAGCTCCTCTTCTCCCGCATTCAGTGGCATAATGCAGCAGGACTCCTGCTGCAGGAGTGACTGCGGAGAGGGCATGCTGTGCCGCAACACACCAGCAGGGGGCTCTATGCAGCTCTCTAAACGCCTACCGACGCCGCATTTACTGCATGCTGGGGCTCGGGTGTGCAGCGTCAGGGATGCGAGAAACTCGCAGGCGATGGGCTACCGACCATTCATATACATTTGTAGCCTGCCGCAGTTTAGCTAACTACCCTGCTTGTCGTTCATTTTATGTGTGCCTTTCCTTCGTTTTCTCTTTGTTGGTACATTTCAATGTCGTCCGGGTTTATTTTGGCCGCTTTCCTTCGTTTTCTGTCTTTGTTGGTGCATTTCATTGTACGGCTCTCTCTCTCTCTCCCTCTCTCTATCTCTCTCTCTCTATTTTGTTATAGTTCCCATTGTCTACCTCTTTCTGTATGTAATTAACTATGCCGTTTAATCAGCGAAAAGCCTTCCTATGATCTGTGGTTCTAAATGAACAGTGAATAGCAGAAAGGAGATATTTATGGCAGCATGTTTATTTTTTGCACACTTTAGGTAATTATAGGAAAGCTGAATCTCTGCTTATTTCTAGACATTAAAAGCCCTTTGTTTAATCTGACTTCCATTAAACTGATCCTGATATCTTTTTTGCAGCAAATAGTTAACTATTTTTTATTGTGTTTACTTCTGCACCACAGGTTCTAATTTAATTCATCATGTCTGCAAACATCCTATCGCTTTTATATGAAAGAGCAGCGAACCAAGGACTTAAGTAGTTTATAGGGAGGATAATGGTGGGACCGTGTACCATAACAAATAAAGTACCCCCATCATACATTATATAGATACTTCAAATCACCTCAGTGTTCCATGATATTATAAAGGAACTCATCCTTCGGCCTAGTTCCTCTACTTGGTCACAGAACTCTTCAGTGACTTACAATATTCTTGTACATCAGGGACTTATTTATCCCATATATAGATACATTTCAGTGTGTGCTTCTATGGTTTCTCTATTTATATAGTTGTAAATATATTGCAATGCTCCCCCCTCTGTATTGATATGCCTCTCCTATCTCCATTTCAATATATTTTCCATGGTTTGGGTGTGCCTCGCATCACTTTATTGATACATGCCGATGGGTCTTTTTCCTCTTTTTGTTTTTAGAGTTTTATATTGCACGAACTCGACCCGAAGGTATCAGAGCGCTTTACATGAGCACCAGTTACGTTACAAACTGACACATTCATTTTTGATTGGCACAGGGAATTACGTGATTTGTCTAGAATCACAGGATGTTAAGCGTCCCTGCCGAGACATGAACCCGGTTCCCCAGCTCCGAGGTCGACCGCTCTAGCCGTTAGGCCGCATCCTTTTTCTCTTCTATGTTCATTAATACAGTACTATTGTGTCTAGTTCTCTTCCTCTAAATTGACACACTGAACTGTATCAATATGTTGATTTCCACCATTGCAAAAACAACAGTTGATGGACAGAATGCAGAACAATGTCATACATTCACCCCAGTACAGAGATCTGGGCCTAAATCCTTTGTTTTTTTGCTCACCATGCCATTCCAGTTTGAACCCAGCCATATGCAAATCAGTCTTGACCCTGTGCCTCATGGGAACAGTCCAGCCCGAACTGCCAACCAAGGTCCTCCCTGGACTGGAAACAAGCATCCTAGGACCGGTTTCGGGGTTTCACCCCTCTTCAGCCAGGATAGCTTGATTCCAGTGGCATGGAGAGCACGGGACCCACGTCTGGGCATACCCGTCCCACCCGGGGGACAAATGCAAAAACAACAGTTGATGGACAGAATGCAGAACAATGTCATACATTTACCCCAGTACAGCGATCTGGGTCTAAATCCATCGTTTTTTGCTCACCATGCCATTCCAGTTTGAACCCAGCCATATGCAAATCAGTCTTGACCCTGTGCTTCATGGGAACAGACCAGCCCAAACCGCCAAGCCAGGTCCTCCCTGATATCCACCATTGTACAGTTTTCCTTGTCTTTGTATATTGACCTTTGAAAACAGTTAAGCTTCATGAAACAGCCATCAGCCAATCTTTATCAGTGCACTCTAAATATGTAGTTTGTATGATGTTCTCTACTGTGTTAGTCAACCCTTTCTGATTAGTTTTGCCACATTTGGCCCTCTACGTCTCATAATTACCATCTTTCTGATAATTCTCAATACCTGTGCCTTCTTCATTTTACAATCACCTGACCAAGATACAAGCTACAGTCGCCTCTAGTCTTAATTCTTTTTTAGGTCTCGCCTGTCACACAGCACAAGCTTATCTGAAATGAAAATTCATATTGTGGGCGTGCCAAGCACTTACAGTGGGGCTTACAAGAAACTTATCATTGACATTGCTTATCATTGGTTGGCTTTACTGTTAGTCTCATTTGTTTGCTTCTTATTCAGTGACTTTCCTTTCCCATCGTGTTCCATCTTGTGCTTATTCTGCCCTTTGAGTATAGGCTATTTTTCGCTGACTTGTATCTTTTCACTGCTCAGTTTTAGGGAACTCTCCCTACTTTATTCTTTTTGTTAGGCACGCCATGAGAGTGCTTGTGGTTTCAAGCTCTCTCTTTTGTACTTGTCCCCCACCGAATATACACCCCAGCACTCTGTGTAGTTGTCTTCCTCGTGTTGCAAGCTCTCTCTTGTGTGCTTCTCCCTCCTCCCTATCCTTTGTGTTGCTTTTTCACTCATTTGCTTCTTTGACTGCCCCTGCATTACTGCATTCCCCCTCCCCTTAACCTTTCCTTCATTGCCTCCTACATATGCGTAGTCTTCTTTAAAATTATTATTTTCAACTATTTAATATTTTTGGGAGGACCAGCCCATACATTGTTCCTGGCACTTTTGCACTACTTCTTTTTATTTTTTAAAGTACTGATCCTTCTTGTAGATGCATGTGCATGCATACGTCAACACAGATGAGCACACCTGCAACAAGATAATGCGGCTGCTCCTTTTCGGCTTTTTTTGTTTTGACCGTGCTGCTCAGTATCCTGCTGACATTGCACAGCATTGCCAAAAGGCATTGGCAAAGCCAATACATCGAAAAGGCAAGAGGTATTGGCTTTGCAAATGCTTGTTGTCCTAATAGCCTTCACTGATGGAAAAGCTTTGCATTATGGCTTTGTGAATGACCATTTGTTATATGGTGCATGATGCTCTTACTATTCCTATTTTAGGGCTTCCGCTGTGTGCCCAAGCACAATAGCAACACAGAGCGTCTTTCAGTGCATTTCTTTTATTAGGAGCTGTTGTCCCTTCACCAAAGGAAGGAGGTTTTCAGGGCAACATCTTGACTTGATCACATTTGTTAGAATCGGACGTACTGACTCATAGGGTCTTTACTACCAACGCTCAATTCACAATTCTGAAACTAGGCATTAGAGGTGGCTGAAACAGCAAATTCTCAGGGAAAACTGAGACAGAGGCGCGGCAAGCAAACTTCTAAACATTTCTGAACCATTCATGCTCTATCTACAATGTCATTAGTGAACAAAGTCAGTTTATTATGTGCACTGTGTATATGGGCAACAGCTTTATGTTTGGAATAACTTTATAGTCTATTAAACCATGTAATATGTTTTCTTTCAACTTGAGTCCTTAAAACAACAGCAATACAAGATACAAACCCAACAATGCAGATACAGTTATAAAATGTTGTTTAAACAATTCAGTTTTATGTCGTTAAACAGATTAAATAGAATTCCAATTCTTCTGCTACCTCCTAAAATTCAATATGCCTTAACAGCCCAGCAGCGTAGGCACTTAGTCTGCTATACTTTAAAAACAAAGGGTGTAAATTCTCCAGTATTTGTTCTTTCATAGATTAACGCGCTTGAATCATACCCGTAATCAAGCAGGAAATCTCAGGTTAATTGGTTTTAAGCAGAAAAATGTTCTATTAAGTTTAGAAGAGCTTAGGATTACTATTTTGCTAACTAACTAACAGCATTTGAAAACAGTTACACTTCAGCCAATCAGGAGACAGCCCAGTGAACACCACTACCCTGAAAGACCAATGCACCTCAGATTTCTTACCCCACTCTATTTTAAGGAAGTCTTCATGAGCTCTGCTCAGTTTTATTTCTCTGAGTGAAAATGTTCTACAGTTTTATCCTCAAGTTGACCGCTACCCATATCAACATCAGTCTGCCACACCTTTTGATATGTTTTCATGACCGAAAATATGGCATATAATACTAAAATAGGTCTCTTCAGATCTTGTGCTCCCTTGCACTTTGCTGCTTCTCTCTCTTTCTTTATATGCATAAGTGCAGATTGCTGTGTAATATCCTACTTATTGAGACCATTGCTGAGCCCGGTGAGTACCTGACTAAGGACAGCCGACACTTTGACTCATTCATTATGATCATCCATTGACATTGCTATATGTCATTTCGTGTCTCTCCTTTACTGTCTTCATAATAACATATGCCATTGTGTAGCTCATCTTCATACTATCTGTGTTGACATATTGCATTTTGCGTCCCTCCCTGCTCTCTTTACATTGATCTATTCCATTATGTTTATCCCCTTCACTCTCTCTCTGTATTGACATATTCCATTGTGCATCTCCTCTTCACTCCAGCTTGATTGCTATATCCCATTGTGCGTGCCTTCTTCACTCTCCCTGTTGATAAAATTCTTCTGTGTGTCTCTTCACTGTCTCTATTTTGGTACACTCCATTATTTGGCTTGCTGTCATTCTATCTAGATTTGATATATTCCATTGTTCTTCTCCATTTCACTGTCTCCATATTCATACATTGCATTGTGTCTTCCCAGTCACCCTATTTTTCTATATTGATATATTCCACTGAGTGTCTCCTCTTCTTTCTCTTTACATTGATATATTGTAATGTGTGTCCCATTCACTCTCTCTGCATTGTTATGTAATGGTATTCAATGTGCATCTCCCCTTCAATCTCTCTGTATTGATTTATCCAATTGAGCATCCCCCTTAACTCTCTTTATATTGATATATTCCATTGTGCTTCTTCTATTCACTCTCTTTATATTGGTGTATTCACTCTATATTGATACAGTCTTTGAACCTCTCCCCGACACTCTCTTTAAATTGACATATTGCCTTCTATGTCTCCCCTTCACCCTATCTATATTAATGTATTTAATTGTGTGTCTCATTTTTTCTGCCTTATGTGTCTCCTTCTCTGTCTTCCTATATATTAATAAATCATGATTTATGTTTCTCGTTCACTCTCTCTATATAATTAATTCCAATACACGTTCCTCCTTCTGTGTCTCTTTGTATTGATATATTTGGGATAGTGAATGGAGGCATCTCTTCGTTTCATGGCTTCTTCTCTGAGAGGAAATAAAGGCTCCATGATCAACTCTAATTTTTCCCTGGACAACCCTTTTCCTGTCCTTGTCGCTCCTTCAGGTCCAGAGAGTCAGTCCTATCAATATTTGTGACAAATGAACGCTGGGGTGTGCGGAAATTCCTTGCAGAGAAAACCATTTTTTTTCTTGAATATATCAGTGTTACAAGGACATTTTGTGCAACGTGCCAAATGTGTTGGATAAGATGTAAGGGCATTTGAAAGACGCTACAGTATTTAATCACATATTGAGAATTTACAGCAATTAAGGTTTTTCACCGCATATATTGCTTGAACTGAATCTCATTGAATGCAGGTTTTAAAATGTACTCAAGAAACCAAGGACTTGATTTCGAGTATGGAGGAGAGGGTGCTCCATTGAAATTGTGAGTACCCTCTCTGCCAAACTCCAACGCTGCTCATCTGAATTAGGGCGTTTTGGACCAATAGTTTATCGGCTATTCTAGTTCCATCGCAGGCATACTCCTCTGACGTAGGGTTGAGAGAGGTATTAGTTAGGGAAGCCCGCTGAACACATACATGATTCGGGGGAGGGTAACTATTTTCACTGTTTAAGTCCATTCCATAGAGAGATAGAGATTCTGGTGGGTCCACTTTGTGAAGTCCAGTCGCATTTGCTCCATAAGTAAGTCCAGGTTATCCGCTACCATGCGCTCCAGGCTTCTGTTAACTGGGATGGCCAAGTACCTAAGGCGGGAATCCTTCCACTGGAATGGATAACCAGTGATGGCGGCAAATGTGATTTGCGACAGCAGCAAGGCTTTGCTCTCGCTTCAGTTCACCTTCAAGCCGCAAATTGCAGCAAAAGCGTCAATGATCTCTAGCACTGTGGGAATGGAGGAAGTTGAGGATGATAGGGTGAGTAAAATGTCTCTACATATACATGCAGTGTCAATGGACCTCTGGGCATTGGGAATACCTATGATCTGGTCTGATTGGCATGGGGACACCGCTAAATGCTCAATTGCAAGGAGAAATGGCAGGGAGGAGAGTGAATAACCCTAACGGGTACCCCAGCAGACTGGGAAGGGATCAAAAAGTAATCCCACAAAATTGAACTTTGCTGAGGGGACATCGTATGGACACCTCACTCTGGAGAAGAAGTCACCAAGGCAAAAATTCCAGAGTGCAGCAAACAGGTAGTCCTATTCTATGCTATCACAGGCCTTCTCGGCATCCAACAACAGCTCCAAGGTCACATCCGTAAGATTCGTTGCTAGCCAGACCGTGTGAGTTAACGTGCAAAGATGATTATGGGATGAGCAACCTGGACCAAAGTTTACTTGGGAATGGTGAATAAGAGAGGGAAGGACCTGCTTGAGGTGGGCAGCTAGAATGCTGGCCAGTATCTTGATATCTCCATTGAGGAGGGATATGGTGTAATAACTGCTGTGAAGAAGAGGGTAATTTCCTGGTTTGATCTTATTCTATCTTAAAAATTTGTTGAAACCACATAGCTGTGAAAAACAAATGTCTCCCAATGAGAAAAAAAGTTTTATTATAAAGTACTACGCATTACATAATAAAAGTGCTACAACAGTTCTCATACCACTTTAGGGAAGATGTATAGAAAAAATACACATTTTATAGAAAAATTTGACATTCAGTCTAGAAAGCCAACCTACAGAGACCAGTGGTTTTGTGGACTCCCAGTTGTTTTAAAGACATCAGACCCGATAAGTTCCATCAGGACCTGTCTCACCCAAATAGGGTGCACAATTGTGCTTCCTGGGGTATCAAGAGTGCCCCATACTTCCAAAAGGTAGTAGGGGTGGGAGTGGGGACAAAGAAATGACAGAGCAGATGAAAGGGGTGGAGAAAGAGGGCAGGAGTAAGCTAGGAGTATGCTATAAGGTAGTGCAAAGAGTGGGGAAGTGTCTGAGGGCAGTGATCAGATCTTCAAGGGGAAAAGGAAGGTGGGTAATGAAGGAAGAGAGAGTGGGACAAAGAGAAATATGTGAGATTGAGAGGAAATTTATGTTGCCTTTCATTTTTTTATCAGTATCAACAGCACTAACAGGATGTTCTAACTTAGACCCTTCTGTATCACAGTCACTGTAGAGCAGGACAATCGTAAATGCAGTTAGAGGAGGCCTTAATCAAAATGCAAAATTATCAATTGGGGTTGCACGTAGAATTGAAATTAAATTAACAAAATGAACTGTTAAGCCTTGAGTGCCCAGCTTCTTCTTGAAGAAAAAAATTGTTTCCGCGAGTCTATCCACGCAAGCTGGAATCACCCGCTGTGTGAAGATCAGAAATCAACGTTTGAATGAAAGAGTGTGATATATATATCTTTACAGAGGAATAATTATAATTATCAACCTGATTCCTGCATTTGATGTGGGAAAATGCCATTAAATAAGAACATTGGCTTAATGTATAATAACATTTATTTCTTTATTGTCACAACACATTCCAGGGCTTCTATGCATTGTCTTTCACTCACTTCATTGCTTACCCCAAGACACTAACACATATCTTCCCTCTTCCAACCCCTCCCACACACACACAGAACTCCAACCGTACAATAGAACCCTAAAAACCTTCCTAACACGGAAAGCCTATCAGAAACCGACATCGTAATCTCGACAGCAGAAACAAAACCGACCTGCAGGCGGAGGCTTTCCAACCAACATCATTATCAGGCCCTAGATATTAGAATTAAAAAATAAATTAACAAAAAAATACAAATAAAACCAAAAATTGACATTGGACAAACTTTTGAAATGACAACAAAAAAGTATGTTAAAACAACTAAAAAAATCAAATAAAAAATAGATGTAAAATTCATTACTTTCACTCCAACGTAACAGTAGGGGAACGTTTTGGACTTTGGAGAGATCATATTTATTGGTTCAACTCCAATGAAAGCAAAGGTAGGGCAAATGTTAGGTCTTGGAGGGGTTAGATTTACTATTCATTCTCCAATTTAAGTAAAAGTAGGGAACGTGTTGAACTTTGGAGGGGATCTAATTTGCTATACCCCTTCCAAATCGAGCTACAGTAGGAAAAGTGTCGGAGTTTGAAGGCCTAAGAGTTACTATTCCTACTCCAACATAAGATAAGCGAAAGCAGGGAAAGTGATGAACGTTGGAAGAATTAGTTTTACTATTCCTACTCCAATGTAAGCAAAAGTAGGGAAAGTGTTGGACTTTGAAGGGGTTTGATTTACTATTCTCACTCCAGTGTAAACAAGTGTTGGTAAAATTTTGGATATTGGAGGGGTCAGATGTACTCTAATTAATCTATATATATCCCATAACATGTTAAATAAACTTGTCAAAACACTTGATACAGTAATCTAAAATACTGAAGTGATAAAACTAGTCTTTATCTTAACAGTTTGATATAACTATGGCTGGTCGGGAGGAGGGGGGGGGCTCTCTGCAATCTTCTTGTCACAAACCAGGCTCCCATGATATAGATTTCCACAGACTTGTAAATAGTTCGACATTTTGATCTCACGCAAAGTGCTAGTTCTTTTGTGCAGGTTGTAATCGAAAACTGTTTTAACAGTGTTGCGAGACATTTAGTGCTTAGATGTTTTTTTTGTGTAGAGTCGCATAAAGCACATTATTGTCTCCTGAAATACCTTTTGTCAGTCACAAAGATCAAAATTAAGGATAGTCGGCAAATTTGGCAAGGTACGATTTAAAATGTAAAAAGCCTATGGAAATTTTAAATATAAAGTGTGTTGCGCCTCAGGGTTGATGTCGTTTAAGTATTGTTCCATACCCATACTAAACTTTGTGAACAAATAGTTACTAGTCAGTATGGCCACACATGCAGAGTCGATACGTGCCTTAACTTTTGTATTTAAACATTTTTATTTGACCATAGCAGCAGTGACACTGTGATAAGAGCAGAATCAGCCCAAAAATGCACAAGACCGAGTCCCTTTAAGCAATTTCTTACATAGTTTGGTCAGGGATTGAGACAGGGGCAGCTCCTCCATTAGGGCAGAGGAGCGCCGCCCTACTGCTTTCTCGCAGTGCAAGAAGTAGAAAATAAATTGGTATTTTAAATACCATTTTATATTCTGCTTATGCAGGGGTATGCCTGGTTGGGGGTGGGCGGGAGGATATACCTGGTTGGGGGCGGGCGGCTCGGGGAAGAGTGGCTTGCACCACTCTGCTTTGGTCGGTCCTAGGGCCAACCAAAGTAGTCATGCACACTCTACATTTTCTCTATGTAGGCTGCATGCAGCCTACATAGAGAAAATGGCCTCCCTACAGATGCCCAGCTGGGCGCTGTCCGGGACTCTGCACCAATCACAACGCTGCCATTGCAGCATTGTGATTGGCTACAGGAGGGGAGGGAGCATGCCTGTTCCTGTTCAGGATCATCCCAGGGGCAGAGGCGGCGCGGGACCGGGATCAGGTAAGTTTTATTTTAATTTTTAATTTTACACCCCTCCCCCACGGTAACATCCGCGCGATAAACCCCGCGCGACCCCCCCTCACCCACGAGAATTGCGAGCCACGACTGGATTGAGATAGATTATTCCTGTGGCTGACACTTTGAGTATTGCTGTCAAATATGACTTCCCTTGATGATCACGATTTAAATGTGGCCAGAATAGGACTGGGCAAGTCGAATGGTGTCGGAGATGGGGATAATGCCTAATTCGTGAAATAAAGGGAGAAACGGTGTACCACGACTCAAATGTAATAGCGATCTCAAGAAGGAGGTTTCTATCTTTAGGAACAGTTTGCTGATACCATCTGCCCATAACTCAGCATCATAGATTGTTGCTGCCACTGATTTTTGTATATATACTTGGAGAAGGATGCTCAGTGAATGGCAGCTGATCCTGTGCTTGACCCTCAAAATGGCGCTGGCAGACTGTAACAGAGTAGTAGCTGCGTTATCTATATCATTTTGCTAGGACAGTTTGTTATTAAACGAGATCCCCAGGTAGTTGTATTTCTTGACAGCTTCGAGCACTTGACCATCGAATCTTGGTGATTTTATCAAAATTGTGGAGGAATTGGATGTCCTCATTGGCATTATTTTTGTCTTTTGCATGTTAATATGAAGATCTTTAAGACAACAGTCAGATGTACTATTCCCACTCCAACCTGAGCAAGAGTAGGGAAAGTGTTGAACTTTGGAGAAGTCATTTTTACTATGCCCACTCCAACATAAGCAAAAGTAGGGAAGGTTTTGGACTTTCGAGGTGTTACATTTGCTATTCCACTGCAGTGTATGAAAAAGTAAGAAAAGTGTGGGACATTGGAGGGGTCAGATTTACTTTTCCAACTCCTACTTTTCTTACATAAAATATTCAAATATAGAATAAAAAATATTAAACATTTAAAATAATAAATGTATTAAATAATTCTAAAACAAATAAAATTACATTAAAAATTAACAATTTTATTTTACAAATGAAATAGTAAAATGTAAAAAAATACGAACAATATTTTAAATCAAACACTTCAATTCCTACTTCCCTAAAACTCAAACACTGATAATTAAAATTTATAATAAAAAGATATTATAAAAACGAAAAATCATTACAATTAATTTATTACATTAAGGCATTTAAAATTACAGTAAATCATAAATATACAGTGAATTCAATATATTAATAAAATGACCTGATCAACCAGTTAACAATTAGAAATCAACAAATGACAAATATGTATCTTTTATTTGATTTCCGTCATTATCAAATACAAAAATTATGTAAAAAAAAGAATTAAAAACAATCATTTACATTTTAAAAAGCTTTTCTTCCTAATCCGTACACACCCAACAATCTGTAACTAAAGTAACAATGTCTAATTAATTGATTAATTAATTGAAAAGAAAGGAAACTGAAATGTTACTATAATACTAATAGCTTTTAATACTAAAACGTTTAATTTTCATACTAATTAACAATAATATTTTATACAGATGTATTAAACAAAACAATATCACATACAATTATATATATATATATACACTAAATATGGAGTCCCGTAGTAGGGGATTCCAGCCTGGCACCATGTACCTAATCGTGGAATATCCATTTAATAACTGTCCTCTATTTAGGGGCAGAAATTCACTGAAATGCATTTAAGCAGTGATTGAGGATTTAACAAGCGTATTTTGCACATTAGCAATTGTTTGCACGTGAACACCATATTTTGCACATTTATGGCACTTATGTAAATTATTTCATGTTAGGCGATACAATGAAGACAATGATTAATAGTATGTTCTATCATTGCCATCTTTTAATTCATTTTATTCCACACAGATTATTATGGTGTTTTTATGGCTATTCTATGATATGAGATTTTGTATATACCAACAATGAAAAAATTCTAATTGGTGCCAGTATTTGTTTTATGTCTATTACCATGCCTCACACGTGATTGTTTTTGAATCTGCACTGTCACTTTAAATTTGAGAGCTCACCACCGTTACGTTGTCATGTGAACAAGGCTCGGACGAGCCGAAACGTTATGACGATATACCGGGAATAAACTGATTTGCACTACCTTTTGGCCCGTGTCCGTTGATCGTGGGGCGAAGGCGAATAACCTGCTGTCATATCGTGGAAGTGAGGATATATTGGGCCGTAGGTTTCACGCGGCCACAACACAGGACCCTCTCCATTCCAAGGACAGCGCCTAAAGTGAAACTGATTCCGGGTGCGACCTGGAAGTGACTGTTTCCGGAAGGAAAGGTGGCGTTTGACCCCCCTGAACCTGCACAGAGTACGCCGTATACGGAGGAGGATCTGCGAAACCCGGGTCGGAGGATGCGGAGGAAACAGGGACGAGTCCAGGCAAGAATTTCAGGTATTCAGGGGTGGAGAGATTTGTGCAGAGGCGGTAGCGGGTAGAAAAATCTTTGGATACCGCTTAGCCCGCCAATACAATATTGTTACCCTTATTTCGGTATGTCGGCTGACAATGTAAGAGGCTGCAGTAATGGCCATGTTTACTGACAGCCTCCCGATTCCATCAAACATTCGTAAAAAGAACAATACGGACAGCAATCTGGGGAGCAGTTTCCTTAAAGAAAAATATAAAATACTTGAAAAAAAGCTACGTAACGAACAAAGCAAATGGTGGGAATCAAAATCCCTCCAAAGTTATATTGATGTGAACCGCATTCCAAGGGGTCTGAGAATCTTGACGGCCCCTAGTTATGAGAACCCTAATCCTGACCTCATGCGGGAATGGTCCGAGAGCAATTTGGAATCGTCAAGAAGATTAGTGCTAATTCTTATAAAATATGCGTACATCGATAGGGCTCAATTACTCAAAGAAATTGCAGAGATTAATGAGGAACTGGACAAGATCGACCAGACTGAGGAAAAAATTAAACTTGCCAATGAAATGACATCCAGACTGAAAAAAGAAGAAACTAAGATTATGGAAAGAATAGCTTTCAAGTTCCAGAGAGATCGTAACAACTACGAATTGGGCCAAATATTTACATTTGCCAGAAAGTATGATGCCCTATGAGCCCTCACGTCCAGAGCCTTTGTCAACCCCAAAGTATCCAACAAAAAAAAAACCAGGGGAAACATCTCAATCGGATTTAAGTTCTATGGGGAGCAGTGATTCAGATTCCGACTTGCGCAGGACCGAGGCGATGGGCCAGTTACCTAAACCATCGCCTCGGTAAGGAGATCACTTTTTTGTGTTACAAAAGGAGGCAAACCTGCCGCCCAAGACCTCCAAGAAATTACAATGAAAGTATGCCAATTACAAACGGAGGCAGAGGAGCAGGGCAAGGAAGAGGCGCATCAAAACAGAACAAGAGGAGGGTCAAGGTGCCAGTGGTCAAAGAAGCAATAACTGGAAATGAAACAAATAAAACTATCATAAACTTGAAACCAATCAAAATACCAGCTGATGAGGAAAATATCTTGAAATTGGGTCTAACATACGCACCCCAAGCGAAATTTGACTATGCTAACACGAGATTGGACATTTATAAAGCAGTTAGAAAGTTGAAATTACGCAAGTTTCATATATTAAATTTAAAAAAAACTCGAATGCAAATAATGATGATGATCTAGGGGCACTGGCTCAATCTGATGTACCTATCCTGATGGAAATGCAGGAGATGTGGGAGACCGAAGGAGCAGGCTACAATATTTTTAGTGGACGGTATGTGGGTACAGGAGGAGGTACCTTAGACTTAAACCAAAGAGCACCGGTGACACCATACAAACCCCCATCCACTTTCAATCCCATAATGCCCCGGGACTCTCTAGATGTGTTCCATGAAAATGTCACAGTTCAATTAAAAAAACTTACACAATGAAACGCAAAATAGAAAACGTATATATGACAAGCAAAATCAGCAATATGAGGCTCTGATGGCCAAGTTGAAAAGTGAAAAAAACATCATCATTAGGGGCAGCGACAAAGGTGGAAATATTGTCCTTTTAACACGTGAAGATTATGACAAGGAAGCTTACTCCCAATTAAATGACAGAGATTGCTATGCAAGAAATACTCCAGCGGCGATGAAAATATCTCACAATGACTATTACAAAAAACTATCTCGATGGAAAACCAAACAATTAATCACGGAAGATGAATACAAATTCCTCAAAAAAGACAATCCGGTTACCCCTTCAATGTATTTTATCCTCAAAAGTCATAAGAATATTGAGAAACCGCCCGGCAGACCAATTATTTCAGCCAGAGATGGCATCCTAGAGAAAACATCTGTCTACATAGACTATTTTTTACAGGACTTTGTAAAATCATTGCAATCGTATGTTCAGGATACGGGGGATTTTTTTACGAAAAATCAAAGGGATTACATGGAAGGAGGGATACTGGATGTTGGCCTTAGATGTTACATCCCTCTATACAAGCATCAGGCATGAGGATGTTGGAACATTGTCTTAAAAACAATATTTTTATGTTCAACAATTTGTTATATCAACAGCTGAGGGGCGAGGCTATGGGGGCCAGTTTCTCCCCTAGCTATGCCCGCCTTCATATGGGAAGCTGGGAGGAACTGGTCCTTAAGGGCAAGTTCAACAAAACCCTTGATGAGAATGTAATTGTTTGCCTGCGTTATATCGATGATTTATTTGTCTTATGGAATGGTACTAGGGAACAGGCAGAAACGTTTGTAACAGAGATCAATGACAATGATCTGAACCTTCATTTTACTGTTACCATGAGTCAATCTTCCATTACATTTCTAGACACTGAGGTATATATCAATAACAACAATATTGAGACCAGGTTATACAGAAAGACAACCGCTGGTAATTCTATTTTACATGCAGGCAGTGCTCATCCCCCTCACCTAATTAGCAGTATCCCCTATGGGGAAATTCTCCGCCTCAGGAGAATATGCAGCAATGAGTGCAATTTGAAACAGGCACAGCAACGGAGTAAACATAGATTCCTGGAGAGAGGTTATACTGAGCACACCATCAATAGCGCCATTACTAAGTCCATGAGACAAAGCAGAATGGACCTTCTTAGCGACAAACGGGTGGCAGAACATACAGAACCCCAAGGAGAAACTATTGATCATTTGGGAGGGGGAAATACATCCAACCCCTTCAGGATCATCATGGGCTACAGCAGGCAACATTCTAGTCTTTACAAAATTATTAACAGGAATTGGCTAACTGTGCTGAGTGACCCTGTCATAGGTTCAACTTTACCAAGCAGGATATCGATTACACACAGTAGGGCCCCCTCAGTGAGGGATTCCCTGGTTAATACAAGCCCAGAAACGATTGACAAAACCACTTGGTTACAGACTAATAGTGTTTTTTTCAAATGCAAAACATGCAAGGCATGCACCCACGGGGTAAACACGAAAACATACACTGACCCCTTCAGTAATAGGGAGCGCAAGATCGGCAAACTTTTGACCTGCAAAACCAAGTATGCCGTATACGTACTTATTTGACCATGCGGGCTTAAGTACATCGGCAGCACTAAGCTGGCCGTACACAAGCGCATTTTGCAACACCTCCGTGCTATTTCTAATCAGGACAATACGTATCCTGTGGCCAGGCATTTTAGGGAAGTCCACAGCAGCAATAACAGCGGACTGAAATACTTCGTTATTGATGCCATTACACCCAGTAGAAGGGGAGGGGACAGAGAATCTAGGCTTCGAAGACTTGAAACACGATATATTCTCCAACTTGATTCTAAGACCCCTGGTGGTTTGAACATCACGGAGGATTTGCACACTTGTTTGGGTTAAGTTATTAAGGGCAAATCACCATACGTTAAAAGTGGGTTGGATTAAACAGAAGGTATTAATTTTACTACTCATGGCTATGCCAGTTGCTATTTGATTTTACCGAATTTTATAGCTTTTGAATTTTTTATGCTTTTTGTACTGGTTTTATATATATATATATATATATATATATATATATATATATCGCGCTCGGTGGGGAGTGACCAAAAATTGAGTCGCACTCGAACAAAGGAAGGCTTTCCCCAAGCAGCCTTTAATTTCGAATCAACCAGCACAATTTGTCAGCAAATCATCGGCTTGAAACTGCAATCCTGACGCGTTTCGAGAGGTTCTCTTCTTCAGAGGATAGAGCAGTCGGAAAGCGTGTGGATGGCTCACCTTCAAATTTGAAGTAACATTGCATGCCCCTGATTGGCTACTCTGGATGAGTCTATGCATTGCTTCATGGGAGGTGTAGTCCTTTCTTTTTCCCCAGATGGATACGCTTTCAACATTGGTTTTAAATCGAGGCTACCGGGTGAGTTAGCTCATCCAATGGACCCTGGAAGTCTCTCTTAGGCCATTTGTTTTCAAGAACAAGGGACAGGGCCCCCACAGTACTTTTGGCTTAAAATCGGACGATTAAGTGAACCTTAGGACCAACCGGGTGATACCCAAGAAGACATAGCCTTAACGATATTTAGTTGGATTCCTACCAAGAATCCCTTATAATGTGGTCCATGATAGCCCATTGGCTGCATATATATTAGAAACAAAATTAATAAAACTGAGAAATATTCAATCTTTAAACTATGAAACTGCTGTAAGTAAAAACGAATGTTTAAAATTAAAAATGTTGTTTTTTTAACAGACACTATTACACTTGATTATTATTTTATATATGCACTTGAGGCTACATTTTAGACAGTATCAAAGATAAACATGATTTCACTGACAAAAGGATTTAACCGGTTATACACTAAATATGGAGTCCCGTAGTAGGGGATTCCAGCCTGGCACCATGTATCTAATTGTGGAATATCCATTTAATAACTGTCCTCTATTTAGGGGCAGAAATTCACTGAAATGCATTTAAGCAGTGATTCAGGGTTTAACAAGCATATTTTGCACATAATCAATTGTTTGCACGTGAACAGCATATTTTGCACATTTAAGGCACTTATGTAAATTATTTCATGTTACGCGATACAATGAAGACAATGATTAATAGTATGTTCTATCATTACCATCTTTTAATTCATTTTATTCCACACAGATTATTATGGTGTTTATATGGCTATTCTATGATATGAGATTTTGTATATACCTACAATGAAAAAATTCTAATTGGTGCCAGTATTTCTTTTAGGTCTATTACCATGCCGCACACGTGATTGTTTTTGAATCTGCACTGTCACTTTAAATTTGAGAGCTCACCACCATTACATTGTCATGTGAACAAGGCTCGGATGAGCCGAAATTTATGACGATATACCGGGAATAAACTGATTTGCACTACCTTTTGGTCCGTGTCCGTTGATCGTGAGGCGAAGGCGAATAACCTGCTGTCATATCGCGGAAGTGAGGAGATGATGTGTTTTATACAATATTTGTTTGGAATACAATTTCTGTTATCAATTTAATACAAAACACAAATGCATCCACAAAAACCCTAAGTAAGGCCACTCCTGTTATAAATAGTTGCATAGGAAACGTTTTTATCTGATAGACTTCCCCTTAGATGAGCTCTCCTCTTTAACCCACAATTAAGATTTTCTTCTTGAGTTTTTCCATCAAATAATCACTATAGCTCTCAATGCAGTTCCACCTCCTAAACTTTAAATGAAGCCCAGGTAAGAAGAGGACTAAACTAAGATTCAATGACATGAAAAAGCAAGCCAGACATTTTAAAGACACTGACGAAAACCTCAGTTGACATCTAAAATATGGTAGAATTCCTGTGAGCTATCAAGAAAGCAAATAAAAAGGGTTTTGCAACCAGTCCCAATCAGGCATTGAATAAAAACTAGGGCATTATTCAAGATGCTCTTAAATGTCACAGAGCTGGAGACAGTAGAGAAACTGCAAAAACGTATGTATGTTTTGCAAATAGGATCCTGAAGTCCTGGATGGAGATAGTAGAGAATATGGGTTTACAATTGTGCTCTTCGATAGATTACCCAAAACCCCTACCTTCATTCTCTTTTTTCAGTCCCCAATTAGTGAGCTAGCACACTAAAAGCCTAATGCATCCTAGTCGGATGGCTAACTCACTAAATGACCCATTCCTGACACAGATTGTAAAATGAATAAATATAATACATGTATCTACATCAAGGCTTGTCCCCAAACCTCTACCATCTACCAACCCACTGGATCCAGCAAATTATAGAGCCATATTTCACCTCTCCTCTATTGACAAGATCATGAATATAGAAGTTTCATTACAAATGCAAGAGTTGTCAGCCAATCATGATTTAGAGCAGGGGTCAGAAACTACTATTACTGAGATGCTGACCATTAGAGCATCTGAAGAAATGGGCAGGGATCTCTGGAATGGTTCTTCTGTGGTGTCATTCTTTCTTGTTATTCAACATCTAGCAATTCAGAATGGTTGCTCATCAGCCACTGTGAAACTCATTATATGTCTTCTTCCACAGGGATACTCTCTGTCTCACCTTTTGTTCAACATATATGCACGAGGCAGTTGTCCCAGTTGGTTTTGCAATACCATAGAGGATATGTGGTGTAACGACCAGAGCTGCTAATTTTAGAACCCGGCAACGAGGTGTAAGTCTTGACGGCAGCTCAAAATCCTTTGATTCTGGGCAAATCACTACTTAATTTCTCTGTACCAAAATGTTTTATTTTCCCTTGCGTAATGTAAACTGGTACTAATGCCCTTGGGCCAAGTTCACACTATACATAAACTGCAAAGAAAGGCTACAGTTTCAAATGTATGTTGATTCTGTACAGCTGTGTATCTGAGTGAGGAGAAAAAACAACACTGTAAAAAAATCTATCACTTTCCTAAAACACATTTATCGACAGATGAAGGCAAGCTTTCTGATGGATACTTCTATCTGCAGATTCCTTGCCTTTTGATTATTCCAGGCACTAGACTGGATATGAAAATATTTCCATAACTCTTCCACTTCGTTAGAGGTTGGTGGCTCCACATAGGTGCTGGAACTGTTGCCATCATAATGTCACTGGAGCCATAAAAAACCCACCCAGCACCCTGATGTTGGTTCCATATTAACCATGCCTTCGACTCAGATGTGTCTACCTTCCCTCAGAATGTGCTACCTTCATTGTAATTTTCTGGTGCAGTGCAGTTATGTCCTCCCCAAAACGTTCAGGATTCAAGACCTGCAGAGCCTGTGAGGGGCACATGTCTGTCACCAACCCACACGACATCTGCCTTTGGTGCTTGGGGCTGATCACAGCTCAAAGTTGTATGAGTCATGCCAGGTCATGCGCCACAAAGTCATTAAAGAGAGGGAGGTAAAGCATTTTATGGCCAGGCCTAGGGATGACCACCGGGATAGCCATAAGTGTCAACCTAAGGGAGAAGAGACATAAAAAGAAAAGGAGACATGGTGACAGTGCGAAACATAGACAAGGTAAGTCTCCTAGTTGTTTTCCGACCCCCAGGGAATCTTCTTCAGAACCAGAGTTAGTAGAAGTAGCAGTTCCTACAGACCCAACTATGCCGATGACAGCAGACCCTTGCCTGGTGCCGATTTCCCTTCCTCTCCATCCTCCTCAAGATCTGCCTACAGGGCCATGCACCCTGCGTCTCACCGAAGTTCCATGCTTCTGGGGCAGAGCCAACGTTCTTTATGTACGCCATGTTCTATATCATTAGGAGGGTCATGGTAACCTTTAGAGCACCCTATGGTCCAATAAAAGTGGTCAGGGTGCCGTTTGTTTTCCTCCAGCAGGACTTGCATTGGCGCCATTATCCCCCTATCTACCTCTGCCTTTGTTGACGGCACCTCTACTGCTACAACCAGGGCTGCCACAAGCGTTCAGGCCCCCCTTGCAGACCAACCTTTCACTTAACCCTCGGAGATGCCCCTCAGATCTAGAAGGGAAGCTTAATGTTTGCTGGAGGAGCAGCAATACAGGGAGGAGCAGGCACAGAGTTGTAGCTACCGTCGTATTCATGCTCTGTTCGCCAGCAGTCCCAAAACTCTGGATGAGCCCAGGACAGATTGCGATGGAGAGGCACCTCAATATTTACCACTGGAAGTCCATATGATAAGCAGGGACTGGGTGATGCTAGTGGCATCAATGCATACTCTGAATTAGAAATGCGGATGCCATCAGGTCCCCTTCCTCCCAAAGTGGCCTCATTCCGCGCAGTGACCAGGAAGGCGGCTAAGTTCCTACAGCTACAACTACCCTCTGCAGAAATGAGAGTTAATATTTTGACATATGTGCTCCAGGCATTCAGTCAGGCAGCAGAACTCCTTTTACCTTTCAATGAGGCCTTGTTACATCCTGTCATAGTTGCTTCGGATAAAGTGTCCTCTTTGCTGGTAGGAACTAAGATAATAGCCAGGTGTTATAGTTCCGCTCCAGATGACCCAAGTTGTATTTCCATTCACCCTTCACCAGAGAGTCTGGTGGTCCAGGCTTTCTGCTCTTCGTAAATCTCCTTTGGACCTCTCCCTCAAGCCCAGCTGAAAGGGAATTAAAAAAGCTAGAGACTCAAGGCAAAATTTATTTTCGAGAGTTAACTTTGCCTTAAACTCTCTTAACGCCATATGTCTTCTGGGGTGCTGTTGCTGTGGAATACGGTGAACACCGTCGGGTAGCATCCCAGCAGATTAAACAATCAGGCCTGGACATGGTAGACTCCGTTTTGAGAATTAGTGGGCTCGTCGGTTGGTCTTAGGTGCCATGCTTGGACGTCTGTTTTTTTCCTCAAATTTCCAGGCCACCTTGAGAGACCTATGCTTTGATGACTCCAGACTATTTAGGGAGAAGGCGTATTTGGCCCTGGAGGTGTGCCAAAACTATTAGAGGAACCACATATTCCTTGGAAATTCAATCTTCCAGAAAAGATTACTGATAATTTCAGAGGTTTGGGGGTTTTGCATTTAAGCCTCACCTTCAGCCAGTACCACAATCTCAGCAGACATCCCAGAACCACCTGTTTAGGCAGGTTCGGGGCTCTGAAGAAGGCAGAGCCCGTACCATCCAATAGTCCTACTCCTCCCATCCACCCACCCTGCCCCACTATAGTGGTAGTAGTAGCAGCTTTAGTTCCCCCATGCTGTTGAAAGGCAGGGTGTCCTTCTTTCCAGAGACCTGTAAGGCCATAACTTCAGACTAATGGATCCTTCTAAAATTATAAAAGGGGTATGACCTACACTTCGAGCAAACCTCTCCCCAGAACCCTTCTCCCTGTGCCTATTAAGACCGTTTCCATATTCTGTTTCCCAAGAAGGATGGCATCTTTGTCCGATCACAGACTTCAGGTTCTTGAATCTCTTCCTCTGCAAGAACAACATGCTGTCCCTGATTCAGGTTTTTTGGGCGCTGGGAGCAGGATATTGGATAGTGTCCCATGACACGCATTTCCACATACAGATCCTTCAGGCACACTGGCAGCACCTGGGTTTCTTGGTTGCAGCTGTTTGTGGTCCTCCCTTTGGACTAACATTGGCACCTTAAGTCTTTATAAAGGTGATTGATGATGGTGGTACCAGCTCATTGCAGAAGGGCGTGATCTCACGACGCTCACCAGAGATCTCTAATTCCTCCATTGTAAATTGGGAGGGGGGGGGTTCTTCTCAAAATCTTCAACTAGGTGAGAGATATCTTGAATGGGGGTAGATTATTTTGTGGTTCTTAGCTTGCTCAGGTACGGCCTATTTCCATTTTCTGAATGTTGTGTTGTGTTTGTCACATTAAGCAGAGAATTTCGCTCTGAATGCAGACTTTCTGCCTAACCTGTGCAATTCTACACCTACACTATGGAATTCTCAGGCTACATAGCAGATTTGTAGAAATCCGGTACAGAGGCAGATTAAATAAGTATGATAGTAAATTAAAAGGGAAAATTGTCTCTAGATTAATAAGTATTCCTAGTGTTGCTTGAAAACTAAATTAAACAGAATACTGTACATACATTTCGAAATACTTGTGTGTTAATGAAGATGTATATATGTAATACAACTTTACTTATTTGGTATACACTAACTACATGTGTGTTGTTTGAGTGGGACTTGAAAATGTTAAGTTGTGTGACTTATGTATGTTGTTATAAAGTAATCTATGAATAAATAAATGAGTGATGTGTTAGTGAATGCATATTACATTGAAACATTCAACTTTGTCATAGTGTTCCATCAGTGGTGTATGTGAACAGTGTTATAGTCTACTGTCCAACTGCTGTGATGCACCAATAAAAGTAGCAGTTCAAGTTAACAATTCGGTCACTAGTTGGTCACATAACTGCAGACTATGATCTCTGTTCTGCACCGGGAGCCTGGATGCGGCCATAGTTCAGGGCCAAGGTCTACATGTAAGTGCAACTGAATGGCTATATTGTGCAACATGCAACAATAATTTTACGCTCAACTTTTCAACAGTACTGGAACACCCACCTGTATGGTCAAGAGTGCAAAAGATGCCTCCTGCAAAACGTAGTTATTGTGTGTGTGTACCCAGGAAAGTAGCATGTACATCAGTAAAGCAGTCCCTTATATTGCAGACAGCCTGCACTTTGATGGAGATTGAGAAGTATTTGTTACAGAAATGGTGTTTACTGTGGTGGATTATTTGAAGTGCTACATGAATGTAATTGATAGCACCTAATATGTGAAATAATTGGGTAATGGCGTAAAATTCCCTTGCCACCTGTTTTCTTTCCTTCAGTGACTGTGGCATGGTGATAAACTGGTGCACTCGAGTGGTGATGTATATCAGTATCTATTGCAAGCAGCAAAGTTGGTGTGACTGAACTCCCATGGTGTCCACACTTATCCTTTAGAAAGATCCAGCTGTGACGAAGTGTGGTGCAGCTAGGACATTGACATGAGCAGAGACGGCCTGTAGGTGACTTGAGCTCCAGCTCTCAGTTTCTAAACATGTCAGTTGAGAAGCTGTATCTAGCAATGACTGATACTATGGGGATGCTAAATATCCTTGCCTTTAAATCCTCTCTCTCACTAAATAATTGTTCCTCAAAGTGAAGGGCAAGGAAAGAAAGATATCCACTGGCATGGTGTAAAATATATTTGGAGGTTTGTGTCTTGCTTTCTTATGCAAAAATAAGGGGATGGATGGAATTCTTGAATTGACCTGACGAATGCGAAGTTCACTAAATGTGTTGCTGTGATTAAAACTGGTGAATTACATTCTGGAGTGGTTGTGTTTTTCCTTGTGATTAAGAGGCAAAGCATTTTGAGCACCCGCTACCTGCTGCGATTGCATGTGTGGGGAGTTGCTTTATTACACATTTTTGTGAAGATAGATGTATATATAAACATTACAAAACATTTTTTTTTTATTTATTTTTTTTTATGTTGTGCTGTTAGTTTGATTCTTTGCCTCCAATGATTCCTATGTTGCGTGGCTTGCAGGACAAGTGATTGGCCGTGTGTGGGGTGTGACTTACTCTAAGGCTTGGCTGGAGTAGATGTGAGCCTGTTTATGAGTAGTGCCTCTATAGTTGATGTATGTGTACCTTTGATGAATACCAGTTGCCTTATTCCTTTCTGGGCGTGTTTTTAGCATTTTTGCGTCATTCTCTATTTTCTCTTTATTTTTCCCTTAACTCCACTGGATATTTGTGAATAGCATTTGTGAAAACATAAAGTAAGTACTACTGCAGTTCAACTTTACATACTCATGAAAAGCTTCTGTGAATAGGCTCAAAATGCAATATTTTGGGGCAAACATTCCACTACATTTTACCTGGCGTAATTTGGATGGAGAAAAAAGTGTGGCATTATCACACTACCTGTAATTCTGATTTGCAGCAGATCACCAGGTGAATCAGAATGAGGCCATTACTAGTTTTTAAAAAATATTACTTTTGCATGCCCATTTGGTTAGTATTAAATTTGGCTACATATGACAGTCACGATTTCACACAAATGCTGGAAAGTGTAAAACTTTTGCTACAGGCGAGAACTTGTGAGAACTTGCAAAGTGTTCTATATACTACAGAAGCCCAATTCATTGCAAGAGATGACAAATGTAAAAAATTCTCTGCCTTCCATGTTTTTGTAAGTGGAACTAAAATCAGCAGACACGAACCACACCAAACTTCACACAGTTCGCCACCTTTTTGGAGAAAACACTCATTTTTAGAACTGCTCATATGACTCCTTGTAGGAAAAACAGAGTTTACCTACAGTAATATCGTTCTACAGCATTTCAGTCTACATTGCGAAGAGAACACTGATACTGAACTTGCTCACATAAAAACAAAATTAAGCTTTATATATTGCTATTGATAAACTGCCGCCCCTTATACTGAAGAGACAACAAAATTGCTGAATGTAATACATGTGTTCCTAACACTGTGAATACAGAAACATTATCTCTCAAAACTTGTGAACACATCTGATAATAATGTTCCTTTCCTTTGAAACAGTGAATAGCGAATGTACAAAAATACAGAAAAACACAATTGAGGCCAAAGTACAATTTTTTAGAAGAGAAATTGGCTTAGCTTAAAAGAAAATCACAGAAACCCTTCTAATTAAGATAGTCAAACAAAATATGAAACTCATTATTCCTGTTGTAAGTAATACCATTCTCTCAAGACTTTGAAGACAACACAAAAAGCATTAAACTCACTCTCGTCCAAATAACAAATGATGCAACCTGTCTTTTTTGCATACTAAAAATTATAAGGAGTTCTCAATACTTTTAGATAAATCACCTGGAATTCTCTGGACCTATATGATAATCACCTCACTAAATCAAGGGGTAGTACCGGATTGTTTAAAAATATGCCAAGCATTGCCTGTGTGAAACAAAGAAACAGGTTCTGATCCAGAAGCTCTGAAAATGTTCGCCCTGTGCCTTCTTTCCCTAGCCATACTATTGGAAAGCTGCATGGGAACACAACTTAAACTGTACGTTTCAGAGCTTCTTGATGACTTCCAGTTCAGTTTTAGGTCTAGATGTAGAACAGAGACTGCACCATTGCTAAGAATATAATTTTAGCTAGCTAACATGACTGAAAGTTTCAATAATAATAAGGACATGAAAGTATCAAGGATTATGTATTTAATTTATTTACTTCCATATTACAGCAGTGTTATATATTTCAATAAACACTGATTGTTTACTAACACCAGATTAGAAAACAAACTTAAGACAACCTGTGAAGGAACTACATGTCGTAGAGGTATTATCACCCTCCACAGCGCCCACCAATAAGGAGCACCTTTCTCCATGACTTACCAGTTTCCCAGAGAGTTCTGTTTTTTCTTCATTCGACTAGCACCAAACTCAACCACGTCTCCACTTATCCCTGTTTGAACTTCTGTCACAGTAGCTAGAAAATGTTGTATTCTGTATTGAGACCACAGGTGAGGATTATTCAAGTTCATAGCTTACTCACTACTATAGAACCCATATCCACGACCAGTTTGAAATATAACTTCTTGAAAGAAGACTGTGAACCAGTCTGTAGCATTCATAATGTCCTCCTGAGTACCTTCAAGCATAAAGGCTTTGTACGCTATAGAGTCTGCTAGCAGAACAGTACGATGTATCAGTGTCCGCTTTCACAGCAACCAGCAATCATTGGAGAGAAAACCGCTCTAAAAAGGCTTCCTGATCAGTGCCAGGAGTTGCTGAATGCACGCTGGGTGGGAATCCGCAGCCATGTCCTTAAAAGCCTTGAGACAGTTCACCACACAAAGTTTTGGAGAGTCTGAAAAGGAAGGGTAGGTTTTTGTCCTGGTATTGGACTTAGTTCGCGTTGCAGTCACAAAAGTCACACTATCAGGAGTGAACAATCTGCCTGACAAATCCAAGGCCATCACAACTGAGACCGAGCTGTGAAAATGCAAACAAAGTAACACTGCCAGCTTTGCTGAAATTTCCTTCCTGGAAAGTAATTAGTTCGAGAGTCATTAAAAACCAAGTGTGCATCCCACAAAAAGGAGCCGCTGGGCCCACAGGTCTGGAAAGGACAATGCTTCACAAAGGCTTGCATACCAAGGGGTATTCAACAGCAGGAACCCCGTGAAGGGGCAAGTGACCAGCAGACATAGCTGAGCAAGCTGAATTTACTGACCTGTACGGCAGATCCTTCTTGGACAGTTCGCTAAGGAAATTTACCATGTGGACAAGCCCAACTTCCATAGGATCCATAATTCGTCACATGCACCAACCAAACCACTTTCGCCTGGCAGATCTGTAACACTTACTTATGCTGTCTGCCAAGGCTCTGAATGAGAGCCTCATCCTGTCTTGAAAGGCTAAGCACCGACCACAGAAATCTTCAACGCCATGAGAGAGAGCAATCTTCACCAATCAGATGGTGTGGCTGCTGAGACAATCCAGCAGAATGTTCTGATGTGAGGCGAGAAGGATTGAAGAATCTCAAGAAAGTTCCAGAAGGAGTGGAAACCAGACTTTAACTTTCGGCAGAGGTGTAACCAAAACGTCTGCTCTCTGTCTCTTGGCCTTGACCACCATTCTTGCAATCATGACAAACGGGAAATGTTAAATGTTTTAACCCAGTACTGAAGAAAAGCATCCACAACCCAGGTACCCAGTTCTCGGTATGAGGTGAAATATTTATGCAGCTGGTGTTTCATGCGAGAGGCAAAGAGATCGTTCTCGCAAGGCACTCATCTGTTTATCAATTCCAGGAAGATGGCACGGTCCAGCATCCCATCAGGTATCCGGAGTTCCAATTCGCAAACACATTGGAGGTGCCTGGAAGATGGTGCACTATCACTGGTATCCTGGTGGCCAGACAAAAATGCCAGAAATTCTTGGTTAATTCTGCTTCTGATCTGAACTCGGTCCCCTGCAGGCAGTTGATGTAGCAGACCACGTACATGTCAATTTTCAGCAGGACACAACACTATGCCTGAAAGGCTCACATTTGGCGCTATCATAAGAACTAGGACGTTCTCAAAAATTGCTCTCCTTTTTCTGGTCGCCATGTGGTTTACTCTACATTATAATTCTGTCCTGGCTTCTTCCAAAGGGTAAATTATCTCCCAATGATCCAGGCCCCACCAAAAGTGGGCAGCTTTCAATCTCTGAAGTGCACAATAGTAGAGGAGCCACAGGAACACTGCCTGGATAGGTGATGATAGGAGACCCACCAGCTGTACTAGCTTATGAAGGGAGATCTTGTCTAGGGAAACAGTCTTCTGAAACATCCTTCTAATGGCTAATATCTTGAGCTCTGGGAGATGCAAAGTGTGTTGAGCTGATCAAGAAACCCACAAAGGTAATGGGTTGCGACATGGTGTGAAGTCAGATTTGTCACCATTGAGTATGAACACAAGGCTCTGGAAAAGCTTGACTGTGACTCCAAGGTGAGCTTGTGTGGACCTGCGACAGGTCCATCAGATGAAAGTTGCCTAGGTATACTATCAACCTGACACTCTTGTCCTGAGGTATTCTGGCACCGGTCTCCAGAGCTTGGTGACCCACCAAGGAGCTGAAGAGAGGCCAGAGGGGAGGACCATGAATTCGAAGATCTGACTCTGCCAGCAGAACTGCAGGAACCGACTGTGAAGTTTGAATAGAGAGACAGTTAGACTGGCATCCTTCAGGTCCAGCCTGACAATTCAATTATTTTGCTGAAGAATGTCCCTAAGAAGATAAATCTCCTCCATTTTGAAATGGTGGTAGACAACCCAGCCATTAGACTCCCTGATGCTAATTACAGGATAAACCTCTTCCTCTTAGTTTTGCCTGGCATGAAGGACTGATGTCGCTTTGGATTCTAAGCTACCATTCCTCCAAATAAAACAGAGGACAGGGTCAAGGTTCTTGCCTTGGGGGACAATATATCTCTGTGTGAAAGCCCACTACAGTCTGCTTACGGTTAGTGCATTGTAATGTAGTGTTCTTTAGAGAGGTGTGTCTTCAACTCTTTCCTATATTTGATCAGCTTTGGGACAGGGTTGATGGATACAAGGAAGTTGTTCCTGATCCTTGGTGCATTGATTGAAATGGCTTGCTGCATTGTTTTTTCTTTGATACACTTTGTAGTCTGCAGTCTGAAGGTATTGTTGCTGTGGATGTTCCGAGAGCCACCAGAGATGGTGAGCTTGTTGGCAAGATAAGGGGGGTGCTAGTTTTTATGGCTTTTTAAATGATGTACCTGGTTTTAAAGATGGTTCAAGCCGCAAGGGAGCCAGTGGAAATCCAACAGAATGGACGCAATGTGATCACATATCTTCAGATCATAAATGAGACATGCAGTTGCGTGAAGGCTGCCTTTGAGTGGTGCCAATGTTGCATCTGGGAGCCCATGAAGCAGGGCATTATCACCATCGAGATGCAAGAGTATGAGGGCTCGAACAGAAGTTCTGAAGGGTTCGCTGATGTCTTTGCTCTGCACATGCGATCGATGTATGATGTTGGAAAATCGTTAACATTTTGCTGTAAAGGAGATTTTACTTGAATTACCTTTTTGCACTTTACCTGCTCATTACCGCTCATAACTTGAATTCGCTTTTGCACTGTACCTGCCCTTTTCGCATTTTGGCTGAATACTAGTTGTTTTAATGGGGCAGTGGTGTCTGTTTTTATTGCTTGAGGACATCTGGGTTTTTTAGGTCGTGGCTAGTAGTGCTCATCCACTGCTCTGCGAGGTTTGGTGTAATCTCTCTGTGAACGTTGACCATCCCCATCTCATGTAATTCGCTCCTTGTAGTGCCCCTCTTAATATTTTCCTATTCTATGGCCCCTATGTTGTTTTTATCCCACCTTTTGGCTCCTTGTTTCCACCCTGGCGACTGACCCAGTTACTTGGATCAGTTAATTTTTTGCTTCTTGTTCACTTTTGGTGCACTACTTTTTGTTTTCTCTCCGCTCGCTCGCCGTCCTAACACCACCTACTACCTGTGGCTACCTTTCATGCTTTTGATGGCACCCCAACCAGTGTGCATCTGTGGGATTAAAGAGACAAAGTGCCACCCACTTTGCGATTGTGTGCACATTATTTTTTTGCAGTTTTTTTATAAGCGCAAACTCGACCAAAGGTATTGGAGCGCTTTACACAAGCACCAGTTGCATTACAGACTCACATTCATTTTAGGCATGGGGGGTTAAGTGATTTGCCCAAAATCACAGGATGTTCTAGCCTCCCTCCAGACTCGAACCTGGTTCTCCAGCTTCAAAGTCGGCTGTTCTAGCCATTAAGTCACACACTCTACATTCACTGTTAATCATCCATTTGATCTTCTTGGGTGTGCGGAAGAAGACCCCTTCTCTAGTTTTAGGTAAGAGCGTGTCTCGTTTCTCGTGTGTGGGGTTTGCTGTAAATGTGCCGGATGAAGACCCTTTCTTCCTAAGGAGCGCGGGCGGTCCAGTAATCAGATTTGGTATTTTAGGATGGTTTATGTCGCATCTAACTGCCCCTTTGCTCTGAGGGGACTTCCAGGCTCCCGAACTCCCTCTCTGAACTCTACAGCTGACAAGGTGTGGAAGCTGTTAGTATGCATTTACAATGCACAGTCGCGCAATAAACAGACCACGCTGATGTCATAAGCGTAAAAGGCCATTTATTAGGACCAGGCTGCACAACATAACAATAACCAAATGACAACAAATAACCATTAACCAAAAACTCCCAACATCAACTCTTCATCCATTCACTCCCTTCCCCACTCCAAACTCACCTCTCCTTCCAGTCCATGACCCATTCCGTTCTTCATCCATTTCTTCATATCATTCCTCGCATCCTCCCCGGTATCACCTGGCATTACACTCATGCCTCCAGCCCCCCATCATTCACTCTCCCCCCCCCCCGAAGGATGGGTGCGCCCGCTATTGACTCCCCCACCCCTCCCAAGTACCGCCAACCAGGGAACCCCCTTTAGGGCGGGTTACCTGCCCCCCCGCCCCGTTGTCAAACTGTGCATCTTTCGCCCCCGACCCTTCATGCATTCCTGTGACACCAAATAGATTTGTTCCACAACTTGCTGACCTCATCTCCATCATGTAATATGAGTCCCCCAATCACAAAAGATGCACACCGTCGTCCCTAAACAGTAAACGTTCCTCCAGTCACAGTCCAGGGTGAGCAATCACTTTGATGTCCTTCTCCCCACAAAAAAGCCTCATTGCCCTGTTTAGCTTACTTCATGCCTTTTCAACAGCCCCATGTTTGATTGCTCCCTTCCAAACTCTCCGAGGCACAAATTCCGTCCATGCAATGCAAGTCCCAGTCAGTCTTTGTTTCAACACCTCCAAGTCTCTTTGCATCAGCTGTACGAGCACCAAACCCGACAGCCGAATTAAATCATTCTCCCCAAAATGGATTATCAACAGATCAGGGCATCCTTTCTGAGGGACCATCTTTGTGAGCCAGAGCAATAGTGCCCCCCATCGCATTCCCCCTTTTCCCCACCAAAGCACCTCATGATGTTGTCCTTGGAGTCCCAGGTTACGGCCGTACACCTGTTGCTCTGCATACGTGGAGGCCCAGTGCACGAACGAATGCCCCACAATCCAGGTGACCGTTTTCGCCCCCGGGCCACCCACGCAACCTACGGTGAGAAAAAGGCATTAGTAACACTTCTTGAAACGCTGCCCCCAACCGCCCCCTCCCCCGCCCCGGCAAACAGCGCACCAGGCCAAGCACCCTATTTTACGGACATACCGCTCACAGCACCTAGATTTCCACCTCCCAATCCGCCGGATCCTATCCCAAGACCACCCCAGCCGTGCCGCCGCCCCAATACGGAAACAATGCTTCCCAAAGCCTGCCGGGTCCAGGCCCAACCTCTTCAATGCCATGCGCAAAACCGCCAACAGCTGTGACGCCGTCACCCGTGCCCCAGCCGCATGACAAAAGATGTCTCCACCTGGCGCCCTTGCAGTCAATAGAGAATTCCGCCATTCAGCCACAGGGCACACACCACCACAGCCAGTCTCACACAACTACACCCACTTCCCTCTCCCCAACTGATCCGTCTTAGACTGCCCCAGCCAAATCCCCAAGCGACCCCTTCCAACCTGACCTCCTCGAACCTCCTGCCACACACCGTCCTCGTCCACAACAACTCAGAGACCCAAAAGGCCCCAAAAAGCATCTACACCATGCATAAACGGAAAACCCAAACCTCAAACCCGTCATAACAACACAGCGGCCTCAATCAACCTGACCAATAGATCAAAAGTAATCGCCTCCCTCAACACCCCCTCCCCCCCCTCTCCCTGCCCCAACCCCTGAGTACCCGTCCCAGGATCACATCTTTCTTTGGATCAAAGCCCAAAAACAAACAACAATAAAAAGACACTCCCGCCAACTTCCTGGCAATCGTCGCGGAAGACAGCCCCTTTTCAATGCAACATAATACAAACTGCAACACTCCTTGCTCAACAGTCGAACGGTCTCCAAACGCAGAATCCCCACGCCATCCCATAAAGGATTCAAACTCTGCCCATGCCAGTCTGTAGGTCCATCTTGTGGTATCGGATATAGAGTTCTCCACCAGGCCTATCACCCTCACTCCCCTAAGGCCCAGATGCCGTCCGGCAGCTTGGTCGTGAACTGATCCGCTCCTGGTGCCAACCGCCGGAACTGCTGCCACTGTGAACGAGACAAAGCATCCGCAATGTCATTATTCACCCCAGGGACATGCTTGACTCTAAAAACCACATTCAATCTCAGACATTTCAGCATGAAACTCCTCAGCAAGCGCAGCACCCTGAGGTCTCGTGCTCTCTGTCTGTTGACCAACTCGACCAAGGTCATGTTGTCCACGTGGAACAGCACGGACCGGTTCTGAAATTCAGACCCCCACACCTCGAGTGCCACCGACAAAGGGAAAAATTCCAGAAACGCAATGCTCCTCCCCTGTAACACCCAATGAGCCGGCCATTCCTCAGCACACCACCTGCCATCCCAGAAGATCCCAAAACCTGCTGCTCCAGCTGCATCAGAGTAAATTTGCACGTGCTAAACCATCCAGTCGTCTGCAAAATCCAGTGACACCCCGTTGAAATCAGTCAAGAAAGTCAGCCATGTCCTCAAGTCAGCTCTGACCCCGTTGGAAATCCGAACCCTGTGGTGTGGTAGTACTGCCCCCGACATACCCATGCCGAGCCGTCTGCAGAAAGTCCGACCAGCCCTCACCACCCTGCATGCGAAGTTCAGTAAACCCAGCAGTGGTTGCACCGCCCTCAAAGCGATCCGTTTTCCCCAATCGCCCACAAGAGGCACGCCTGTATTTCCACCACCTTCGCGTCAGGCAGTCGAGCTATCCATCATAGGGAGTCCAGCTCAATGCCCAGGAATGTCAGACTACAGCTAGGGCCAGCTGTTTTCTCGAGCGCCATGGGAACCCCAAAACTCTGTGACATCTCCTGGAACTGTGACAGGGCCCTGCCACAAGCCCCAGAACGGGCCTTCCCCAAAAAGAGAAAGTCATCTAGGTAGTGAGTAACGTCCCTGTGTTCACTGATCTGTGTAAAGCTCCACTGCAAGAATGTGCTAAACATCTTGAACAGCGCATAGGAGATCGCACACCCCATGGGCAAAACCTTGTCCACATAGATGGCCCCCGCAAACTGCATGCCCAGTAAAGGGAAATCCGCATGGTTTATCGTCAGGAGGCGGAACGCAGATTTTACATCACGCTTCGGCAATTATGCCCCCAGCCAACTCACCTGCACTAGGCGGATTGCATCATCCACAGAGGCATAAAGCACCCTCGAAAGTGCTTCAGCAATGAAATCATTCACAGACTGCCCTTCCGGCCACGAGAGGTGATGAATCAGGCGGAACTTGCCCTTTTCTTTCTTGGGCACCACTCCTGATGTGGAGATGATCAAATCGTCAACTGGCCAGTCGACAAACGGGCCCGCTATCCCACCCTCGTTCACCTCTTTCTGCAACTTGGCCGCCACCACCTCCGGCAATTCCTTGGATGATTTCAAATTGTCCGCCCCCTAGGTCCCTGATAGCCCACTCGAAAACCCTCTTTGAAACCCCACTGAATCTTCAAAGCCGCCTCCCTGTTGTGTTAACACAAGAGCCACGGGGCCATTGCCTCCACCTTAACTGGTGTAGGCGCCCTTCTGTCCAGTCTGTCCCCTTCCTTTCGTGTTTCACCACTGCTCCGAAGGCATGACAAAAGTAAAACACTGGGTAAGGGCATGCCGTCCCTTACACTTGGAGCACTCGTGCTTGAACTTGCATGCGTACCGGGAGCAATAACCTCTTATAGCTCCAACACGCTCCTGTCGTACTGGTGCCTGGCTTAGCCGGTTGACCAGCGCTCTCCGTAAGGGCGGTAGACCCTCCCGCCCCACCATGGGCGGGCCGCGGCGGAAAGACCGGTAAGTGAACGGCAGCCGGATGGCTGTGTGCGTGGACGCGGACGAGTGCGTTGACGCCATTCACAGCATCCGCAACTCCTGATCGATCTCTCCCCATGGCTTGTCAGGATTCACAGTAATCCGAGCCCAGAACTCCTCATCATAACTCAGCCAGGCAAACCCGCCAAATTGCAACTGGACTTTTCGTATGATATCCATATACTTCAGTAAAGCTATGGCCCTGTCCAGGTGTTTCTCGCAGTAAATACTAGCATAAATGAGAAACGCCGATGTTCAGTTTTCCATATTCACCGGGACCCTAGGCCTCCGCGTCATTTCCCATTCCTCCTCCTTAGATCCCTCCTTTGCCTGCACCTCCCTATGCAACAACTTAAACACGTCCACATATTCATGTTTCCATATTCTGCTCTTAATCTTCTCCGATAGATGCGAGCCCAATGGCATCGCCAACCCCATATAAGGCAGTTTCTTCTGGTGTTTGTCCTTGCACTTCTCACACTTGTCCTCCTTACCCTCCGTCTTGTCCGTCTGAACCCCTGTCGCAGACATGGTCTTGCCCACCCCTGCGGTCTGAGGGCCCCCACTGGAACCACCCTGAGGCCGCTCCCCCACGTCCCGCATTGACCCATCACCCACACCCACCGACCTGCAGGCCTGCTTCCTACCCGCTTTAGGCCCTTCGTCCCATGCTGACCACCAAGCCCCCTCACCTGACAACACTGTCGGTGCCTCCCCCGACCGTCCTTTGGAACTGCTGACTCGGGAATTGTCCGCCTTCTCTTTGTCCTTCTTGGCCTTGGCGCCCTGCAAAACACCAAATCCGCTGTTGCTCTTCACCCCCCCACCGTCCTGTCATCATCATCCCTCATCTCTCCGTCCTCCAGCTCATCACTCTCCGTACCATAATCCAATTCCAAAACAGGCTCATCATCCACAGGCTTCCCTCCTACTTCATGCGCCGCTCTTTTCATATCCTTACTCGCCTTCACACTCTCACCTCTCCCCTTCCCCACACACGACGCCTGAGACCGTCTTGCGCCCCACCGTGCCGACCACCCCTCTGCCGGCCTCCGCCAGCTGAGATCCCCCTTTAACCCCCAGATCGCTCCAACCTGGGTGGGCTCCGACACCATCGGGCCTCGACGGCCTCCTGGCGGTCCCTGACTTAAGCTGAGACCCCATGCTGTTGCCTGCCCCCCTACCCCTACGCTTGGCCGTTCTCTCCCTCTCCTCCTTCTCTGCCTACCTTTCCTCTTCCGAGGTGGGCGTGGGGGGCCCTTCTGCCTCATCCTCCCAAACTGCCCCTCTCCGCCTCCAGTTCTGCCCAGCGCGCCTCCGTCTCCTGAACCAGCAGCCTCTGCTCCCTGATCCTGTCCTCCACCTGCATGGCCTCCCACCTGGGCAATAGGGGGGGGCAGAAACCCAGAGGCCCCACTCCCTGCATGTGCACCCACGGGACCATCCCACCGGAAGGAAAGGGGGCCCACCCCTCCACCAACAACACCAGCAGCCCGGGGCAATACAACCGCACTCCCCACCAAAGCGGGTTTGCTAGCCCGAGACCCCTGCGATAAATCTAGAGGAGCGTCCTCCTGGAGGTTCTGTGTCTCCTCCATCACACCGCTCGCCGCCATGTCATCTGCCTGTAACCGGCCACCAGGGACACCATGATCGCTCCCCCTTCCTGACTGCCAAGTCATGTACTTCAATCACTGGCTCCCTGCCACTTAGAAGCCCCACATTCTCCCCCACCCTTGCAGCCGGGGGCCCAGACCTCGCCTGACGCTTACAAAAGAGGCCCCGATCCGCCTCCACGTGCAGGGGCCCACCCGCCTCCCACTCTCACGCGTCTAAACGCGAACGCAGGCTCTGTCGCCTGCCTCCGCGCGCCGCCTCCAATTTGGCTGCACCTCTCCCTCTACCTAACGCACCTCTCTGGGGCGGTGGTGGCTCCTCCATACACGCCACCACCGCCGCCAATATGCCCGCCGAGGCCGCCCGCGGGGCCCTGGAGAGCCCCACCCAGGCCTGTGCCAGAACGCCGGGCCGGAGGAGATCCTCCCGTCCGGCGCGCCCCAGCACCCTCAGCGCCACCCTCACCTGCTCTTGGGAGACGTCCGACATTCTGTGAGCCGCCCGCACCGACGCTCGCACTCCGCCTGCAGCACCACCGACCAGTGGGCACCGACACCAACACCGCCGCAACCGTTGCCCTACCGCTAACTGGCCTACACTCCTACGCTAACCCTTCGCTAACCAATTCCCACCCGATTATGCCAGAATGCAGGAAGAGGAAGTCGCCTTCCTCCCCTGCATTCTTATACCCACCCCATAGACCCCACCCCTTGACCCTATCCTGGTCCTCCCCTGCGCAAAAGACACTGGGGAAGACTAGTCTGCAGCTTAGCTTCCCCCGGGGCTCACCACTCGCATTCATGGGGCACGTCCTCTCTTTCCAATTTCTCTGTTGTATCTTTCTTCCTTCTTTACGGATTTGCACTTAATGCTTTACGGAATCCTAAAACTAAGCGAGGTACATGAACCAGCAATTACTGCCGGGAGCTTTGTACTTAGCGAGCCACTGCTGGCACCTTCTGTGGCCTGCGCACCTTTAAGTGAACATTATTGCAATGTCCCAGCAGGCCCTTTGTACTTTCCTGGGGTATGGTCCAGTTCCAGTGCTCCCCGGTAGTGCTAACGGGGCACCAGGGGGCATTCTCCCTAAGGATGCTATATTTCACTTTGGTTTGTGTCCGTAACTCCTCAGACCCAACAAGTAGGGCCTTACGGGCTGAAAAGAAGTGGCGAGGGGGATGGCGGTTTCTAAAATGTGCGGGCCTATGTAATTAAGAGGGTGGCCTGAACAGGTAAAGTAAACCTCTGCGTTGCATAGTGTGATGCTCAACCGTAGGTTGGTGCGCCTATGAGCTTTCTATTTACCGAATGTCAATTATTGTCAACTCTTTAAGATAATGCGCTATACAAGAGTAACATATGACACAAAAAATTACAACAACAAAAACCATACTGTAAATAGCTAACACTCTTATAAGGTCCCAAAGGTGAGACCTATTAGCTATTCCAATGCTTGTTTTGCATATTTTCTAGTGGCAGTGCTGGCAGACGAGGGCAGCAGACCAGTGGTGTGTTAAGCCGCATGTGCCTGCGTTAGCCCTGCTGCAGTATTCTCGACATCTGCCATCTTGGGAGGGGGAGCACAATAAAGTGAGGTTCAGCGGTCTAGCTTGGAGACTGGAAAAATACATTTAAACATGGGTGCGGGGCACCTCATGTTGGATCTCTGATGTCTTTGTTCTGCACATCCTATGTATGATGGGCAATAGTTAAACATGTGCTTTAAAGGAGATTTTACTTGAATTTCTTTTTTGCACTTTACCTGCCCTTTACCACTCATAACTTGAATTTACTTTTGTAGTTTGCCTTCCCTTTTTTCACTTTAGCTGAATAATAGTTGCCTTAACTGAGCGGTGTTGTCTGTTTTTATTGCTTGGAGACATCTGGAGGTTTTTACATATTTTCTAGTGGCAGTGTCTGCAGTCGAGGGAAGCAAACCAGTGGTGTGTTAACCCAAGTGGGTCTGCGTTAGCCCCGAAGCAGTGCTCTCAACATCCGCCATCTTGGGACGAGGGACTAAATCAAGGGAGGTTCAGCGGTCTAGCAAAGAGACTGGAAACATACATATTAAAGTGGGTCACTGGCATGCTACAGGTGTGCCAAAAGCAAGCCCGTCTGCGCCCTTCCATTGTCAGGGTCCAGGACCCATGCCCAGACCCCTGCCCAAACATTGCATGGATAAATGGGATACTATTAATACAGCAAAAGCCGATTTGGTATTTTTTGCTGAAACATGGATCAATATCCATTCAATACCGGAGCTAACACTTGTGGTGCCAGTTGGGTATACAATTCTAAAGCATGATTGAGGGGGTAAACCAGGTTGTGGTATTGTAGTTATATATAAGGACTCCTTACAATGTTCTGAAGTTAGTAATTCTCGTATAGGAGACTGCAATATAATATCCTTCCAGTTTTTGAGTAATGCCTCATTTCTTCTGTGTGGAGCCATCCTTTACAGGCCCCCTTTCTACAACTAGCAGTCGGCAGCCAAGCTATCCACTCTGCTGACCCCATTGGTCCTGAAGAATAACAGTTTCTTGTTATTACGTGAGTTTAATTTTCAATATCATGACAAGGCAGACTCCTCTAGCAGAGCATTGGAGAATTAGATGCAAATCCTGCACCTAAAACAATATATAGAAGATCTGACACATAAGGCAGGACATACTCTGGATCTACTATTTTCTAATGTTGAAACGCTCAAGATCAATGATATTGGCCCTATCCACTGGTCTGACCACTTCCTGATTAATTTTTCATTTTTGTTGTCTAGTGACCTCTCAGTGAAGTCCAGCACTACAGTTACGCAGAAAAGAGCGTGGAGGAGAGTCAATCTTGAGTCATTTCAAAGACATTTTAGATTTCCAGAGACCAGCGATGATGCTCCATTAAAATTATATTTAGAGGATTTTAATACTGCCATAAATAAGGCACTGGACTCATGCGGGCCCTGGCGGACATGTAGATCACCTAGAACAGCTTCATCAGGTAAATGGTACTCTAATGAACTTAGAGTATAAAAGAGAAACTGCAAAGCCCTTGAACGCCGTTGGTAGTTATCTAGGAGCCTTGACTTTCAATTGGCATATAGAACTGACATGAAAGCTTATCATAAAGTGATCAGACAGGCAAAAAAACTGTACTTTGCGAAAAGATTAGAAGAAAATAGCAGCTTCTCCTGTTAGACTTGTCTGCAGCTTTCGACAATGTCTCACATAATCTTTTGATGCACAGACTGAAAAAAATTGGTTTATATTTGAAAGCTTTGCAGTAGTTCGGATCGTTTTTGAAGGATAGATCCAAATCAACCCAGCTGCCATTCTTCAGGTCAATTTATCATACTTTCAAGTGTGGGGTTCCTCAGGGCTCTTCACTCAGCCCCTCCTTGTTCAATATTTATGTGTCTGTATTAGCGGATATCAGCAAGGCATTGGGCTTTGAGATCCTCTACTACACTGATGAAACTCAGCTTGTCATCTCTATAGGTGAGAAACAGGAAGAGACATGGGACAGTCTCCTGGGCTGCCTCTTTGAGGTCACCATTTGGAAGCAGTCCCATTGCCTGAAGCTTAACACAGAGAAAAAACTGAAACACTGCTCTTTGGGGGAGAAAGTAAAATCTGGAATGCCTCTTGGTGGCCATTGTCCTTAGGCACAGCACCTGGACCAAGGAAGGTAGCCAAGAACCTCGGATTTCTAACGGATGATACCTTATCTATGCAAGACCTGGTCAATGCAATATGTGGCAAGTGGTTTGGTCTTCTATGAATGCTGCATAAACTTTTCCACTGGATCCCAGTAGACTGGCATGGGACAGTCATCCTGATTATGCACAGGCTGTATTAGAGGAATGCCTTTTATTTTGGAATTGCTGATTTCTCATTCACCTGATTACAATGAATCCAGAACACAGCTGCTAGATTTATTTGCAACGGTACATGAAACAGCTCTGCCACTGCCTGTTTGCACATACTGCATAGGCTCCCTGCACTTAAGAGGCACAAATGTAAACTACTTTGTCACGTTCACAGAGCACTGCTAATTTAGCTATGGTGAGAGCAGAGTGTATCAGAAAAGCGAGAAAAGGCGGACGCTATTTCAGCCATTTAGTGTCAATGCATTGGACCTCTCTGCCTCTAGACCTTCGTCTCTTCCCTGATCTTCTTATGTTTGGAAAGAGGGCGAAGTATTTGCTATTTCGCCAAATAATGGTCTTGCATGTGTCAGGTATTTCTTTATCCTAACGCCGGGATATCCCTTCAGGGATGATGGTAGTGCTTTAAAAATAAGGTAAATAGATAAATAAGGTGCTTTCTAGAAATTGTTTTACTTTCTTTAGAATGGAGAGCTGATATTAAACTGTCTTTGTGTTTTTTGTTAGTGGGTTCCTTTGCGTTTTTTGTTTGTACATTCCTTGAGGGTGAGGTTGGGGTCCAAGTAACTTAGTGTTCGAAAGTCATCAAGGTTCATGACAGTGGGCCAGATTTGTACTGTTTGTGGTTTGTTGTTCTTGGCAAATAACAGAAATTCTGTCTTGATTGGGTTAAGCTTTAGGTAGGGGTTCGACATCCTTGTCGGCATAATGTGCAGGCAGTGTTAAAGGCGTTAGATGTCTGAAGCAGGGGAAACTTTCTCGTAGTACTGTGTATCATAAGCATATTGGTGAATCATGATGCTAGAGAGCACCAAACGACTCCATGTAGAGGTTTAAATTGACAGGAGACAGTATGGATCCCTGGGGGACTTTGCAGGTGATAGAGAACATTTGGGACCTGGAGGTGCCGATGGTAACAAACTTGTGTTAGCCAGAAAAGTGGTAGGGAAGCAGTGAACAACATTGCTGGTGAATCCTATACGAGACACGAGGGTCCATTTGAGGGTGGGTTGGTTGACTGTGTTGAAGGCAGGCATGAGGTCCAGCAGAATCAGGAGGCATGGGGCATTTTCATCTGTGGTCAAAAGAGTACAGTCTACGATGTGTAAGGTAGCAGTCTGTGTGCTTCAGCATGAACTGAAGCCAGACTGGTTGTCATGGAGATGGTTAGCATAGATATGATTATCGAGTTTATAATGGCTGCTTTTTCATTGAGCTTGCCTGTGAGTAGTAGATGAGTGATAGGTCAGTATTTAGTGAGGTCATCAAGGTGTTGAGAGCTTCTGGAAGATGTCTTGAGTGAGGGAATCATTAACAGTATTGAGAAGGGGTGAGAGAGCATGTCCTCAGAGAGACCTTTGATAAAGGAGTAGGGTAAAACATCATTTTCATTAAAAAAGTGGCTTTGAGGGAGTTGAGTATTCCATTGGGATCTGAGAAAGATAGTGTTTTTAAAGATGACCATTGTGGGAGTCTACAGACTTGGTATTGTCGATGGGCTGTTGGATCTTCTGTATGTTTTCACTGAACAATAGGTTTATGACATTGCACATTTCTGGGGAGTGAGGAATAGTTGGGTCTGGAAGGGGATCGATGTAGTGCAAGATTGTCTTGAAAAGTTCTGCTTCTGTTGGTAGCTTCATTGATGGTGTTGGTACATTTCTTTGCTTTGGTTGATGTTATGAGCTGTGTGTATGTTGCATGCGGAACTTCAGTATAATGAGGTCATCAAGAGTTCTGTTTTTCTTCCATTTGCTTTCCTATCTACAGATGGATCATTTAATGTGAGAAAGGTCTTTAGACTGACAAGGTGCTGAAGACTTTGCCTTGCAGTTGCTGTTTTTTAAATTGGGGCATGGATGTTCATTTAGTTTTCCAAATAAGTGTTTAAGTTGTTTAAAAGGGTGTTGGCATCCGACCTGGAGCTGATAGGGTGAGCGATAAGTTACATATGGAGAAGTCTTTGAAGGATATGAAGGGTTGGTCTTCCCTATTGTGTTGACCTTGGTTTGATAGTAAGATGCTGAGCAGGGGGATAAGGACGGCAGAATGGTTCGTCTAGTCCAGGGATGTGGGTGATTTGCATTGAACTGTTGTTAATGTTGAGAAGACAAGGTCAAAGATATGGTCTTTGGAGTGTGTTGACTGTGTGACATGCTTTACCATGTTAAGTGTGCCAATGAGGTTCAAAAGGGTGTCTCTTGTGTTTTGTTTTAGCTTGTGTTGTGTGGGAGGTTGAATTCACTCAAGAGGGTGGTGGGGTCTTGTCGAGGGGACGAGGTGGTGAAGAGATCTCAAAATTCATCAATGAAGGCCGAGTTCTGCCCATGAGGTCTGTAGATGAGATGGAGGATTATTCTGGATCTTGTGTCCGAAGCAAGGAAAAACGTGGGATAGAGTGGAAGTCTTGTTACAGCATTTGGTTTTGAGATGTAGCACCAAAGATGCATATGACTGCCTGATAACAATAGTTTATTTAACAAGTACTGTGGTGTGTTTAGTTAAAGTATCGTAAAGATGGTAAAGGCTGATCTGAGTGTACAGAACAATTAGAGAGAAATCCACTTGTATTTGATTAGTATGTGGTAATGAGATGTTTTTGTCTGCGATCAGTGTCGCAGCTTAATTGATTACTTGTAGCAAGACAGTTCTAACAGCGGGAATGCCTGTGTGTATAAATATCTCAAATTCCACTCCTGGAAAGGACTAATGCTTGTATGACTTCTTTTGGATTGTCATTTACATGTTTGCCAGATTTTAGATGTTTTAGTTGACTGAGGGCTTCTCTCACCATGTTATTTATGTGTGTGTCTACGATGTGTTTGCCGTCTAGTACAAGTCATTTGGTATTGCCGTATAGCAGTCTGTACTATGACATTATGAGCCAAATTTCTGTCTGCATTCTGTATGTTTTGTAAACTGCACTGTAGCGTCTCCTCTGGGTTTATGAGCTGTACTGCAGTGTTGTATCTGCATGCACTGTGAGCTGCGCTATAGTGTCTTTTCTATAGGTATTAGGAGCTGTGCTACATACCATTTCTGTACTTCGATTTGTGCTGTAGTCTGCCGTGTTTGAAGTTATTTTGAACTTTTCTAAGCTCTCCCTGGGTGATGTAAACTTGCTGCAGTCTATCCACTGCAGGAATTGTGAGCTGTGTTACATCCTAAAATCACTAAGTCACACTCTTTTCTCTACAAATATTGAGAGTTGAGCTACAGTTGGGTCTTTTCCATAGAAATGAGAGCTCTTCTGCATTCTGCCATTCCTGCGGGCGTTGTCTATTGTGCTGCAGTCTGTCTTGCATGAGGTTATGGTGAACTATCCCATAGCCTGTGTTGGATTTTAGTTTTGCAACCAATCTAAAATGGGTAAAGGGGGCAGTGCTACGTCGTACCTTCTAAGGGGGTTTGTAAGCTTTGTTGCAGGCGTTCATCTCTGTGGGCTTTAGGAGATGTGCTTCATTGCACTCTCTCGGTGAATGTTATGAACCCTACCGATGTCTGCCTTCTAAACATCTCTTTTTCTCTCTCTTTCTCTCATTCTCTTTCTCTCTCTTTCTCACTCTGTGTATTTTGACCCTGCTACAGACTACCTTATTTGCTGGTGTTGTGAATGTTGCTGCCGTCTGCACTTTCGACAGTTATTCTCTCTCTTTCTGTGAGCTGTCGTCGACGTGTACTGAGAGCTGTGTAACATTGTACATCTTCTCTGTGGTTGTTGTGAGCTGTGGTGCACTCTGTCCTTTCTGCAGTTAAAGCGGCGAGCTGCGATGCATCATACCTGGCAATGGTTATGATAAGATTACTTCCGAATGTTCTCTCTGGGTGTATTGTGAGCTTGATACAGTAAATGTTCACTGCAGATGTTGTATTCTGTGCTATGCTCTGTCCTCTTTTATCATGAGCACTGCTGTGCTCCTCCTTTGGTAGGTATTCTGTGCAGTGCTGCTTCCTGCCTTCTGCAGGTTTTGAGTGATGTGCTGTAGTCTGTTCTCTCTGTGGGTGTTATGCACAGTGGTGTGGCCTGCCATTTCTTGAAGTATCGAGATATGTGCTGCAGTTTTTCCTCTCTGTGCGCGTCGAGACCTATGCTGCAGCTTGCCATCTTGGCAGATGTTGTGAGAGCTGCTACAGTCTACACTGTGTAGGTGGTGTCAGCAGTGCTGCAGTCTCCTCTCTGCATGTTATGCGAGCTGTGCTGCAGTCTATCTTCTCTGCAGGCGTTGTAAGCTGGTTGCAGTCTGTGAGAACTGGTTGCTGTGCTGCAGTCTGCCCTTTAAGACGGGTGTGTGTTATTGTGCAGTCTTACCTACGTGCAGATACCGCGACCACTGCTACAGTCTGCCCTCTGTGCTAGTTTTGTATTCTGTCTGTACATTGTGCTGCAGTCTTCCTTCTCTGTTCGTGTACATTGTGCTGCCTCCTGCTCTCTCTGAGGATGTTGTGAACACGGCTGTAGTCTGCACACTATGCAGATATTGTGAATGCTACTACAGTCTTCTCTTTCTTTTGGTATTGTAACCAGGACCGCAGTCTTTTCTCTCTGCTGGTATTAAGAACTGTACTGCACCCTGCCTTCTCTGTAGGTATTGCAGCCTGTGCTGCAGTCTCCCCTCTCTGTGGCGGTTATGAGTTCTGCTGCACTCTGCGTTATCTGCATGTTTTGTTAGCACTGAAGCTCTGTTTTCACAGTTGCAAAGAATTACAATCTATCTTCCCCAACATACCTATATTACTGTCTGCTAAATGCCTATCTTCTTGAATGATGTCTTTCCGATGGCTACTCCTACTTACAGAAACCCCACCTTTTGAATATCCCCGGCATCAGATTAGATCCAGAAGCCTTTCTGTAGCTTTCCCGTGCTGGTAGGTGATGCTGCCTCCATCTTGGTGCCAGATGCAGCCAAGGTGTGACGTCACTAGAGACAAATAGTGTTAGTCCCGATGTCAGTTATCTTTTGGCCGCACCCTTCAACTTGGATCCGTAGCTGCTCTCCATGATGTTTGTGCTTTTTTCTGCTGTTTTTCTAAGAAATGTTTTGTGCAGTCTTTAGTGCTGTCCCCCCCTATGAAGCCGGTGTTTAAGCCTTGTCCCTCCGGTCATGGATGTTTGTCCATCTCTTACACTCTTGAGGTCTTTCCGTGGTGCCTAGGTCTAAAACATGACTCCAAGTTGTGTGAGAAACACAGCCTCTTTCATACCACAGCTATAAAGGAGCAAGAGGGCACGTTTTCGTGGCTCACACTTGCAACGAGCATCGAGCTCGATGACATTGGCAGTCCAGGTTCGGCTTGTAACTGTATTCTCGATATTCCTAGTTGTCAAAGGAGATGGGAAGGAAGCACAAGAAGAAGAAAAGGAGAAGGGACGATTTTTCAGCTCAACATTACTCCTGCTTACGAGGTCATCACCTCAACGTTCTCCACCACCAGAAGAGTGGTGTCATCTTCAAAGCCGTAGATGGTGGATGTCACTCCATCCGATAAACCTCTGGCAGCAGTGCCACTAAATTCTCCAGCACCTTTTCTGGCTTACATACAGCTTGCAGTGCAGGGTACTGACCTGGCACAGTTCCTGCACATGATGCTGGCAATCTTTCGGAATGCAGTGGGCCCCATGGTGTCCTTCACAGGATGATGAGATCCTGCTGGCTATTCGTCATCAGCATATTTCAATCCAAGAGGCCTCCGTTAAGGCACACTACCAATACCTGCTGCAGCCTCACTGGCACCAAGATCCTTGCCAGTAGTTCCTCCAGCAGTGCCAACACTAGAGCCATCTTTTGTGCCAGGAACAGACCCCTCAAACCAAGGCCATTCTTAAGAGGTTCAGGAAAGAGGCACAAAGATTCTCTGATAAGATGGGGCATGTGGCAGAAAGCAGGCTGGGTCTACACCATGTCAGTAATACTTGCAGACAATTGATGACATCTTTGGGTCGGACTCGGACTGTATTCAGATGCCACAAGTATTATCCCATGATGATGATGATGATGATGATGATGATGACACCAGTGAAATGGCCAACTTGCTACTTTCTGCACATTCAGTTATGGCAGACTACTTAGCGCTGCAAAACGCCAGTGGTCTTGATACTATCACGGAAACAGATGGACCTGGCATCTCCTGAAGTCCATCTCTTGATTCCATCATGGAAACAGTATTGTGAAGATCCCTGCACTCCGCTGTATCGGTCGGTATTGTGAGATGTGCTGCAGCCTGACCTCTCTGCAGGTGTTGTGAGCACTGCTGCAGTCTGCTCTCTCTGTAGGTATTGTGAATATCCCTGGAGTCGCCTCTCTCTGTCGGTATTGTGAGATGTGCTGCAGTCTGCCCTTTCTGCAGGTGTCGTGAGCACTGCTGCAGTCTGCTCTCTCTGTTGGGATTGTGAGATGTGCTGCAGCCTGCCCTCTCTGCACGTGCAGGTATTTAGAAGATCCCTGCAGCCTGATCTCTCTGCAGGTGTCCTGAGCACTGCTGCAATCTGCTCTCTCTGTCTGTATTGTGAAGATCCCTGCAGTCTGCTCTCTCTGTCCATATTGTGAGATGTTCTGCAGTCTGCTCTCTCTGCATTTGTTGTGAGCTCTACTGCAATCTGCTGTCTCTGTCGGTATTGTGAAGATCCCTGCAGCCTGATCTCTCTGCAGGTGTCCTGAGCACTGCTGCAATCTGCTCTCTCTGTCTGTATTGTGAAGATCCCTGCAGTCTGCTCTCTCTGTCCATATTGTGAGATGTTCTGCAGTCTGCTCTCTCTGCATTTGTTGTGAGCTCTACTGCAATCTGCTGTCTCTGTCGGTATTGTGAAGATCCCTGCAGTCTGCCCTTTCTGTCAGTGTTGTGAGATGTGCTGCAGTCTGCCGTCTCTGCAGGTGTCGTGAGATGTACTGCAGACTGCTCTCTCTGCAGGTATTTTGAAGATCCCTGAGGTCGGCTCTCTCTGCCGGTATTGTGAAGATCTGCTGCAGTCTGCCCTTTCTGCAGGTGTTGTGAGCACTGCTGCAGTCTGCTCTCCCTGTCGGTATTGTGAAGATCCCTGCAGACTGCTCTCTCTGTCGGTATTGTGAGATGTGCTGAAATCTGACCTCTCTGCAGGTGTTGTGAGCACTGCTGCAGTCTGCTCTCTCTGTCGGTATTGTGAACATCCCTGCAGTCTGCTCTCTCTGTCGGTATTGTGAAGATCCCAGCAGACTGCTCTCTCTGTCGGTATTGTGAAGATCCCTGCAGACTGCTCTCTCTGTCGGTATTGTGAGATGTGCTGAAATCTGACCTCTCTGCAGGTGTTGTGAGCACTGCTGCAGTCTGCTCTCTCTGTCGGTATTGTGAACATCCCTGCAGTCTGCTCTCTCTGTCGGTATTGTGAAGATCCCTGCAGACTGCTCTCTCTGTCGGTATTGTGAAGATCCCTGCAGACTGCTCTCTCTGTCTGTAGTGTGAGATGTGCTGCAGTCTGCCCTTTCTGCAGTTGTCGTGAGCACTGCTGCAGTCTGCTCTGTGCAGGTATTTTGAAAATCCCTGCAGCCTGCTCTCTCTGTCGGTATTGTGAGATGAGCTGAAGATCCCTGTAGCCTGCTCTCTCTGCAGGTGTCATTAGCACTACTGCAGAATGCTCTCTCTGCAGATATTGGGAAGATCCCTGCAGGCTGCTCTCTCTGTCGGTATTGTGAGATGTGCTGCAGTCTACTCTTTATGCAGGTGTCGTGAGCACTGCTGCAGTCTGCTTTCTCTGTCGGTATTGTGAGATGTGCTGCAGTCTGCCCTTTCTGCAAGTGTCGTGAGCACTGCTGCAGTCTGCTCTCTGTGCAGGTATTTCGAAGGTCCCTGAGGTGTAATCTCTCTGTTGGTATTGTGAGATGTGCTGCAGCCTGCCCTCTCTGCATGTGTTGTGAGCATTACTGCAGTCTGCTCTCTGTGCAGGTATTGCCTGCTCTCTCTGCAGGTGTCGTGAGCGCTACTGCAGAATGCTCTCTCTGTCGGTATTGTGAGATGTGCTGCAGTCAGCCCTTTCTGCAGGTGTTGTGAGAACTGCTGCAGTCTGCTCTCTCTGTCGGTATTGTGATGATCCCTGCAGTCTGCTCTCTGTCGGTATTGTGAGATGTGCTGCAGTCTGCCCTTTCTACAGGTGTCGTGAGCACTGCTGCAGTCTGCTCTCTCTGTCGGTATTGTGAGATGTGCTGCAGTCTGCTCTTTCTGCAGGTGTCGTGAGCACTGCTGCAGTCTGCTCTCTTTGCAGGTGTTGTGAGATGTGCTGCAGTCTTCTCTCTCTGTCGGTATTGTGGTGATCCCTGCAGTCTGCTCTCTGTCGGTATTGTGAGATGTGCTGAAGATCCCTGCAGTCTGCGCTCTCTGTCTGTATTGTGAGATGTGCTGCAGTCTGCCATCTCTGCAGGGGTTGTGAGCACTGCTGCAGTTTGCTCTCTCTTGTCGGTATTGTGAAGATCCCTGCAGTCTGCTGTCAGTATTGTGAGATGTGCTGCAGTCTGCCCTCTCTGCAGGTGTCGTAAGCACTACTGCAGCCTGCCCTCTCTGCTGGGGGCGTGACCACTACTGCAATCTGCTCTCTCTGTAGGTATTGTGAATATCCCTGGAGTCTCCTCTCTCTATCGGTATTGTGAGATGTGTTGCAGCCTGCCCTCTCTGCAGTTGTTGTGAGCACTGCTGCAGCCTGCCCTCTCTGCAGGTATTGTGAAGATCCCTGCAGTCTGCTCTCTCTGTCGGTATTGTGAGATGTGCTGCAGTCTGCTCTCTCTGCAGGTGTTGTGACGATCCCAACAGACTGCTCCCTCTGTCGGTATTGTGAAGATCCCTGCAGACTGCTGTCTCTGTCTGTATTGTGAGATGTGCTGCAGTCTGCCATCTCTGCAGGTGTTGTGAGCACTGCTGCAGTCTGCTCTCTCTGTCGGTATTGTGAAGATCCCTGAGGTCTGCTCTCTGTCGGTATTGTGAGATGTGCTGCAGTCTACCCTCTATGCAGGTGTCGTAAGCACTACTGCAGCCTGCCCTCTCTGCTGGGGCGTGACCACTATTGTGAATATCCCTGGAGTCTCCTCTCTCTGTCGGTATTTTGAGATGTGCTGCAGCCTGCCCTCTCTGCAGGTGTTGTGAGCTCTGCTGCAGTCTACTCTCTCTGCAGGTATTGTGACGATCCCTGCAGACTGCTCACTCTGTCGGTATTGTGAAGATCCCTGCAGACTGCTCTCTTTGTCTGTATTGTGAGATGTACTGCAGTCTGCAATCTCTGCAGGTGTTGTGAGCACTGCTGCAGTCTGCTCTCTCGGTCGGCATTGTGATGATCCCTGCAGTCTGCTCTCTCTGCCGGTATTGTGAGATGTGCTGCAGTCTGGGATCTCTGCAGGTGTTGTGAGCACTGCTACAGTCTGCTCTCTCGGTCGGTATTGTGAAGATCCCTGCAGTCTGCTCTCTCTGCCGGTATTGTGAAGATCCCTGCAGTCTGCTCTCTCTGTCCGTATTGTGAGATGTGCTGCAGTCTGCTCTCTCTGCATGTGTTGTGAGCTCTACTGCAATCTGCTGTCTCTGTCGGCATTGTGAAGATCCCTGCAGTCTGCTCTCTCTGTCGGTATTGTGAGATGTGCTGCAGTCTGGGATCTCTGCAGGTGTTGTGAGCACTGCTGCAGTCTGCTCTCTCGGTCGGTATTGTGAAGATCCCTGCAGTCTGCTCTCTCTGTCGGTATTGTGAAGATCCCTGCAGTCTGCTCTCTCTGTCCGTATTGTGAGATGTGCTGCTGTCTGCCGTCTCTGCAGGTGTCGTGAGATGTACTGCAGACTGCTCTCTCTGCAGGTATTTTGAAGATCCCTGAGGTCGGCTCTCTCTGTCGGTATTGTGAGATGTTCTGCAGTCTGCCCTCTCTGCATGTGTCGTGAGCTCTACTGCCGTCTGCTCTCTCTATTGGTAGTTGTGATGATCCCTGCAGGCTGCTCTCTCTGTCGGTATTGTGAGATGTGTTGCAGTCTGCCCTCTCTGCATGTGTTGTGAGCTCTACTGCAGGCTACTCTTCGTGCAGGTATTTTGAAGATCCCTGCAGTCTGCTCTCTCTCTTGGTATTATGAATATCCCTGCAGGCTGGTCTCTCGGTTGGTATTGTGAGATGTGCTGCAGTCTGCCCTCTCTGCAGGTGTCGTGAGATGTACTGCAGACTGCTCTCTCTGCAGGTATTGTAAAAATCCCTGACATCGGCCCTCTCTGTCGGTATTGTTAGATGTGCTGCAGTCTGCCCTCTCTGCATGTGTCGTGAGCTCTACTGCAGTCTACTCTTTCTATTGGTATTGTGAAGATCCCTGCAGCCTGCCCTCTCTGTCGGTATTGTGAAGATCCCTGCAGCCTGCCCTCTCTGTCGGTATTGTGAAGATCCCTGCAGCCTGCCCTCTCTGTCGGTATTGTGAAGATCCCTGCAGTCTGATCTCTCTGCAGGAATTGTCAAGATCCCTGCAGCCTTCCCTCTCTGTCGGTATTGTGAGACGTGCTGCAGACTGCTCTCTCTGTGGGTTTTGTGAAGATCCCTGCATCCTGCTCTCTCTACAGGTGTTGTGAGATGTGCTGCAGTCTGCCCTCTGCATGTGTTGTGAGCTCTACTGCAGTCTGCCCTCTCTGCAGGTATTGTGAGCACTGCTGCAGACTGCTCTCTCTGTTGTTATTGTGAGATGTGCTGCAGTCTGCCCTCTCTGCATGTGCTGTGAGCAATACTGCAGTCTGCTCTGTGCAGGTATTTTGAAGATCCCTGAGATCGGCTCTATCTGTCGGTATTGTGAGATATGCTGCAGTCTGCTCTCTCTGCAGGTATTGTGAAGATCCCTGCAGTCTGCTCTCTTTGCAGGTGTTGTGAGCTCTACTGCAGTCTGCCCTCTCTGCAGGTATTGTGAGCACTTCTGCAGACTACTCTCTGTGCAGTTATTGTGACGATCCCTGACGTCTGCTCTCTGTGTCAGTTTTGTGAGATGTGCTATAGTCTGCTCTCTCTGCATGTGTCGTGAGCTCTACTGCCGTCTGCTCTCTCTGCAGGTATTTTGAAGATCCCTGCAGTCTTTCCTCTCTGCAGGAATTGTGAATATCCCTGCAGTCTTTCCTCTCTGTCGGTATTGTGAGATGTGCTGCAGTCTGCTCTCTCTGCAGGTGTCGTGAGATGTACTGCAGACTGCTCTCTCTGCAGGTATTGTAAAAATCCCTGACATCGGCCCTCTCTGTCGGTATTGTTAGATGTGCTGCAGTCTGCCCTCTCTGCATGTGTCGTGAGCTCTACTGCAGTCTGCTCTTTCTGTTGGTATTGTGAAGATCCCTGCAGCCTGCCCTCTCTGTCGGTATTGTGAAGATCCCTGCAGCCTGCCCTCTCTGTCGGTATTGTGAAGATCCCTGCAGCCTGCCCTCTCTGTCGGTATTGTGAAGATCCCTGCAGCCTGCCCTCTCTGTCGGTATTGTGAAGATCCCTGCAGTCTGATCTCTCTGCAGGAATTGTCAAGATCCCTGCAGCCTTCCCTCTCTGTCGGTATTGTGAGACGTGCTGCAGACTGCTCTCTCTGTCGGTTTTGTGAAGATCCCTGCATCCTGCTCTCTCTACAGGTGTTGTGAGATGTGCTGCAGTCTGCCCTCTGCATGTGTTGTGAGCTCTACTGCAGTCTGCCCTCTCTGCAGGTATTGTGAGCACTGCTGCAGGCTACTCTATGTGCAGTTATTGTGAAGATCCCTGCAGACTACTCTCTCTGTTGTTATTGTGAGATGTGCTGCAGTCTGCCCTCTCTGCATGTGCCGTGAGCAATACTACAGTCTGCTCTGTGCAGGTATTTTGAAGATCCCTGAGGTCGGCTCTATCTGTCGGTATTGTGAGATATGCTGCAGTCTGCCCTCTCTGCAGGTATTGTGAAGATCCCTGCAGTCTGCTCTCTTTGCAGGTGTTGTGAGCTCTACTGCAGTCTGCCCTCTCTGCAGGTATTGTGAGCACTTCTGCAGACTACTCTCTGTGCAGTTATTGTGACGATCCCTGCCGTCTGCTCTCTGTGTCAGTTTTGTGAGATGTGCTATAGTCTGCTCTCTCTGCATGTGTCGTGAGCTCTACTGCCGTCTGCTCTCTCTGCAGGTATTTTGAAGATCCCTGCAGTCTTTCCTCTCTGCAGGAATTGTGAATATCCCTGAAGTCTTTCCTCTCTGTCGGTATTGTGAAGATCCCCGCAGTCTGCTCTCTCTGCAGGAACTGTGAAGAACCCTGCAGTCTTTCCTCTCTGTCGGTATTGTGAGATGTGCTGCAGTCTGCTCTCTCTGCAGGAATTGTGAAGATCCCTGCATTCTGCCCTCTCTGCAGGTGTTGTGAGCTCTACTGCAGTCTGCTCTCTCTGCAGGTATTTTGAAGATCCCTGCAGTCTTTCCTCTCTGCAGGAACTGTGAAGAACCCTGCAGTCTTTCCTCTCTGTCGGTATTGTGAGATGTGCTGCAGTCTGCTCTCTCTGCAGGAATTGTGAAGATCCCTGCATTCTGCCCTCTCTGCAGGTGTGGTAAGCACTACTGCAGTCTGCTCTCTCTGCAGGTGTTGTGAACACTACTGCAGCCACACTACTGCAGCCTACTCTCTCTTGAGGTTTAAAGCGCTGCTTGGCTTGTCCTTTCTGCAGGCAGGTCTTTGTTAATTGTAATGTGCCTGGCCTCTCTCTTCGTGTGTTGCAAGCACTGCTGCAGTGTGCTCTCTGCAGGTATTGTGGGCGCTGCTGCAGTCCCGCGTCTGCGGTTCTTTGGATTGTACTGCAGAGCTGATGCAGCGCTGCTGGGAATAGGTTATTCGACGCATGGTTTTGGGAGGACGGGCTTAGCTCGGGTGGAAGACACAAAAAGAGGGGTATGGAGGGTCAGAGAAGGGGGAGGTAGAATCGGAGATACGGACTGCTAAGCGCAAAACCTAAATCCACCGGTGTCTATGAATAGTGGTGTTTGAGCACTGACATTTGTGTGCACCAAAATGCGTGTAGAAAAAGAGGGCATATGTGCACACGGCCTGTGTGTGACCACTACAGGATATATATATATATGGAGAGAGAGAGAGACATAGAGAGAGAGAGTGCGCGTGTGTGAGACAAAGAGAGAGAGAGAGAGAGAGGCATAGAGAGAGTGTGCGTTTGAGACAGAGAGTATGTGTGCGCGTGTGTGTGAGACAAAGAGAGAGAGAATGGTCAAATTTATTTAGGTTGGGGACTCGCAAGCAGGACTTGATTTTTTTAATAAGAGCGGTGGTGGTGGTCGAATACTGAACGGCTCAGTCAGAAGCAGCCGGGGGTGAGAACTTGGATAGCTGGCTGTTTCCGTACACATAGGGTGGCCACAAGCTTTCAGTATGTACCCTGCAAAGGTTATTCAATTTAGCACGCCTGGCTTTTTAGAAAGTGTCGACTTCCCCCAGAGGAGGGCATGTTTTCATGTGCTCCAGTGCAGAATTATTTAGCAGTCCCTAGCAGAAAGCAATGTAGTCAACTCGGATAATACTGTGTGCAAAAGTTGCATTTATTTCCCCTTCGTGCCTCATTGGTTGTATTTTCTATGTTAGTGAGCACTGTCATTTAACTCGCCCTATGCCCCTTCATGAATGCACAATAGTAGGCCTATGGCAATGTTTGAGAAATGTCCCATATGTTTTTGTGATCAAAGTTTGTTCATGCCACCCTCTGTAAAGTATACTTGCCTCCTCCACTCTAGGATGCCTGATAAAAGATCTGCAAACCTCTGCTCAACCTTCCTTTGTGTTTATATTAGGCATATATTCAAAGATGGTCAAAATCCTGACATTTGGCTGCACCAGGGTGGAACAAATGTGATTATACTGTCAAGAACATTTGGCCTTCCCAAAATCAGCTGAGATTTCCTGACTTTGCGTGGACCACTGCAAGTTCACTCGATTTGCCACAACGTGTTTCGGCTTTCTCTTGGTGGAGTCTGCCTCGGAGGCTTTATTGTACCGACTTCACATGATTTGTTGTTTACCCACAGAAACTCTCAGCCCACCTTCCTGTAGTTATTTCGTGATGGAACCTGCATCATAATCTAGATAATTGACTATGCCCAGGGGTGTGTGAATTTTTACTATGCCCACACAGTCGTGAAAATGTTTGCACCACAAGTCCTGGCCAACATTAGCACAATAATCTTTCTGGTGACATGAGTCCTGCTTTGAGAATGGCATGGAGGAGGATTCCCAGACTGTGTTATATCACCCGCTTCCCTTGCGGCACTGTAAGGCACAAAGAAGGTTCTCTGGCTGCTCCCCATGGTCACATGGAACTGCACAGTCATGAATTACACGTGTCCTGTGGCTTGTTGGTACTTGGCCTGCTGCGAAAGAACGGCGCAGTTGGCATTGCCCAGTCTCTGATTCACAAAAAGATGCCAGGTTCTATGATTTGGTGGAACTCCGTCAACAAAAGTGAAGAATTTAGCTGGTGACTGGTTTAAGGCTCTTCCAGAATTGTTTCGTGACCAGTAGTTCTTGAGGACTGCTCGAAATACATGCGGGAAATGTTGGCATCTTCCTAGGATCCTTTCAAAGATGGCTCCTTAGGGAGAACCAAGGAACAGCGATTTCTTCATTGGAAGTAATAGCAATATTTTGTCAGAATTACGGTTTGTGAAAAACCAGTGTAAGCTGCTAAATGCTCTAGTAAAATCATTTAAGGGCCAAAACCATTTGATAATAGAGACTCTCCCGTGGAAGAAATGGTACCAGAATACCGTGGCCTGATAATCGTCTGACAACAGGATTCTGTCCTAAATATTCTTTAAAAAAATATTGGCTCGTGATATTTCGGTGAACAGTATTTAGGACACGATTTTTATCTCACAGTATTTTCGTTATTGCTATTCTGACATGCAACTCTTGATGAAACTGCAAAGTGCCTGCTTCCAAGATATATGAGCCTTAAGCACGGCAGCACCAAAGGTCTCCTACTGTTTCCTGTGGGTCCGACTGGCGTTGTAATTTTACGTTAGGGAATATTATTAACAGGAAATCCTATTACCATTGCTTTTCTAACGGCATGGTACATGCTAATGCTCATCCCCTGTGTTGTCCAATTCTGTTTTTCTTAGGTATGGAAGACGTGTTTGCAACTGAATCAGTTACAATGTTGTCGACTGACAGCCAGAATTCGCTAATGAATAGACAATCATTAGGAAAATCAATGCAAATAACGTGATTTTTCAGGGTGAGCCAAACCCCTGATAGAGGGGTTTTTAATGCACGAGTCTACGATTTCTGTGAGATGCCGAATGAAAGGTTAGTAAATGCTGTAAGGTGAGACTCGCGGTTTGGCTGTCAATGCATGTTTATGTCTGACACTCTGTGCTGATGTGGATGGATGTCTCTGTTTGACTGTGTCAGTATATTTGTCTGCTTGTGTTTGCCTCATTTTTGATATCTCAGCGCATGAGTGGTAATTTTTGACGCCTGTCTTTGCATGCATTTCTGCGTGAGTGGGCGATTGGTGTTTGTCTCACTGTGCCTGTATGCCACTAAAGTTTTGAGAACATACATTTTAAATTTGTAGCTGTGTGCACGTTGGTGGGAGAGGTGCTTCTCGTTATGTGATTATATGTTTGACTGTGCGTGGTTGACTGATTTATTGTATGTTTCTCTTCTTTATCTATGGTTTTGGATTCCGCAGTCTTACCTAGTAGCAGAAACAGTGCTTCAGGGACGTGCAGAGGAAACTATCATGGAATTATACCAAGAGACACACCTAAAAGACCAGGCTGTTATTGACAACATTTTATTTAGTTGGGAAAATGTGCGTCTTTGTTAGTGGCCTCGAAATCCATGCATTATTGTGAGATAAACTATCGTTTGATAAAATATTGGTCAGACCAATGCAACCAGCATTCATAATATGTATAATCATCTAGTTCAATACTCTGCTCTAAACCGATGAGTGAAGGATCTTTTAATGATCCATGCAAAGCTCTGGGTATGTAGTCCACGTGTACCACAATCAAAATGGTTGAAGGTTGTTTGGCATGCTGGTGGATTGTTTACAAAGCCATTGTTTATTGAAGTCTCTTTTTCTTTTCTCTCTTTCTCCCTTGCACCTCCTTGATTCGGCTTGGCAGTATGTCGCATTCGCATCGCTCTTCTTCATCCTCATCTCCATTACCACCTTCTGCCTGGAGACACATGAGGCATTCAACCACATCCAGAACAGGACAGAGACTACAGTGGAAGGGAACATTACCAAGACAAACACCATCCTAGAGGTGGAGACGGAACCCTTCCTCACCTACGTGGAGGGCATGTGCGTAATTTGGTTTACTCTTGAGTTCTTCATGCGTGTCCTCTTCTGCCCTGATAAGTTGGAGTTCATCAAGAGCAGTTTGAACATTATTGACTTTGTGGCCATCTTGCCCTTCTACCTGGAGGTGGGCTTGAGTGGTCTTTCTTCTAAAGCTGCCAAGGATGTCCTGGGGTTCCTAAGGGTGGTCCGCTTTGTCCGGATCCTGAGGATCTTCAAGCTGACCCGCCATTTTGTAGGCCTGAGAGTTCTTGGGCACACGCTCCGGGCCAGCACCAATGAGTTCCTGTTGCTCATTATCTTTCTGGCCCTGGGCGTCTTGATTTTCGCCACCATGATTTATTACGCCGAGAGGATTGGTGCTGACCGCGATGACATCACAGGAAGCAAGCACACCAACTTCAAGAACATCCCTATTGGCTTTTGGTGGGCTGTGGTGACCATGACAACTTTAGGCTATGGGGACATGTACCCAGTGACCTGGTCTGGGATGCTGGTGGGCGCCTTGTGCGCCTTGGCTGGCGTGCTCACCATAGCTATGCCGGTCCCAGTTATTGTGAATAACTTTGGAATGTACTACTCCCTGGCGATGGCAAAACAGAAGCTACCAAAGAAAAAGAACAAACACATCCCGCGCCCCCCGCAGCCAGGATCGCCCAATTACTGTAAACCTGACATGCAGTCACCGCACAGGAGTGCCCAGGGGGATTCGTGCCCCCTAGCTCAGGAGGAGATCATAGAGATCAACAGAGCAGGTAAGGCCAAATAACTTGAAAAGAGCAAAAGTAAAAATTAACACTACGTATGCATAATGTATCGCCTCCTCTGTCGATGATAATCAACATGATGTGCTATAGAGACGGGACCCCATCTAAATCTGTGATTATGCTGCTTCTCATACCTTGGTGTATCTGGCACTAGTACACACTACACACACAGATTATCTCGAGATTGGGGGATCTCTGGTTCTCTCGCTGTGTATCTCACACTAATGTACAAACTGCTTTCTCGTAAACTTGGTGTATTTTGTCATTTTACACATTCAGCTTATTTTACCCCTGTTGCATCTACCACTTGTGCTCACCATGTATTTCATACCGTCTTAAATCCCATGCTTTTATACACCATTTTTATTTTACTCATGTATAATATGCACAATTGTACCCCGATTCTTTTATGCGAGTGTATCTTTCACTAATGCATGGGCTGCTTTTTGTAACACAGGTATCTTGCACTAGTGCATATTGTGCTTCTCGTAGTATAACAGTAGTGCACACTCTGCATCTCATAACCTTGGCATAGTTTTACTAGTGCAGACCTTGCTTCTCTTAATTTACATTGGTGGACACCGACCTTCTTGGTGGAGCTTACATAGGTGCATAACCTCCTTATCATAACCGTGCTGTATTTTCACTAGTGCACACTGTGCTTCTCGTATCCCTGATTTAGCTTATGTTAGTGCACACCCCATTTTTCATAATCTTGGTGAATCTCACACACCACACTTATTTGTCTCTTGTGTATCTTACAGTTGTGCATACTGCAATTCTCATTTGGCTAGTCTATCTCAAACTAGTGCACCGGTTTTTCACAATTCTGGTGTTTTTCACGCTGATATGCATCATACTTCTTGTACTTTTTATGTATCTCAAACTAGTGACCACTCGGTTTGTTACCTCTATTGATTTATGTGCTTATGCACTCCGTGCCTCTGTAACCCTTTTTTCCATCTCTATCCAGCCAGTCTATCTTAACCTGGTGTAATTTATACCCATTTTACCTCTTCAGTATTTCACCCTTCTTCTTTCGCAGTTAGTGTATTTTACAATCATTCTAGCTCTGGTGTATATTACTTCAGTACACAATTCCTATCTTTTCTCGCTCTATCTAAGACTGCAGCAGAACTTCCTTGTTCTACCTTGCTGTATCTCACACTTGTGCATACCATATTTTTTTTAACTCTGGAGAAGCTAATACTTGTTAATAGCACACTTTTCTTGAACCAGGCTTGGTGGCTCAATGTACTATTGATTCTACTGCAAGGCCTGGTATCCTCCCGAAATGTAGTAGACTGAGATCCTTTGAGTTTAGTACCTGTTAGTACCTGTGAAAACTGTCAATAGCATGAAGAGACCCTTCAGACCTATTTGTGGGTGTAAGGGAGTGTGGGGCAGGCAGGGGATAATGACCCCAGCCATGGTGGGTTAGGCTGCTTGCCTCTGGTGTCCATCCTATTATGGCTGTGCATACAGGGCCAAGTACAACCATTCCTACACTTGACTCTGAGGGTAACGAGGGCAAGCAGTCACAGGCTTCCCAGGGGGTCGTATCGGTTCAATATGCTTAGAGCTTCACAGCCAGCCTGCATATACAACTCAATGCCAATCTTAGTGCTTGTCTTTATGTAAAATAAAGTATTTTTATCTCACAGCAGATCTAAACACTGCCACAGTGCGTCTTGATGATCAAATACAAGGTGGTACCCCTGGTTACGGTCACCTGTGAGTGATACATCCCTCGTCTCCGGCCACCTTTCCCCTCCAAGTACTCTCTTCTACCTGGGCGCCCTATCAATTAAAGCCCCCAGTAGTTTGTGGCAGAGGCATTATTTAAGCACAGGTTCAGATTACTTTATACTAATCACAGAGGTTCAGGTGCACAATCAGGTCACTCATTTTTACTTATATTAATGATGTGGGCAGAAAAGTCTCAAGTCCTTGTGCCCGAGTCTTCTGTGCATGTTACAGATTATGTTCTAACCTCAGGCATAGGGCTGCATTACCCGCGTGTTGGTTCTGCAGAAGTCAGGGGGTGGTTTGTCGTGTGCAGCCCCATATCGTCAGTGCATGCAGTGGCCTTCCTTCAGATTAGGCTTTGCCAGAAAAATGCAGATTGCTGGGGCCTATTGTATTGTTGATTCGTCTCAGAGGTTTATTTCCTTAATATCAAAGGCAGTAAAATATATAGAGGAGAGTTGCGCTATATTTGAATCTTTCTTTCTCCCTCTCTCTTTCTCCCTTGCATTCCCTTTGTTTTCCTTTCTTTCTCTTCTTTTCTCTCTTGCTTTTCTCTATTGTTTGTCCTTTCTATTGCATTCTTTCTTCCTCTCCTCCTCACCTTCTTTCTTTCTTACTTCTTCCTCTCCCTGCTCTTACTTTTCCTTCTCCCCGTCTCCTTACTTCTTTCTTTCTTTCTTTCTTTCTTTCTTTCTTTCTTTCTTTCTTTCTTTCTTTCTTTCTTTCTCTCTTTCTTTCTTTCTCTCTTTCTCTCTTTCTTTCTTTCTCTCTTTCTCTCTTTCGTTCTTTCTCTTCTCCTTCCCTCCTAAATGTCTTCATTCATTGATTTGTGTTTTAACTTTGCGTCAGAGATCTACACATGGGTATGGGGATGGCAGCAGAGAAATGTTTCTTGCAGAGTACTGTGAAGTCTGCGAAAACGTATTTTTTAATCTTGAATCATTAAGTCCGGGCCAGTTTCTCAACATCAACCAAAGGATTTTAGGGTAATTAGCCAACTAATGATTTGTCTTTCGGGCCCAAGCTCTCAATAGAATAGTGTCATCCCATAGACTTCACAACAGAGGTAACATAAACCCCAGTGTGACACTCAACTCTCACAGTTGATTCATAAAGAAGAGCAAAAAGACAAAACAGGTCCTTGGAAACCATACAAATAAGCCTTTCCCAATATAGCTTTTCTGCCATAAATGGTGTGTGCTGACTACAGCAGAACTAGGTGCTCTAGGGGCAGTATTAAAATGGCTTTATCTTTTTCATGCCAGTATCTCATCTCTATTCCGGGCAATAGCTCAAGATGGTTGTCATAGACCAGAAGTTACTCTCCCCATTGAAAAGGTTGGAGACCACTGTGCTAAAATGAGGGGGGCACATTCATCCCACAATACGATGAGGAAGAATTACAGGATGCCAGTGGTCTGAATACCACACCAGACACTACACTTGTCTGTCCCCGTGTCCTGCCACAGAGGATAGCACCTCTTTCTTTATGGTATTGAGGCAGACTGCAGACGTCCTTGACCTGCAGCTTCCTGCAATACCTACAATAGAGGTCAAAACTAATGACCTCACCAAGATTCTTCAGCCTGGTCAAGCACATACTGACTTTCTTTTCAAAGAGGCTTTAACAGATACTGTCTTGTGCACTTGGGCACAATCAGGCTCTAGGACACTGGTCAACAGGCAGATATGCTTGCTGCCACAGACCGGCACCACGCAGCTCTGATGATTTAACAAAACACCCTATGCCAGAGAGTCTGGTGGTGCAGGTGTCAGCCAGCAGAGTCAAGCGCAATGCCTTTCCAAATACTCCTCCTACCTGTGAGTCGAAACACATGGAAACATTTGGTAAACGCATATTTTCATTGGCCAATCTCGCCTTGTGCTCAGTCAGTGCCGGCTGCCTCCTTGCAAACTACATATTTAACAGTGAGTAATTTACACTGTGAATACTCAAATGAATCACTGGTATGTTTCTATATTTATCACAGACCATGATTTATTAATTTGCTTATAAACAAGCTCAATAATTCTCACTCTTGGTACTTGTACCTGGAATGTACATATACATTGACATATTACAGCACACATACATAACAAAAAATAGAACCATATTCTTAAAAGGAGGACAATCAATCGCCTTATTAGTACATACAACAAATGTGTGAGATAAGAATTGTAATGACAGCTAGAATCTTTCTTCAGCCTTCCAGTATCTTCAAACCTGTGTGGCTGTCTCCCAAATTGAGTGCACAGTCCACAAAGGAGGTAGTCATTAAGAGAGTTCATACACGGAGACCAGGCTTGTCTTCTGTTTCTTTGGTGTGTGTACAAAATGTTCCTTTAGAGTATTCTAGATTGAAAGACATCTCCAAAGGATAGTGTCAACGTGTTGTGGCCTGTTTAACTGTGAAGCTCTTCAGGACATTGGAAGAACTGAAGTACCTATTAAAATAATATTCACATCTATAATCACATTTAGGGTGCTAAACATTTCTATTGTGGATTCAATAGATTTAAAAAACAGATCTGAGAGAGACTATTGGTTATGGATTCCTTACCTTAGAATTACCCCCAGGCGTCAGACTGGATCCAGAGAATTTTCTTCAACAGTACCTCTGCCCGTCGGTAGGTGGCATTGGTCGACTCCACATTCGTCGTTGGCGTCGTGATCGCCGGAATAAAGTCGCGGTATCTACTTAAACACCGCACTTGCACGCTGACATCAGTTCTTTCTTTTTCCACGCCGTCCAGCGCAGATCCAGAGAGAGCGGTACCTCTAGTCACTTTTTGACCGTCATTTTTCGACTTTTGTCGACATCTTTTTCGAGTCGTTCGTCTCCTGGTGCACAGGGATGTCACATCGACAGACTAGCTTCAAACCTTGTGGCTCTTGTCACAAGTTGATGTCGGTTACGGATCCGCACCTTGTGTGCCTGTGGTGCTTGGAGCGCGACCACTACCCGAAGTCGTGCTCCGACTGTCGGGCCATGAATCTGAAGTCTTTGCGGGAGCGGTCCCAAAAGATTCTGGAGGCTCGGCAGTTGGCTCCACGCAGGTCAAGGTCCCGGTCGAGAGGGAGGTTGCGGGACCGGTCACGGAGTCACCACCATCAATCACTCCTCTACGAAGTCTTCGTCTTTGGGTAAGTCGAAGCACAAAAAGAAGGCAAAGAAGCACCGTCCTTCTTCGCGTTCTCCCCGTCGTCCAACGCTACACGGAATGCAGAAAGTAGTCGTCCGGCTCGGCCCGCGGAGCCTGTTGGGTCGGCTCCAAGCTTCCCTCCCTTGCCCGAGCAACCCCTGCCCAACTTCGTAGTTTTTACGCAGCCCTCCACTCCATCTTTGGGAACCCTGAATCCACCTGCGTGCCTTCGGGGCCCGCGGACTTGGCTGGGGGCTCTAGCCCTTTGATGCCGGCGGCTTCGGCGCCGCTGGGACCCCGGGGATTCAGACCTGGATCCAGATCAGCGCTGGTCGACCTTACGACATCTCCTCCTGCGCCGAATCCATTGGCGACACCTCTGCCCCCTCTGAAGCCGGTTGTGTCCCTAACTGATGTCGACCCCAGTCTCCCCCTCAACATGGACATGGAGCCGAACCAGCATCGACCAACGCCAGTACCGGTGCCGACCGGTACTTTTGTACCTCTGTTCTACCCTGGTGTTCCCTATCATCCTGAGTGGCAACCAGAGGAGGGTGGGGAGGACTGGGAGGTGACTGTAGACCCTCTGGTAGATCAGTTAGAAGAACCGGACTGGAAAGAGGAGTTGGTTGAGGCCAGGGGTCTGGACACTTCTCCAGACCTTAGCATGCTTTCTCCCCCTACCATGGCTATGGAGGAGGGAGCCTCCGACGATGTGGTGTTGCGTAGGACGGCTGAGGCCTTGAACCTTAAGCTTCCTATGGTGGCAGTCAGGACTAACCTCCTGACCGAGGTGCTTTAACTGTCAGCGGCCTCTTTGGAGCCCCTGCTGCCATTCAATGAGGCCCTCACGTACATCCTTCTGGGCACTTGGTCCAAGCCCGGCACAGGGCCCCTGTGGATAGGATGATTGCCCGACGCCATCGCCTGGCCCCAGGCGACCCCATTTTCCTCTCCCAACACCCTACCCCTGAGAGCTTGGTGGTTCAAGCCTCAACTTCCAAGGGCACGTTCCGTACTGCTCCACCTGATAGGGAACCCAAGAAGCTGGATCACCTTCGGAAGAAGATGTTTTCTTCTGCCAGCTTAGGACTGCAGTCGGTGAACACCGCGTGTCTCTTATGCTGTTACACTCACTCCATGTGGGACACGGTCGCGCACGTGCTGCCACAGTGCCCGGAGGAGGCCCGTGTTGTGCTCTCCTGTGTATTTACTGAGGGTAGAGATGCAGCAAAGTTCGCCATACAATGTGGGCTGGACACCGCCGAATCGCTAGGCAGGACGATTTCAACGTCAGTAGCCCTGAGATGCTATGCCTGAATGAGGTCCACCGGCTTTTCAGGTGATGTTCAATCAACTCTTTTGGACATGCCTTTTGATGGGCGTCGCTTGTTTGGCGACAAAGCGGAGAACACGCTCAAGCGCTTTAAGGTTTCTATGGCTACGACTAGATCCTTGGGCCTCGCTACCACCTCTCGCCTGGCACAGTCCACAATTCGTCCCTTTCGTGGCTACGGAATGGACATCCCACTACATCCCGCCCAGAGCTACAAGTCTGCTCAAGCTGCCCAGCCTCTGCACGGCCGAGGATGTGGGACCCAGCTTCGTGGGTCTGGGGGCCAGTAGGCGGGCCAGTCCACCAGTGCCCCCTCTGCAGTAGCCTCCAAGCCTTCCTAGTCCGACTTTCCAGGGCCACCAGTTGCCAGTGGGCGGCAGGATTCGTCATCACCTCCCCCACTGGCACAACATCACGTCAGACAGGTGGGTTTTGCAGATCGTCCAGAGGGGCTACTCCCTCCCCTTGGACACCACCCCTCCCTCCATGTCACCTGCTTTCCATCGCATGTCGGAGGATCACTTGGCCCTTCTCTGTCACGAAGTTGCGGTTCTCTTGGCCAAGGGAGTCATCGAGCGAGTCCCTGTGCCAGAAGTAGGTCGTTTTTGTTATTCCCACTACTTCCATGTACCCAAGAAGGACAAAGGCCTGCAATCTATCTTGGATCTCAGGGATGTCAACCGCTTCCTCCAGAAGGAGAAGTTTAAAATGTTGACATTGGCTCGGGTTCTGTCTGCCCTCGACCCTGGCGACTGGATGGTAGCATTGGACTTGCAGCACGCCTATTTTCACATCCTTGTCCTGCCTGCCCACCGACGTTATCTACGGTAGGCCACGAGCACTTTCAGGTCACCGTGCTCCCCTTTGGCCTTACCAGCGCCCCTCGGGTGTTCACTAAAGTGATGGCGGCTGTCGCAGCTCATCTGGCAGATCAGGGGTTCCAGTCTTCTCCTATTTCGACGACTGGCTGTTGAAGGCGAGTTCGCCCTAGGCTTTTGTCTCCCATCTCCAGACTACGGCAGACCTCCTGCATTCACTGGGGTTCACTATCAGCACGCCAAAGTCACACCTGATTCCATCTCAGAAGCTCCTTTTCTCTTTGGGGTGGTGCTGGACACAGCGTAGTTTTGGGCTTATCCTCCCAAACAGCGAGTCCGGGATATTCGGGCTATGATTCTGATCTTTCAGCCTCTATTCCGGGTTTCGTCAGAATGACCCTGAGGCTGCTGGGTCTCATGGCCTCCTGCATCCTGCGGGTGGATCTTGCCAGGTGGCATATGCAGGCTCTGCAGTGGGACCTGACATTCAAGTGGGCACAGCATCAGGGGAATCTTTCCCATTGCGTCCAGATCTCGGGGGGCACTGCACACCAATTGCAGTGGTGGCTAACAAACCAGGATTGGGTCAGCAGCAGATCCCTCTTCCTTACCCAACCAGAGTTCACAGTGGTGACAGATTTATCACTTCTGGGGTGGGGCGGCCACATGGGGGAGGCAGAGATCAGAGGCCTCTGGTCTCCGGTGGAGTCCGTGCTCCACATCAACCTTCTGGAGCTCCGGGTGGTTCGTCTTGCACTGAAGCCATTCCTTCCTTCTCTCAAAGGGAGAGTAGTGCAGGTGTTCACGGGCAACACCACCGTCATGTGGTACTACAACAAACAGGGCGGAGTGGGGTTGTGGACCCTATGTCAAGAGGCTCTTCGCCTTTGAACATGGCTGGAACATCAGGGAATATCCCTGGTGGTTCAACACCTGGCAGGTTCCCTGTACGCCAGGGCCGACAAACTCAGCCACTGCTGCATGATGGATGACGAGTGACGTCTTTGCTCAGAGCTGGTGCAAGGTCTCTTTCAGCAGTGGGGAGAGCCTTCGTTTGATCTTTTTGCCCCCGAAGAGAACGCGCAACGTCAGCAGTTCTGCGCATTGGAATTTCCAAGGCGGCACTCGCAAGGCGATGCTTTTCGCCGCAAGTGGAGTTGCGGTCTTCTATCCGCCTTTCCTCCTCTACCACTTCTACCCAGAGTGGTGAAGAAGATCAAGCGCAACCGGGCCCAAGTAAATATTGTAGCTCCAGACTGGGCACGGGTATCCCGAGCTCTTGAGCATGGCCATCGATCCTCCTATCAGACTGCCCCTTTGGGAGGATCTTCTGTCGCAGCAGCAGGGGACGGTCCTCCATCCAAACCTGTCGAGGCTCCACCTCCTTGCTTGGAGATTAAGCGGCGACAGTTGACAGCTTTCGACCTTCCTCCCGAAATCGTTATCTTGGCAGACAGGCGTCCCTCCACCAAAACGGTATACGCTTGTAGATGGAACAAATTTGTGGCATGGTGCACAGCAAAGGCTGTGGATCCCCTTTCTGCCCCTCTGTTTAGAGGCTCTCCTCTTCATTCTTTCTTTGGCCCAGCAGGGCTGTTCTCTGGGCACTCTTAAAGGCTATCTTTCGGCCTTCCTGATCAGCCTTCTCTTTTTAAGTCCCCTATTGTTAATCGTTTCCTTAGGGGCATTACTCACCTTTTTCCTCCTATTCCTCTCTTAATACCTCAGTGGGACTTGAACCTTGTTCTGACTTACCTAATGTGTACTCCGTTCGAGCCACTACATAATTGTCCTCTCAGACTCTTAACCTTAAAGACTGCTTTTCTGGTTGCCATCACTTCTGCTCGCAGGGTGAGTGAGCGTCAGGCTCTTGCCTCTACTTTCCTTGCTGTTCATCCAGACAAGGTTGTCCTTCGAACTCAACCTTCTTTTCTTCCCAAAGTGGTACCTCTTTCCACATAGCACAGACCATCACTTTGCCTACCTTCTTCTCGCCCCGCATCCTTTTAAAGAGGAGGAGAGACGTCACCGTCTGGATCCAAAACGTACACTTTCATTTTATCTCGATCACACAAAACAATTCCGGGTGGATGATCAGCTCTTTGTTGGCTATGTGGGCGGCAAGAAAGGTTGGGCCTTTCGAAAAATAACCATCTCTCGATGGGTCGTTCTTTGCATTAAAATTTGCTATTCCTTGGCGAAAAAGGAACCTCCAGTAGGATTGCATGCCCATTCCACCAGGGTGATGGCCGCAACTACTGCTTTGGGACGTGGAGTCCCCCTCATGACATCTGCCAGGTAGCCACGTGGGCTTCCTTGCACACGTTCATTAAGCATTACTGCCTGGACAGTCAAGTCTGGAGAGACGGCTTCTTTGGCCGTTCAGTTCTCCAGGACTTTCTGGTGTGAACTTAGTTTGCAGGCCCTCCTCCGGGATTGGTATTGCTGGGGTATCTATTCTAAGGTAAGGAATCCATAACTAATAGTCTCTTTCAGATTAACAAGTTACTTATATCTGTAAGAGACATATATTTGTTATGGATTCCTTACCGCCCCACTCATCCTCCCGTTCTGCGAACCGACTTCTAGGGTAAGGGACTCCTTCGCAGGGCCCAAGTTTTTCTGCACCAGTGGTTAGTGTCTCTGCGCTTCTGGTGTGGAATTTCGTGTAAAGAACTGAGGTCAGAGCGCAGGGGCGGCGTCTAAGTAGATACCTCAACGTCATTCCGGCGATCATGATGCCAACAACGAACGCAGAGTCGACTGACGCCACCTACCGACGCGCAGGGGTACTGCTGAAGAAAAATTCTCCGGTTCCAGTCTAACGCCTGGGGGTAATTCTAAGACAAGGAATCCATAACTAATATACGTCTCTTACAGATACAGTGTTACCGAAGGTAAGTAACTTGTTCTTCAGGTACCTGTTGCTTTATAACATGTGGAGCCAAAAGTACACACAAACATAACAAAAAATAGAACCAAATCATAAAAGGAGGACAATCAATCGCCTTATTAGTACATTCAACAAAATGCGTGAGATAAGAAAAGTAATGACAACTAGTGGATTGTGATTGTTTTAGTGACACTCGTGAACTGGCAAAACAGTGCTATTGTTACATTTGTAGTGACCGCTAACAGACGGAATGCCTCACATTTCTCGCACGTCATTTTTTAGGTCTCGCCTGACCCAGCGCATGCGCTGGTCTGGCGAGACTTATTGAGAGGGCTCCAAAAAGTGCTACCAGGCCAGTCTAGAGCTACAGTGCATGTGTGCGGGCACGCGTGCCGCGCTTTACCACGATTACTTTCGGTTTCGCGGCCGCACTTCGGCACGGACGCTTTGATGTTTGATCTTAGCCAATAGGTCTCGCTTTTGGGACCTTAGAAGTATTTAGTTATGCAACTGTTGCATGGCTAAACACTTATAAGGTCCCAAAGGTGAGACCTATTGACTATGCCAATGCTTGTTTCTTTTCTATCTGGAGTGCAGTTTTAACCAGGGCAAGGACAGCACCAGCATATGTGTTTTCTTGCAGTTTCCGCAGCAAGCAACCAGTAAGTGCCCCTTGTTGTTCATGTGACCTACCCATTGCTGTTCCAGCGTGCATCTCTGAGCGTGGATTATACTCCCTATATTTTCATCAACGGTCGTATAGAGCTAGACCTTACACGCTGTGGCGGTCTCTTTGATATATCACCTTTTTGCCCCATGCACTCCGTGAGACGTGAACATGCATGACCCAACTCCCACTTTCCGTGTGGTAGCACATTTACACAGCTAACCCCTTTTTACTCACGGATATATCCTCGATGTTTATGGGAATGCATGCCAGTTTAGTCCCCATGGTACAATCAACTAGAGAACACTTCACGTTTTTTTCTTCACATCCTGATTCTTGCCTGTACAAATTTGCATAGCCCTATTTCAACCCGGTCAAAGGCATCCACTGGGATTGGCTGCTGTGAACGCTCCCGCTGGTGCTGGAACTCCAGGTCCCTCAATCCCTGCGCCACGACACCTGAGACTCATTCAACCAGCACAATAACAGGCACACTACAGTCCCGCTCATCGGGGGCTGCACTTCACATCTTGATTCATGCCTTGGGGTGAGACTGTTCCTGTTGCCAAGAGGAGACCTGTAGAGATTCGCATTGCCATGTTTCAACCTGTTCAAGGGCTCCCCTGGGATTGGCCACTGCAGATGCTTCCGCTCTGGACTCCAGGTCCTACAGTCCCCAGCACAATCACACCTGAGGCTCATTCCACCAGCGCAATATCAGGTGAGCTGCAGCCCCATAGCACTAGCCGCGCCCAGGCAAAGCCCAGGCCGGGCCCATCTGCACCCGAATGAGGCTGGGCTGGGCCACCCCTCTTGCCTGTCTCATCAGGGCACGGATTATCAAGGCATTTTAATGGACAGACCATTGTGTTCTTTCTTCAGTAAGTGACTTCTTTAGCTGCTTCACTTTGTCCTGTAGACTTAAGATAGCTGTCTGTATCTGCCAAGCTGGTATTATCACTTATTGTCTATTAGTTGATTGTTTGTTTCATATGCAATTTGTGCCCTCGTTGCTCCCTTCATCAGTGGAACTTTGGGCAAGCAGAAAGCATTAGATGTGGTGCAGGGTAATGCCAAACACCCTAAAAATGCAACTAATGCTGGCAATTGCACACTAAAAGAGATTGAGTTCCTGATGGAGGAAGTCTAGCCCAGACAAGTTACCTTAAGCACAATTAGGGTCTGTGCACAATTGCTGTAAAAAAGCCAATCTTTCCAATAACTGTGGCTCAATTCTAAAGTCATCAGCTTCCCGAGTCGCCAATGCAATTGTTGGGCTGGCTAATAAGCACAATTCGCAGCCCTCAAACATACATAGATATTTTAAAAGCCATCCCAGCAAAACTAAAACTAAAGTTAATATTCCACCATTAATTTAAACATCTCCTGTTTTAGATGCAGCTAAAGCCACAAATGAGGACAATGATTTCACACATTCATACTCAATGCCGTGTAATAATCGTTATCTTCCGTAGTTGCTCTGACACAGCCTCTACCCCTCCAGGACCCTTGTATAGGTTCTCACACTGTACAAACTATGTTGCCCGCAGCAGCAGATGAACCAGCTCACTTAGCCCAACAGCTTGTTGAATTAAGAAAGGAGGTGGGGGGAATGTTAGTGCAACTATTAGCCTAGACAGATAATTTAATGCAAGATAAAAGAACTGCTGGTGGTTGTTAAACATGCACTTAGAGAAGCAGACACTGAGTAGGGGCTGAAAACCTTTGGAGAATGACAAACCCTTCTGCTCAAATGACCACAGACCCGTTACGAAACACCAGGAGCTAGCAAATAAGGTGAAGGCACAGATCCAATCAGGCTGGTTCAAACAGTACACGCCTCATATTCTACACTCCCCACGTACCTCCGAGCTGAATTTAAGGAAGACCTTGGTCACACAAAGAGCACTCAAGTATCTCCATAGCATGCTCCTCCCAAGCAGGTCTCTCTAATTTCACAAAGCAGATGCTCAATTTTCATGGTTAACGTTTCCAAAATGTAACCAAACCCAATATAAAGAAGGTGAAGCTTCTTTACTAAACAAATCCATCCACTGGATTTGTAAAGAGAGAGGCTGTCGCTCCATCATTAGAGAGGATATCCTTGGAGCCATCTGGCTTCCCCAAACATACTCTATGATACTATCAAGCTGATCCTTCCTTCTAGAGACTTAGTGGAGAACCTTGTGGCGTTTGATTTGCTGAAATCTACTCTGTTTAACACAAATATTCATTTTGAATATAGGCTTCAAGAGCCTCATCAACCAAAGGATGGGTGTGCCCCCTCTCCTACTCTAGTGATAGATTCACCTATGAGGTCAATTGATTGACAAACAGAGTCCACTACAAACCCTCATTTTCTAAGGTTGTGGGGTCCTTTTAATCAGTGTACATCGATTGTTCTCCATCTCGCCTTACCCTTCCTTTTGACAATCTTCTTCCAGCTGGATGTAGTGCCCAATACGTTAGGCCGTCACTTATAGGACCTACCACTTATGCTAGTGTTGAATGTCAAATGATGAGGCCTGACATCACTGTGCTCCTTCTCTTTGCCCGCTCCAGCCCTGGGCACTGATATGGTTTCAGTTGTCTCTTGGAATATGTCCGCTTTAAAATTAAAGCTGCTTCCCCAGAGTGGAACAACTTTATTGAGGAGAATGATATCTGCTTGTTCCACGAAACCTAGTCCCTGGACCCAATTTTGAAGCCAGGTTATATAAACCAGGGTGGGACTGGCTGTAGCAGGCACTGGGCGTTTCCGCGGTGGTCCGCCAGGGTGGGGCCTGTTTTGGGCCCCTGGGGGGCCGTTAGTGTTACGAGGGGCCGGCAATTCTGCCCCTGTAACAAAATCGGCCAAAATGGCCCTAGCAAACAGCTCGGCAGCACCTCCCCTCCCCACCAAGGGGGCCGGCTGAGCAGCTTACCAGGGCCGGTTTTGGTTCCCAGTCTGGCCTTGATATAAACCTTTTTATGCCTGCCACACGCGGTCCCGTAGGTAGACCGGCTGATACCTTAATCTCGATTCAGGTAAATCTGGACCTAAAAATCTACCAGCTTTATGTAGATTTCACTGACATTCTTGCTGTTCGAATTTCTATAGAGAACTCAAGTTCCATTGATATCTACAATGTCTATGCCAGAGAGAGCAGGGGAGGGCTTAGATCACCAACTGTGGCAATCCTGGAGTCGTACCCGGGGAAACATTGTGGTGAATTGTTCATAATGCGCGTAGGGGACTTTAACACTACCTTAGAGCCGTTAGACAGGAATGAGGACAGCCTAGAGGCAGAAGAGAACAAGATCTGGGGCGTTCCACATCTCAATCTACTCCCGATAACCAAGTGGACTGATGCTGCTCCTCAGTTAAAATCTTTGTCCCTAGAATTTGGGGTGAGGTCTGTGAACAAGAGATCTAAAGCTGATGGGAGTGGGGCTTGTACGTTTGACAATTCATCCCATTCCAGTCGTATCAACTATATTTTAATTGATCTTCATCTATGGTCAAACTTCAAGGATATGTCTGTTGAGGCCAGGGTCGAAAGTGACCAGAATCCGATGTGCCTCACTATGAATACACTGCGCTCCAAGTTGGGACCTAATCATCAAATCCCAACTAGTACCAGGAAAATATACCCTACTAATGATATACGCTTTTTAAAGTGGTCTCAAGTTATTGAGTCCCTTGATCTTTTAAGTGCAATAGGTATTGATCTCCAACTTTTACTAGCTGCTATGATTGAAGGACCATTAACCGTAAGAGGTGATGTGGCTATCACTGACTGTCAAAATGATCTTTTTGAGAAAATTCTTCATCACTTTACAGTCACTCTCACTAATTCTCACAATCATTCTATTAGAGCCAAGACTTAGTTAATGGGGAGTGTAGGCACTTTTGCCAGCAGCTGGGAGTAGCACTAAGATCTAAAGATATCCAGTGAATTCACGTAGCTAGGAAATTGTATAAACAGGCACAGATACAGGCAAAAAGAGACTGGGAACAGTGAAGGTGGCAGGACTTGAAGTCTGCATGTTCATCCAAAGATTCCACCAAGTTGTAGTCCCATCCCTCACAATCATATTGCCTCCACTGCATGGATGGAACATTTCTCTGCTTTATATTCTAGTGAGGTTATGGTGAGTGCAATTTCTACCAATAACGTCTCTGATCTGCCAGCAACTCCCTTTGGACTAGAAGATAACTCGCTAGCTTTGGATGCAATAACCTCTGGCCCAGATGGTATACCAGCAGATGTCTACTTACATGATAGGGGAAACTGGACCAGGTATATTCTTTTCTTGGCAAATACCATTTTTTAAGGAGCTCCCATATCAGAATCTGGGAAGGGAGGAGAAGTTATCCCCATATATAAGAAAAGGGACAAATCCTTGTTGTGCAATTATCGACCAATTAGCTTAATCGATTATGTACAGAACATTTGTCCACATCTTCTGGGCAAGATTCAGGAATGGATTGATGTCAATGATGTTCTGTCTCCTTACCCAGTTGGGTTTCGTAGTAAAACAAGCACCATAGATCAGGTCTTTTGCTTCTTGCTCCTGTTTTGGAGGAGGGTGGAGATTGGCAGAGGTAGCATTTGTGTTGCCTTTGACGAGCTTCAATCAGCTTTTGACTTGGTCCCTCAGGATAAACTCTGGCATGTGCTTTCAGACATGGGTATGCCCCAGGATCTTCTCACAGTCTTAATCCGGCTACACAAGGTCATTTATGCCCAGGTTCATTGGGATGGTCAGGAAGAGCTGACATTGTTATCCCATATTAAAGGGGGTGCGCCAAGGTTGTGTCTTTACTCCCACCTTATCCTCTTTATTTCTCAACAATGTTGTTCCCTTTGTTTCTAGTATTCCTTCAGATGCCCCACGCTGGCAGGTAAAAAGACGCCCATCCTCCTATTTGAGGATGATACTCTTATCTCCAAAACACCTAGTGGCCTTCAGTGCTTGTTATTTCATTTTGAGGAATTCTGTAAGGCCTGAGGTCTTGAGATTAACTCCTCAAAAACGAAGTTAATGGTTTTTAATAAACGAAAGTTGTTTAAGGGAAGACTAGAGCTGGGGGGCTCTCAATTGGAAAGGGTAGACGTTTTTATCTAAATGGGCGTAACCCTACCTTCGACTCTGGCTTGGAAGCCGCAGATTGACAGAATGACTCTAAAGCACAGATTGCTGGTGCTATAATTAAAGAGCATAGCTCCTCTTTCATCAAACATCTTTCCCTAGCTCCACAAATTTATGAAGCCAAAGCAGTTAACTCTGTGTTGTATGGCTCTGAGCTGTGGAGGTTCGCAAATGTTTCCCCTCTTATAAATGCTGAGAGCAAGTTCTGTAGAAACCTGACCTATCTTCCTGCTAGCACTCCTTTGGTACCATTAATGCTTGATTTGGGAAGGAGAACGGTCACTGATGCAGCCAGTCTTCACTCTCTCATGTTTTGGAGAAGGCTGTGGTCTCAACCCGAACTGGCTTAGTATAGAATGGCCTTCATGATGTCTTAGAGGTTGATATATATAAAATAAAATCTCCTGGCACCGAAAATATCCAAAGACTATTAACAACTATTGGTCTCCAATCCCTATGGGTAAATCCATCTTCAGCAACAGGCCTCTCACCCTTGACGATTAAAAAACATTACTGACTCTTGGTCACTCAAACTGGTGCTCATTCAGCTGCCAGCCTCTCCCTAACTCCCTAACTGGAAAAGTCTTAAAGTTTAAAAACAGTAGCCACTTTGAGCCCTATTGGGGTGCCATCACTGTTCCTTAGATAGGAAACTATATTTCCAATTTAAGGTTGGCACCCTTACTCTGAAGACATTCACTACTAAATTGGCTCTAAATGGCGATCTACTATGTCCAACTTGTACTATTTTCACCAAGTCAATTGGACATGTCTTTTTTTGCCTTCCCAGGCTACATTTTAGCAAGGTCAAAATGTATCACGCCACTCTCTAGATTAGTGGGTACTCGTAGCAGTTGATCAGCACTTAGGATTCTTGGGTTGGACCCCAAACTTACATATCATGCATATTTAATATGTGAAACCTCTGGGGTGGATATGAGTCATCAGAGCCAGGGCTGTTTGTGCACCCAAATGTATTTTTTAATTGTTGACCTATGCATAAAATAATGGACACTCTTTGATTTGTGTCTTGATCTTAAGTTATGTTGGACTATTCTATTTTCCTTCCTCTCCCACGTGCCTTTTGAATTGTGATCCTGTGTGCACAAGGAGATGTGGTCTAATGTCTCATTATATTTTAATGCTTCTATGTATGCTGTGATGTTCTGGGTCTCATACCTGAATGCAAAGCAAGACTTTTGGATAATACTTTTCCATGTTTGTTTAACCAAATTGGTGTATGCATTAGGTCACATTGGTTGACCTACCAGATCTTATATGTGACCCTGGAATTACTTCTCAATGGGTACACAAGGATTGCGTTTCTAATTGTTTTATTATATTTTGATGCTTTTGTGTATACTGCGAATCCTTGTTTCTCATACCTGAATGCAAATGTTTTCTGGATAATACTCCTTTTATGCATGCCTAAGTTTACTGGTGTATACACTAGGTTTAGCTGACTGTGTTAGTGTATCTTTTATATAACGATTGACTTACAACTCTAAGGGCACACTGGGATGTGGTTTTGACTGTTTCATTATATTTTTTACAGCTTCTATATATGTTCCAATGCTTTGGTTCTCATACCTGAATTATATTTTATCTCTGTGTTGATGTATTTTACTACTTTATTTGTTTTATGACTTAGTTGTCGAATAACGTTTTTTGGAGTCTAGTCAAAACTTCCTGCATGTGGCACTTTTGGCTCACCATGTTATAGAGCAACATGCACTTGTACCTGGCTTTTAAATCTGTTTGGTGCTGCATAGAGATGTTTAACAACCTTAATGTGATTACAGTTTGTAAATATTATTTTAGTAGGTACTTCTGTTCTTTCAATTTCCTGAAGAGGCTCACAGTTAAAAGGGCTAAAACGCGTTGACACTATCCTTTGGAGGAGTCTTTCAATTTAGAAAACTTTAAAGCAATATTTTGGACACACACCAGAGAAACAGAGGATAAGCCTGACCTCCGTGTATGAACTCTCTTTAGGGCTACCACCTTTATGGACTGTGGACTTAATTTGGGAGACACCCACACGTGTTTGAAGCAACTGGAAGACGGAAGAAAGATTCTAGTTTTCATTACTTTTCTTATCTAACACATTTTTTTGTATGTACGAATAAGGGGATTGATTGTCCTATGTTTTCGATTATATTTTTTGTTATGTATGTGTATTGTCATATGCTAATTTATATGTACATTCCAGGTATGAGTCCTGAGAGTGAGGATTATTAAGCTTATTTATAAGTAAATGAGTAAATCATGGTCTGTGATAAATAGACAAACATACCAGTGGTTAATTTGAGTATTTACTCTGTAAATTACTCGCTGTTGAATCTGTACCCACAGTATAACACTTTTCTGTTTACATTACTTTATGGTGCTGTATAGTGAGGTCATTTGGGCAAACCCCTATAGTATGATACTTATCCTTGTGAACTACAGTTATGCCTTATACAATGCAATTAGTCAAATCCTACTGGTAGTTTTAATGGAGCTACAGCCATATTTAGCCCAAACCATACAGGACAGCCAGGATTGGTATGCGGCGAAATTGATAAAAAAGGTCTGGCCTCAACACAACTGCGTGCTTGGATTGGGCATTGGGCATGGGTGCGGTCTATCAGCGCCACTCCTGGATGAGGTCTGCGGGCTTCGGGGATGTCTAGGCTTCTTTAATGGACATGCTTTTTAATAGTTTCCACCACTTTGGCGAAAAAGTGGTCTCTGCATTGGAACACTTTAAGGAGCGTAATACCACAGTGCATTCGCTGGTTCTATTTATTCCTTCTGGACAATTCTCTCAGCACTTTATCCACTTTCGTGGATATGCAACACCAGATTCTGCCGCCAGCTTCGCAATCTTGACAGCCATTGCGTGGCCGACGCTGCTGCACGCAGAGACAATGTTTAGGACATCATGGGCTATGCAGAGCTCTGTACCCCACCCTTTCAGCAACCATTACGCAAAACATCTTTAGTGTGTCGTTTTCAACACACACCCACCCTATAGGAGACAGGACCAGACTTTTTCTCTAAGGATGGCAAACATCTTTTCTGATGCATGGGTGCTCTAATTTGTCAGGCACTCTCCCATTTCTTTCCACCCCACCGCACCTTCCATCCCCATCAGTGTGGCTGACGGTGGAATATCTGTCCTTTTTGCAGATGTAAGTGCAGGTCCTTTTGGCCAAAGGAGCCATAGACTGGTTTTCAGCGCCAGAAATAGTACAGGGTGCTGTTACCGCTACATCCTCGAAGAAGGTTGGACCCTAGTTTAGATCTATGCTCTCTCACACCTTTCTGCTGAAGTACAAATTCAAGATGCTTACGCTTGCCCAGGTCTGGTCTGCGCTGGATCCCTGAGGCTGGATGGAAGCTTTGGACTTTCAGGATCAGTATTTCCATATTCCTCTTCTGCAGGCTCACTAATGCTACCTGTAGTTCACAGTGGGCCAGGAGCATTTTCAGTTTGTGGTTCTCCCCTTTGCCCTTGGGTGTTCATTAACAAGACAGCAGTGGTCCCAGCACACCTTCAGAGGCTGTGTGTACCAGTCCTCCTGTACTTCAATTGACTGGCTGTTGAACACAGACTCACCCCACACAGTTGTAGACCATTTCCAGATAACGGTAAACCTTCTAATATTGTTGGGTTCACTATCAACATGCCTAAGTCACATCTGATTCCTTTGCAGATGCTGGCATTTATCAGAGCTATCCTAAATATGGTGCAGTTTTATGCCCTTCCCACCCTGGAGTGAAGAGTCCAGGACTTTCAGACAATGATCTCAATATTTCAGCCTCGGTACTCGATCACAGTGAGGATGAAGTTGAGGCTGCTGGGTCTATTGGCCTCCTGCACCCTGCTAATTAATCACGCCAGATGGTACATGTAGGCTCTGCAGTGGACCTGAAGTTCCGGGGACCGCAGCACTAGGGGAACCTATTGTATTCCGTGAGTTGCGATGCCCTGTAATAAGTATGTATATGTGGGAGAGCAATTCCTCCATCGTACCATCCCCTAACTAGTTTTGTCATGGCGATGCGAACTGTTCCACCATCCCAGAGGAGTTTGGTTACTTCGGCATTTATCAAAGTGAAAAAGGAAGGGAAGATGTGGAACGGGGTATTTTGTAGGACGTACAGAAATCTGGGCAATGTCATCATTTTGAAGAGCGCAGCTCTGCCCAGTAATGTAAGAGGGAGAGAGCGCCAGTGTTTCACATCGCGGCGGAAGCGGGTCAACGGTTTCATGAGATTTTCTTCTATGAAGTGTGACGCCTGGGGGGTTATATATATATATATGCCAAGGTACATAAAACCCCGTTCCACTATCTGAATGTCACAATTCCGCGGCAGTTTTGGGGGGGGGGGGGGGGGACGGAGGATAAAAAGCAATGATTTAGACCAGTTAATGGTGTAGCCAGAGGCTCTGCCATAGGCCGCACAGATGTCAAGGAGACAGTTCAGCGATCTGGTGGGAGACGCCATATAGAGTAAAATGTCATCCGCATACAGTAATATGCGGTCCTCCCATCCCATCGCCCACTTGAGTCTCCTGATAACAGGGTCTTGGCGGATCCACGCCGCCAACGGTTCGAGTACTATAGCGAACAAGAGAGGGGAGAGCAGGCATCCCTGTCTCGTCTCGTACCTTTGCTCAGAGGGAAGTTCTTTAAAGTGCAACCATTGGCCATGACATGCGCCATGGGTTTGGTGTAGAGAAGACGTACCCAGGCACAGAACTTGGGACCAAATCCCATGTGCCGGAGCACTGGGAAAAGGAAGGGCCATTCCACCATGTTGAATGCCATGCGGGCGTCCAATGAGAGGATGACCGCATCCTCCGCAATTGTGGGACTGCGAGCTATGTCTCCCTGAAGTCTACGAAGATTCAGGGCCGTGTTACTGTGGGGCATGAAGCCCGACTGATCTGGATGGATTAAGGTAGTGAGGTATGACTGGAGGCGCAGCGCCAGCGCATTGGCCAGAATATTTGCCTCAGCATCAATAAGGGAGATTGGTCTGTAGGAGGCACATTCTTGCGGTGGTTTTCCTGTCTTGTGGATTGTGACTATTGTCGCTAGACGCTGGTCCTCTGGAAGCTCGCCCTATTCTAGACTGGCTTGATACATATTGAGTAGATGGGCCGTAAGGTGTGTTGCCATTTTTTTTATAAAATTCTACCGGTATGCCATTTGGGCCCAGTGCTTTTCCAGGTTGGAGCATCACAATTGCAGATGCTAGTTCGTCCTCGGTGAGCTCGGCTTCAAGCGCTGAGACAGCATGGTCTGGTAAGAAGGGCATGTGAATATGTTTTAGGAATGCAAGGTTATCTTCTAATGTGTTAGTGGCTGTCGGCGTATATACTTTCTTATAATAAGAGGCGAGTGAGTCCACTATTTGCTTCGGGTCCTCAGTTATCTCTCCGTTCTCCCTACGGAGCAGAGCTATCCACCTACTAGCTCGATCCTTTTTGGCTAGCCAGACAAGGTGCTTACCTGCCTTATCCCCTGCTTCATAAATAGTGTGTCTTGTAGCCGTGAGTTTTGCCTTCGCCACCTCCCATGCAAATGTTTTCTATTCCTGCTGCGTGAGACTCAGCGCATGTAGGGAATCAACTGTTGAGTTTAGTGCATGATTTGCCGCTGCGTCTGCCACCTCCCGCTCAAGATCTTCCATTTGCTGTCTCTGTGATTTCTTGTGCCCAGCTATCAATGAAATCGCCTGTCCGCGCAGCACTGTTTTATAGGCTTCCCAGAGTGTTACTGGGGAGGACACGTATTGCGCATTTTCGGTAGAATAGTGTTTTGTGGTTGCACGGAGTCTCTTGCTTATCGTAGGGTTTTGGAGATATCCCGGGTGTATAGGGAACACTCTCCGTTGTATAATATTCGGAGAGGAGAGCGCCATGTATAGTGGCGAGTGGTTTTATATTCCGCGGGGTAGGTGTTGTATCTCCGCTACCTGATCCAGCCCCGCCGCCACTGTGAAGATGTAATCAATCCTGGAGAGGCTATTGTGTACGCCTGAGTGAAATGTGTATTCCTTATCATCTGGATGGGTAGTTCACCACACGTCTTTTAAACCAATGGCTTCAGTAAATTCCGTCAACTTGAAATGAGCGTGATGGGAATCCCTAGGGGGTTGTTTGTCAAGAGAGACATCCAGCACCAAACTGAAATCTCCCCCTATGATAGTGTCGCCTGCCGGTAAGGATAATAGAAATGTACCAAGGGCTGGGAGGGCTGTTTGGTGTAACGCTGGCGGTATATACACCGAGACTAGGTGATATGGCCTCCCTTCCCATTGGCATGCTAGTCCTGCAAAGCGCCCTTGGTCATCCGTTTTGGAGTCAGTGAGTATAAGTGGGAAGCATTTATTAAGTAGAATCCCCACACCACGGGAGCCTGAGGTGAATTCTGAGTAGACCGCCATTGTATTTCCCCATCTATCAAGGGCCTTGGTGGCAGAGCCCGTTAGGTGCGTCTCTTGCATCAGGACTGTTGCTGGACTTTTGCGCTTGATATATTGAATGACGAGCCCCCTTTTGATCTTATCTCCCAGGCCATTCACGTTCCATGAGAGCACCGTTGGGGGGTGGCAGGGCCCGTGGGGCTGTGGGACAGGCTATTCGAGGCAGCTGACCGCGGGTTAGTGTGTGCCATTTATGTTATATCAGTACTGGGGTTTGGAATTGCATGAGGTGCCTGCCATAATCTATCGATGCGAGTGTCATTGTAGAAACCAATGAAAAAAGTTAACCTAGAAACCAAGAACTGTCCCCTTCTTCCCCACTCCCTCCTCCCTGCCTGGTGGGTCCCAAACTACCCGCCTCCCCAACTGAGCAAGGTGCTTCGATCCCATTACAAGTACTTGCGTGGGGGGTGACAGTTTTTCCAAGAGCATCTGAGGCCCCCTCACATGACGTCGTAGCAACGGCTTACGTCTTCTCCTGAGTCACAATTCTTGCCCACAGATTCATGGTGTTGTCCATATGCGCACTGTGTGCGCGAGTTGCGTGCTGGCGAAAAAGTCAGTGTGACCTCCGCGGGGGCATCACATACGCCGCAAGGCACCAGAGATTCTCGAACCGCCGTACCACGTTGTTTAGTCCCCCTTGTCACTGGATTCCGCCGATCTGGATCCCTGCGATTCCTGGCGGCGATGCTGTTGCTGAGCTCTGATCTTTGCAGGTTTCACCACTGGAGGCCATCCGTCCAGCCAGTACCGGGCCTCCTCCGGCGTTAGGAAAAACCAAGCCTTCACCTCCACTTCCACTCTTAGTTTTGCCGGAAAGAGCATGGAGTATTTGAGGTCTCTGGCTCTTAGTTCCTTTTTAACATCCATGAACCTTCGACGTTGCTTGGTCACAGCTGCTGTGTAGTCCGGGTACATCGTGATCACTTGGTTGTCCAAACGAATCGGCCGGGCGATTCTGGCCGCCTGCAGGATCGCGTCTCGGTCGCGGAAATTGAAGATGCGTGCCAGAATCGGTCTGGGGGGGGCCCGGGCTTGGGCCTCCCGCCCGGGTACTCAGTGCGCCCTCTCAACCGAGAAGAAGCTTGACAGCCCGCGCGGTTGCAGCTGATTTTCGACCAGGTCTTCGGCGAAAAGGTCTAGGGCCGGACCACCTGCATTTTCTGGCACTCCAATAATGCGTACATTGTTACGCCTTGAACGGCCATCCCTGATCGTCCAGCTTAGCAAGGATATGTTTGTTGTCTATTTCCAACTGGCGTACCTGGCGCTGCAGTTGTGCTGTGTCAGTGGTCAGCACCTTCGTCGTGGACTCCACTTCTGTCAGTCTCCCTGAAAGCTTGGAGAAGTCAGCACGGATCAGAGAGCTATCAGTGGAGATCGTGCCGATAGAGGATTGGACTTGCTGTAGGGCAGCCATGATGTCCGTGAGCGTGACTGAGTCTGCGGCCTGCTGTGGAGGGGTCTCTGTCTGGGCGGGAGTTGCCTGCTGTTTTTCACCTTGGTCTTTAGTGTAGGCAAATTTGTCCAGCTTTCCAGCCGGTGCCACTCGTTGGTCCCACCATCTTACTCGCCGTACGGTTGATCCTCAGAGTCCTGTTGGGGGGGAAGGAGATGCGGTAGTCATCGCTGCCTGCCGCGTTGTTGTGCGCAATGTGCGGCCTTTCGGGTTTCCAGCCCCCCGGCCCTCTGTAGCGTCAGGCAGTGGAGGAGAAGTGATCTGTGTCTTCGCACTACTGGATGTCCTCGAGCCCTTAGTTTACTAGCGGATTGTCCCGGTCAATGCATAGTGCCAAATTGGTGGTGCAGGCGGAGAAAGATGGGAGTGGGTATTGTCGGGTGGGCCAGGTTGAGTCGTTTAGGAGCAACTATCCCTGCAGTGCCTGTCGTGCCCCAAGTCTCGCAGGTGACCGATGCCTCGGAACTCTGTTGTGCAGCTATGGAGCTATGGAGCCCCAGCCACTCACCTCAAATCACCGTCACTGGCACCCCCTACACTTGCCTCGCGGTGTAACCAGCTACTCCAGGCCTGCTTGGTGTGACTGGCACCAGTAACTATGGCCTCTCAGGATGGTGAGGGTCCTGGCGTCACGCGGTCTCATGGTGGGCCCGCTGCGTCTTGTTCGAGTCTATGCGCCGACGCAGCTGAGCTATCTTTCCCTGAGGTCGGCTCCGGACGGAGCTTTTTGTCAGGCACCACGTTCCTCCCTGCGACGTCCAGTGCTCAGATCGGGTCAGAGGTGTTCGGTTTGTGGTCACGGCCGCCGATGATGCGTCGATGGTGCGGGCGCCGTCACCCACGTCAGCTACGTGGGAGGGCCAGCGCACTCGAGGTCCTGGCACCGATGCGGTCATCAGGCCGCCAGGTCTCCTTCGCCGATTCCTCCGGGGCCGCACGTCGCAGAAGGCTGCGGGACGCTGCTATCTGTGCCGCTGGAGTTCCGATTGATATGCTCTGCAGGTATGCCGTGTTTTTTTTCAGGATAAATGTGCGGATTAGTAATGGGGTCTTCTCGCCCTCGGAGCTCTCTTAGGCTGCGGCCATCTTGCCTGGCTGCTAGCCACGTCCCCCTCATACTATTCTTTCTTGAGAAACATTTCCAGTCAGTGTAGCGCTCAGATCGCTTTTGTAACATCTTTTTAATGAAAAAACAGCAAAACACAGCAAGATGATACTGCTATAAAACGTGGTGGATAATGCCTAAAAATGTATACTCCTGCCAAATAATTTAGGCGTCCATAATGCACAATTCCAGAGGCCCTGCTCTTAGTGTATCTAATAACAATATACATCCTGCTTTATTTAACTCTTTTTATCTGACAATAATGCACACATTTATTTTCGCATATCTTCTGTAATTTATACTGAAGCAGACCCTGCTTCTCTTAGCCTGTGCATCTTGCACTAACATGTTTACATGTTTAATTCTGAGAGTTTGTGAGTGCTTTGTGCCCCAAAATGCTTACTGGATACAGACTGGAACAGCGCTGTGTTATAATTTGATGAAATTAGGGGACAAAACAGGTTTTCAATATCTTGCGAAATGCACCGAGGAAGTCACCCATGAGTTTCTCTTACTCCTGATTTATCTCAAGTTAGTGGACACCTTGTCACATGAGTGAATACAGTGCTTCTTCCGTTGATTGGTGTATTATACACTAATTCACACCCTTCTTCTCTTGCCTCCAGTGTATCACACATGTGGACATAACCTGTATCTCTCAACCTGGTGTATCACACACAGAACGCACATGCCTGATCCCGAATGCGATTCTGCGGCTAATGCGTTTTCTGCATAATTAGGAAGTTGACGCATTTGTCACATAAACCACCATCTGCTGCATAAGCTGTAGATTTTACCAAATACTGTTTCTAGCACAAATTGATCGAAAGTTACTGAAAATGTGGTGACATGTTCGATCGCACTGGAAGGCCCTTCCCCAAGATTGACTGGTCAACGTTCAATTGCTATATTTGGCTGTTAAATTGGTACTGCCACTACAAATATTTGCCCAGACAGTGTTACCATGTTTAACAATTACTAAGTAATGAAGTAATACTATGACATAATGTGCTGAATAATTTGCCTTTTCTTGCTACATAATTGAGTCAACCCTGCTGCATAATTTTGTCATTCTCCGCCGCATAATTTCAGTGGCCCAGATCATAAACTAGTGCAAGCCTACTTCTCTTAACTCGGCCCCACCGCAGCCACACACACCGTTTTTTCCCCTGGATATAACTTGAACCAGTGCACTTATGACAGTGCACAGCTTCTTCTGTTTTTTCCTTGGTATATTTCACATTAGTGCTCTGCAACCCCTAATCTGGCACTCACATAGTTCCACACTATGCTGCCCTCGTAGATGGAATGACTCCTTACGCGCTCCCTTTTCATATGGGCTTTGTACTTTACATTAGTATACACACTACCGTATGTCACAGAAATAAAAATCCTACGTTTCCCTTTTCGGCTGTATATGACATTAGTGCATCGACTTGCTTCTCATGCCCCTATTGTATTTCACAGAAATGTACATCCCAAGTTTCTTGCTCTGGGTGTATATGACAGTAGTTCACACTGATGCTGCTTGCTAATCGTATCCATGAGTGTCTCACATCCCCTGCCCACTCGGTTTCTCTAATCCTGCCTAGTCTGACATTAGGACACTCTTTCCTGTTGTTACCTGCAGTGCATATTAGTGGGTATCATCTGATGCACATTCCATCTCTATCACTGTGTCGTACGTCAGCCCAGCACACACTTCACTTCTCTTGGCCTAGACATACCACATACAAGTGTACACACTGCAGCTGCCACTCCTGGCATTGCCTTTACAAGTGCTTATCAAGAGTCTGTAGCAGCTCGCAGTAATGTAAACCCTGATTCTCTTACACGTTCTGATTCTCACTCTACTCTACAAATTGTGCCCCGTTTTACCTAACATGTGTATTACAATTGCACACCTTGTGCTGCTGTTACTCCTGGTGTATCACGAGTACATACCCCATATTTCAGACCACTTAGTATCTCACATTAGTGAAACGCAGCTTTATTAACCCCATTTCTTGTACCACTGGCTGCACATCATGCTGTTTTGACCTTCAGGAAAGGTGACACAAGGTCATACCCTGCTTCACCCAAATTTGTAATGTTGGAAAGTGGATTATTGGTAGGGGTAAATGTAGGTCTGACACTGGCAATAAAGCCACTAACACAGTATAGGGTTCCGAATAGGTCTTAGAAAATTATTCCCTTGCTCAACCCTTGGTAGCTTGGCTGCGAGCAGGCAGGCTTAACTTCAGAGACAGGTATGTAAAGCCTTTAAAAACAACAATTCAGTAAATAATAAAGACACAACACATAATAAAAATCCATCACCAATTTATACAAATAGAAAATATTTTTCTCTTTAAAATGACACCAAAATGACAAAAATCCAATGTAGGGAACCGGAGATATGAATTTTTAAAGATGTATCACTGTATAGCACTTAGAAACTTATGGCACCATATTGGGATATCTGGTCGCGATAGACCGGCTCAAAGTCAAATTTCAGGCTGACCGCGATTGAGCCCTGAGTGGATACCACTCACGGTAGGTCCCGGTCACAGTTTTTACCTTTGGACTTAGAAACTTTTCTGGAGCTTTTTCTCGTGGGGTCTCTCGATGCTCTTCACCAGGCTGGATTCAGTGGGTTCGCCAACCTCGGATTTCTTCTACTCCCGGTCAAACTCTGGAAGTCGGACCTACGCAGCTTTTAGCGGGACGAATCTGGATGGCTTGGCCGGCTCACGGTTGAAGGCAGGCAACTTGGTTGGTCAGGTTGAGTCGGTCCCCCTATGAAGCTTTTTTCTAAAGTTGCTCCAAAGTTCTACAAACTCCTGGAACTTCTTCCTGAAGTTCCCCAAGGGGTACTAAAATGTCTCAAACTCACTCCAAGGGTCTGGAAGCTCCAAGATGGTCCTTGAAAGTTGAGGACTTCAGTTCCCACAATCCACTTGGACAAAACACTTACAAATCCACTGGTAGTTCTTCATGTTGAGGATCCTTGGTGTTGATGTTCCATGTGGGCTTTGTTGACCTGTAGCTTGCAGGGAGTCCACTCTTTAGTTCTTTTGCAGCAAGATAATCGACATGGCTGTAGTTTCAGCTGGTGCAGTCTTCAGAGGCCATGCATTAGAATTTGCACCCCAACTTCTCAGAATGGCAACGTCTTGCTTTCTTAAGTTTCAAGCAGCAGATCTGAGAGACTCTGCCCCTCTCAGATACGTATTCCAAGTTCTCTGGGTCAAGCAGGAGGTCACGCCTGACCAATGGGAGCAGGGTAACTCCCCAAGGATATGACCACATCCTGTAGAGTGTGGCATTATTTTGTCCCAGAGTGCACCAAATCCTCCAAATTCATAATGGCTGATTTTCCAGCAGGGAGGTAAGAGCTGGCTAATCACACTCCTAGAATGGTTACTTTCCATAGACTCTCGCCCTTGTATCTGTGCATTCCTTCCATAACTCTGGCTTTAGGGTCAAAAGAGTGAAGTTGTAAATGACACTGAGGCCTCCTCTTCTCTTTGAAGACCATGGTTTACGACTCCTCCCCCTGCTCTGGCATTCCTGTGTAGCAGCACACTGCCCTCCCAGCAGAACTGGTTAACCTCAGGGGCTCTTTATCACCTCTTCAAGGCAGCATGGCTAATCCACTTAACTCTGACCAATCAGGACAGACCACTGGAAGGCTGAATCTGAACTTACAACCAAGAAAGTCTTATAACTTCTTGTCTGTACATTTTAGGAGACATTCAACAATATCATATTGTTGGATTTATCACTACCATTCTGGGAAGTCTTTGAATGGAAGTTCTATCATTCTCCTATCAGGAGTTATTAGTTAATAACCTATTGCCATGTTAACCCATGTGGCCTAGGGTTTGCAATGGGAAAAATGACTTCGGCCATTTTTCCACCACTAGAGCTTATAAAAACATATTTCATAAGTACTTTGCTTATATCTACAGGACCTCCACCCAATGGAACAACAATAGGAGACTTTGAGGGTTCTGAATCTGTAGAAATATTGCAGATCCTCCCTCCACAGTGCTCCTAGCATCAACGTTGAATTTGGGCAGCACCTTATTACAATGTGGTGAGTGAAATGTGAAATTTCACTTAACCCATGGCATATAACACTCATTTTATAAGGGTCTACCTTATAAATACCTGAGCCCCCAACCCCTGGGACACCTGGGGGGAGACCCTGGGGGTTCCTAATATGCCAAAACATTGTAGGTTGTCCATTATTTAGTGCCCCAAACACAAAAGTTGAGTTTGGGCACAATTTACTTTTCAAAAGCAGTCCTGCCACCCAGGGCTGCTTTTAAACTAACCTCAGGCTTCAGCAGTGCACACATGCAAGTGCAGAACAAGCATTGGCATAGCCAATAGGTCTCGCCTTTGGGACCTTATAAGTGTTTAGCAATGCAGTACATTATCCCCGACCAGCATGCCCACACACTGCGAACCTTAAATAATATAGCGCCACATACCTCGGAAGAGAGCCGAGAAGTATGTTTTTTGCCTCCGCTCGGCTCGACCTAAAAACATCATGTGGGGAAAGGAGACTGACAGGATGTAGACAGCATAAAGTTAAGTTATGAGTGCTTATTTGGTTATTGCTAACTTTATTGCAGACAGGATGTTGTGTTTGCAGAAGTAACTTAGGCTAAATTCATTTCAAGAGAATGCATCAGAAGGGGGCGCTTCTCAAGACAGCGCAGAACTGGGCCGGAGTCAGTCATGTGTCAGACTACACAAGACTTATTCTATCACAAGCCTGCCGCTAAACCTACGGGTCTGCCAGGTATGTACATTAACTCTGCAGGCAAGACGACTAAACCTGTACAAAGCTATGAAAAGATATTTAAAATTAAAAGAGAGGAAAGAAAGAATCAGTCGTCAGCGCAGTGGTATATCGAGAGACTGGATTTGAGAGAGGGGCAGCGCGGTGGGCAGGCACAGGCCTGGGGGTGACGTAGACCCTGGCGCGAGCTCCATCTTGTATAAGGCAAGTGGTGGGCGGGGCAAGATCCCAAGGCCCATGGAGGAAGAGACAGGGTACTGAGTATCAGATCCAGGGCTGGCACGTGACAAGCCTTCTCGTGCCGCTTCACAAACACCCGCTCGGTGTAGCTCCTGTCAGCCGAATAGAGCGACAGTGCACATGAACATATCCTGCCTTCACGGGCCTTGGAGCATTCTTTCCTCCGCTTCAGATACAAGCTTGCATGTGATCTGCACACAAGATTTGGTTCAAACTAAAAATTAGTGGCGTGATTGCGGCTAAATCCAGTCAAGTCTCTTGGAAGGAGCAGAGGCCTTAAACTGGCATTATTTTGGGAAGGATGTGACAGTCAATCTCAGCATGGGTGCCTCCTTACTCTACTATTCTAGGATTTCAGTAAAAATCCCTAAAGCACCTTCAAAAGGCACTGCAGCTGCTCACTCCCCAAGGCAAAACGCCGTGGGATGCGAGGAATGCAGCTGCAGCATCCCGCAAGTGGCGCGCGCACACTCGTGTGAAATCTGGCACATAACAGATGGCACATTGCGCCGCTGCTCGTAACCGCAAGCCATAGGCCGTGGGCAGATACATTTCCTGGGAAAGGTGGGACATGCACCCGCCTTTGCCCAATTGTGTGCTGTCTTTTTACAAAGACGCACGCAAAGCCCAATAGAAGAACTGCTCAAAAAGTCCAGAGTGATTCCAAGAGGTCGTTTTCCTAGAGCTGCGCATGAGCGCTGCGCCAGACTCGACCTAAAAAGCTGCTGGCCTCTAAACTGCCATTCTCTATTGTGGACTAAGGACTTCTAGGTAGTGTTAATCCCCCTGCCTTATTATTTAATGGGGTCTGATAGGGTAGGTCATGCCAATCACAGGGGTACCCCATAACATAGTGTACCCTAGTGTATGTAGGTGTTTTCATTGTATTCTAAATGTGTCTCTTTCAGCATAGGTCTGGCCCTGAGCCTGGTTAGGCAGAGCCCAGGGTCAGTCAGAGTCAGTTACCACCAGTACCATTCAGCAAAAAGGTGGGGGTGCCCAGGGCACAGGGTGACTTTGCAACATGTAACAATTGAGCGCACCAATGCCTCTCTTGCACCCTTTGTACCTCAAACTAGTGAGTATGGAGATTTTGTCTTTGAACTACCTCACACTAGTATTTATGCCATGCTTCTCTTAAACAAGTGTCTTTCAAATTATTTCGCATCTCACTTCTCAGACTCCTTGTATAGCACTTCCTAGTACACACCTTGATTATTGTACCCTGGTGTATCTCGCACAAGTGTGTCACTTTAGTCACACCCCACTTCACTTCAGATTATTATATCTCACTCTAGTGCATTCCTTTTATCGAAAGCATGAGCTATTTCACAGTAGTATAACCCTAATTTACAATTGTTTCTTTACTATTGTTAGTTCACACTAATGTATAGCACCAGCTTCACTTATTTTGTCGTACCTCCCGTTAATTCATATCCCGTTTCACTTATGTTTGTAGACGCCCTTCTAATGAACACTTGACATCACTTTCTACTGGTGTTTTTCATGCACATCATACACATGTTCACCCTTCTCTTACACCTTATGTATCCCGCATACGTGTATACAGTGCTGTAGCTTAAGTCAGTGCACAACCGATCACTCATAGCCCTGGCGCATCTTCCCTACAAATGCACTTTTGCTGGATCTCCCACTTGTGCACCTCATGCTGCACCTAATGGTAGCTATCCACACTAAGGTACGCCCTGCTTTTTTTACTAATGTATCTCACAGTGGATACAATGGTTGTCTTCCTGCCGTGTATCTCTAAATAGTACAGATCCTTTGCTTGTGTGCCTCACACTAGTGCACACATACTAAATTTGTTACATTAGTGCATGGCACAATAGTACATGCACTGCTTCTTTTACCTCAGTGTACCTCACATTAGTGCACACTAAGCTTTTGTTTATATGAGATTCTGCACTGTTGCACACCATCCTTCTGTTATGCCTAGTGATTCTCATACTTCTGCTCACCCTGCTCACCCTATACCACTATGGCCAGCGATTCACATACTAGTGAACACTCTACTCCAATTATCACAGGTAAAACTCACTTTGATATATTCCTTGCTTCTCTTCCCAGCTGTATCTAACACAATAATGTCCATTTTGTTCTCTTATCCTACTGTTTACGTATCCTTTTGCAAGCCCTTTTTAGGTCTCGTCTGACCCAGCGCATGCGCAGGTCTGGCGAGACTTATTAAGAGCGCTCCAAAAAGTGCTACCAGGCCAGCCTAGAGCTACAGTGCATGTGCTCGGGCGCGCGCACCGCGATGGCCCGCGATTAATTTCACTTTCACGGCCGCTTTGATGTTTGATCGTGATCACTTTCGCGGCCGCACGCCCGCTTGGCATGGCCAATAGGTCTCGCTTTTGGGACCTTCTAAGTATTTAGTTATACAACTGTTGCATGGCTAAACACTTATAAGGTCCCAAAGGCGAGACCTATTGGCTATGCCAATGCTTGTTTGCCTTACACTGCTGACTTAAACAATCTACACCCAGCTTCTCTTACAGTATACTAGTACATACACTGCTCCTCTTACCTTTGATGTGTCTAACACTAGTGCATACCCTTCTTTCCCCTACTGATATCATATGCTACATCTCTACTCGATAAAGCCTTTGAAATGAGTGCAGACCCTGCTACTCTTCCCCCGATCTCTCACTAGTGCAGTCACTTCCTCTGGTGTATCTCAAGCCTATGAATACGATGAGTATAACATAATAGTGCACACTCTCCTTCATGTACTCCGATCTGTTTCCTACTAGTATACACCGTTCACTTATCCTGGCGTATCGTTTAAAAGAGAGCACTTGCTTCTCTGGCCCTGTTGTCTGTTTCTTTCGTGCACAACCTGTTTCTTTTACCTAGGAGTATTTCACAGTAGTGCACACACTGTTTTTCTTTCCATGGTATATTGACACGTCTTGCTTCTTTCAGTTTTCTTTTGTATGTCACACTTATGCACACGCTCCTACTGTTACCGGTGGTGTATGTTAAAATATGTCTCTCTCAGCTTTTCTTACTATGAGGTATCTCTCACTAGTAAATATCCATATTCATCTTTTATTAATCTTCTGCATTTCATACAAGTGCAGTCCCTGCTTATTTTATAATAGTTGATTTCATAGCAGTGCAGTTTTTACTTCTGTTATCCTTGTGTAATTTGCATAATAAATATTCTCTTTCTCTTATGCTGAGTTATTTCACCCTAGATCATATATTGCTTCTCATATTGTTTCACTATATACTAGTTGCCAATGTAAGCTTTATTTTGTAGATTAAAATCCCTCTACCAATGCTGTATCTTCTTATGGCTAATTCCATCCGTATATTCCTAACGTCATGTATCGCCCCTGGCACCAGATTGGATCCTGAAAAGCTCAAATCACTTTACTACTCCAGATGTCATGGCTCCAACTTGATGCCGTACCTACATGGATGTGATGTCACATTGCCATATATGATGCCATCCAGGTGCTCTGACCTCCGATCCTTTTTTCTACGCCCTTCGAAGCGGACCTGGAGTTGCTCTCCATTTCAATTTGTTTCAAACCAATGGTTTTGCAGTGCTTCTAGAGCAATGTCACGGAAGAAGAGATTGGGCTGTCATAAATGCCAATCCTGCTGCCCTTGAGGATCATGTTTGAGCCCCCACAAAGCCTGCCCTTGGGGATGAGACCAATTCCAATTGTAGCTTCTTACCTTCAACAACTGTTATGAACTAAGAGTGAACTCCATTTCACTTCTGGACGGCGTGATGAGGGACGGAGTCAGCACCTTGTCAATTACGTTCCTAGGATAGGCACTGGGGAGCAGCTTAATTCCCGAGGAATTCTTCCTATTACAAGTTCAGAGCATATTTAGTGGAGGGATCTTTTTCATCTCAGTGTTGCTCCTTGTTGTTTGATGGGTCTTATGGTTGGTGGACTCTTTCCCTAACTTCAGATTTTACATTGTCTTCTGTACCATGTCTAGCTTTGATGGCCAAGAGGCCAATGCCGGTGCCCAGCTATGTTCCAGCTCTACATCTGGTGCTGCGGCGTATGTTCATCGCTTTTCCAGCCCCTGATGCTGACCCTGCTGCGGTGCCAACGTTCAACCAAGCCTTGCTCTGGCTCCCTTTTTGCTCGAAAGGTGCCTATTTGCCTTTGGTATGTTCGATCGTGGTTCTGCCAATGGTGTTGACTTCACTGAAACTTTAAATAGTTTTCCAGTGTCGACTGCCTTTCTTTTTCTGCCAAAAGCCTTGCAGTTTGTTTTGGCAGTGGTGCCAGTACTAACGTTGTCTATGGCCCTGGCTCAATTTTTGGAATTATCCGGGCCAGTTTTGAACACACGAGAAAGCCCTACCTTTGGACTCCTACAGGCATGCTTGGGCTTCTGTCCAGGGTTTTTATGTCCAGAAGTTTAGTAATGAGGCAAATTAATTTCACTCTTATTCGGACTCTGAAGAGGGTCTTTTTTGGGGTTTTCAGAATTTAAAAGCATTCAATTCTTCTTCCGCCACATTCTCGTACTTCACCGCGGGGGAGGGGAGGGGGGTGGAGCAGGACTGCAAACCCCTGTTTTTATAAGAGCTGATGCATGCCCCTTTACCTCCTCCCCATCTGATAGAGAGCCTGAGTGGATCGAGTCAGTAGAGAAAAAGCTGTTTTCTTCAGGGAGTCTAGCCTTTCATTCGTGCAATGTCACATGACAATTGGCTCGTTATTCCCATGCCTTTTAGGAGTTGGCAGATGGGGCTTCCCCTTTTTAACAGACCACTTGAGAGGGCTCCTTGCTGTCGTATTTAAGAATGGTTTTGGGGTCACTAAACATGCATTTCTGGAAATGTTCCGGCAAACGTGATGGATGCAGCCTTTGACGAACAAGCTTCCTTGGCCTTAGATGGCATTACAATATACATTCCTGTGCCGACGAGGTACTTTCTGATACTTTATGGGATGATGGCCTTACAAACATCATCAGCACTACCGACCTGAACATATGCCTACCCATGACTATGGGGAGCATTGTGACTTTGAGGGATCCTAATGCCACAAACGGTTTTCTTCCTCGTCCTTTCTGGCTTCTCATGTGGTGCCATTTGAATGCCTCCATTTGAAGGGTAGGTGCCTGAGTACGATAGAGTTACTGTTTCTGACTAAGTGTCTATAAGGGCCGCTGTCTTTGGTCTGTGTTTGAGGATTCATCCTCACTTCAGTGCCCATTTGCCAAACTAATTTCCCCCTCTCCATCTGTCGGTGCTTCAGGATGACGGTGGAGGTGCTGTCGCTACGACTGGCTATGGAGTCTTTTTGGTGATGGAGCAGGGTTTAACATAGTTCCTGTGGTTGGAGTTGTTTGGTAGTGCAGGTGATTAAATACTTGATTCTCCTGGCTGACGGACAGCATTTCTGCTCTGTTTTCAAATTTGAGTTACTATTCTGCCGCCTAGCATACAGCACTTCATGCCCTTTAGCAGTTATTGTTACAGTTGTGACTCACATGTGGCCAGTGGCCATAGAGTGGATTCAGGCTTACAGTGATTTGGTCTACGAACATGATAGTTATTTCAATGAGTTGGGAATGTCCGTATCATCATTATAGTTTTTCCTTCAGCTTACGCTGATTACCATTTATTTTCGGAGGGTTTGGCTAACATGCAGTTCTGTTGTTCCTCTATCTGGTGCTGTATGTTCCACTTCCAGTGTCTAGAATTACCTCTAATTATGAGTTCCTATACACTGATTTTATTGCCTGTTCTTCACGTGAACAGGGAAAATGGAATTTATTCATTTTAGTATTTTCTAGAGCACACGACAGGCATCGTGGTAGTGGCAAACAGAACAATAGGAATCTAATGAGTTGAGGACCATTAGTCTGTAAAAAGAAAAGATTTTAGGGATTTCCCAAAGGCCATATGATCTGGATTAAGACAGAAAGAATGAGGACAAGACTTTCAAGCCTTAAAACCTGCAGGTGAAAATGAATGACCTTCAGATTTAAGTCTACAAGCCTTCAGAAGAGCTATTCGATAGGATAAAGCAAAATGAAGTGTCCGAGCAGGTTGGTAAAGAGTGATTATGTTGGGCATAATTGCAGGGCTTTTATCATAAATGACTTTATGACAGAGAAGTAAACCTTTAAACGTGATGTGCTTGGTATTGGGGCGCGAAAGAAGTTGTCTTTGATGTTGTGAAATGGATCTCAAAGAGGGAGTCATAAAATGAGTCTGGTTTTCAGATTGTCAATTGATTTTCTCAAACCGTTGCTTAGGAACAGTGAGATAGAGAGTGTGGCAATAGTCATGGTGTGAGCCACAATTGCATGAATGAGCATAAATTGTGAATGAGCAGGAAGGTGATGTCGTGTTTTTCTCACAAGTCTTAGATAAAAGGATCAAGACGAGGCAAGCTTGCCAATTTGGAGTGAGCAATCCAGCTTAATGTTAAAAATTAAGTAAAATCTGTGCGCTGTAGATATAGAGAGGGCAAGTGACCATTGACATGGGCCACCAAACTTGGGACCAGATTGATGATAAGCCTCCTGCAATCAATATGCATGTCTTGTGGAATTAAGGTTCAAATAATGTTTTGTTCTTCCAAAAAGCTGTAGCAGAGAGATACAACTGGAAGTAAGTTTGTGCTATATGTAAGGTCCCATCCAATCTAAGAATAATGTGTCTTCTGTATAGGCTCTGACCTGCAAATTAAAAGATCTAATGAGCTTTGCTTGTGGCGAAACATCGGTGTTAAATATCCTGGGACTGCCAGGATGAGCCCTGTAGAACATCGCAAGAAGCTTACAAAATGCAGAATTAAGGGCCTCTTCTCGGACACCAGCTTCCTGCAGCTGAAAAAACAAGACTGAGCGCGACACAGTGTTAAAATCAACTGAGAAATCCAGTACGTTGAATGCGGCCACCTTCCTCATCTTGTTTTATATGCAGCCACAGGAACTTCCTCTGTTCTATGAGAGGACAGAACTCAGCCTGTGCTTTGTCAAGCATGAAGTTAACATCAATAAAAGATGACAATTGTGTTTACCTCTTTTTCAGCTACCTTGTCATAAAAGGTAAGAGGAAAATTGGCAAAAAATTCTGGGTACACTAGGATCTGTGGTTGGGTTCTTGAGCAGAGGGATCACTGTGAATTGTTTCCAACAGAAAAAACCAATGCGGTGGAAAAGGATTTTTTTATAAGAGGCAAAAAACTGAGTGTAGGAAATGACTCAGATTTGTACCTTAACGTTTTTGTTGTTGCTGGCAGTAGTATTCTATGCATTTTACTAACCAGTGGTAAGCTGTCTGTGCACCTCCTTTCATTTTTGATGAAATTGATCTAACTCTAATTGGCATATTTAACTTATAATGTATATGGTACAGGATAGTCTCAAGGTCTGTAAGTTAAATGTCACTAGTAGACTGCAGCACCTGTTGTACTATCCACTGCAGCTAGAAATGTCATTCTTGGACTCTTTGTAATATCTATTCAAAACTTAATTCAACAATGAAAGCTGATTTCTAATAAATAATATGGAAATTGTACTTTTAGAAATTTACCTTTTCCCTATCTAAAGCCTTTGGAGGTACTTTGCATTAACCTCTAGTTGCAGCCCTCTGAGTGCTTTACCCTGAATGAGGTGGGAAAACTAATCCCAGAGCAGGAGACAAAGACTTGGATGTGTGCAGGTGTTTCTGTTCCTCTGTTAAGAGACCATTTGGGCAGTGCCACGGAATTTAATTATCTTCAAAAGGGCCTCCACTGTTACAACCAGATATCAGATGACACCTGCACAGGCACCTTCTTTGTTCCCCCAGTCCACCAGAATTGAATCATAATGAGAAGGAAACTTCCCCCAGAATTGTCTTGAAGTGACCACAAAGGAGGGATTGCTAATCACTCAGGCCCCACTACGGAGGTGGGCACCCAGGCTCTGCACAAGGAGAGAAGGGTTTCTCCATCTTAGATTTAGGTAGGTAGGGGCACTGTGGGATTGGTTGCTGTAGGGCACACAGAAAATTAGACAAATGTGGGTAGGGTTACCCCTGAGAACATTTACATTATTAGTTAGGGAAGGGGTCATTAGTCCCCAACAACCACAGGCTTGTGCCAAGCATACATGGGGCAGACCGAGTACCTTTTGCAGGACATTTCTGAACCTGTGGAAGATCTGATGAGGACTGAACCTGCTGTCTGGAGAGCTCTGAAGGTCTGGACTTGCTCTACACTTGTACCCAGACAACCCAGTACAAAGAGTGGACTCCAATGGTCATAAGACTGACCTCTTGTTGAAGTTACCGGGACACAACAAGACTGTCCATCTGACCAGTTCAAACTGGACCAGCCCTGGACCCTGCAAGTGGCTTCTGCTGAAGTCAGTCTTGACCCCCAAGTGTTGTTTCTGAGGTCCTGGAACTCTGGGCTGTGTCAAAGTGTACATCTCCTACCACCCTGAGAAACCTGGGACTTGGAACTTTTTGGCTCCAAAGAACTTTGATAGACCGGGACAAACCTGCCAAGCCAGTACAACGAAGGTGCGTTGCCGCTGGGCTGAAGATTCAGGTTTCCCACGCTTGGATATTTTTCACAGCAGCAAACCTGATTTAGCAGGACCTCGCTGAGAAGATATCTTGCCACCTGAAGGCCACTTCAGCTACAGCCTGGTCCTGCTAGAGGAATCCGAGCACCAGAAAAAAAGCGACTAGTTGAAAATGTAGAAATCTTCACCGGGCGAAGGCACCAAAAGTATCAAGCCGGAAAGGGACCTTCCTTGGGTGTGAAAATCAAATTTCTCTCACTCTGATCTTTCCCGCCAAAAGTCAGTGGCTTCACTGGGACCTCACCAGATGGCTATCTGACCTTGTGGAGCCATTCTCAGCCATAGCCTGTTGCTTTCCCTGCTGAAGATTCTAGACTTCCACTTCAGAGAGTAGTCAGGAGCTAAAACTTCCGACTGGGTTGAACCTACCTTTTGTACCCGACCTGCGCTCTTTCGCTGTCGGCTTCAAATCATACCTCGGTCTCGATCTACTGTGACCAGTTGACTACAGTTGCTGATTAATGCTTTTTGGCAGTATTTTTATCTAAAACTTTGAAATTGCATACCTCTGGTTCTGGGATTTTTTTTGCGTTGTGTTTTGACTTTATTACTGTTTTAGTACTGCATAAATACTTTACCCATTGGCTCCAACTTAAGCCTGTCTGTTCTTTGCCAAGACTACTAGCAGGTTGAGCTCATGTTTACTTAGTGACTTTAGTGATTCATCCTAACAGTATTGTGATTATTACTTACGGGGGTGGGTAATCAACCCCCCCTTCCTCTCAACTATTACTCCAAGTTCTTACTGTAAACAATAAGAATTAGTCCCTGAAAAGGCCATCACATAGAATGCAAAAAGTTACATTACGGAAAGCTTCACAAGAAGCAACGATTAATTTAGTTTACTCAAAGATCAGATGCATAAAAAAGATGAAAATGGTATGTAATTCAGAAAAAGTAAACGAACTTATGAATGGTTTAGTAATTCCGAAGATAGTCTCAAGGTAATTTTTTAACAGAGTAAGCGAAAGACCAGGCTTAAAGTGCATTCGTAGATCATGCCAGATTCTTGGGACAATGGCACAGAAGAAGCCTTTCAGGGTATTTTTCCTGAAGCAAGGTGTTTAAATGCCTAGAAATATTTGCCTCTTAAATCCCTCATGCCACCAGGGATCTTAAGTTTTGCATCAAGTATTGCAGGCGGAGAGCTTTAAATGTGATTGAAGCTATCTTGTATGTCGATCATAATTCCAGAAGTAACTATTTAAGAGCAGCAGTTATGTTGATCAAATGTATATTAGAGGCTTGTTTAGTAGCAAAGTGCAGGACAGCTTTAAGAGAGGCAAGAGGTGATTTGAGGAGACGACTGAGGAAAGCATTCATGTAATCTATTTAAAAATAACAGCTACTCGGGCGGCCCTTTTTCGGTCTGTTTTACTAAGAAAATATCTCATGTTTAAAATTACTCTACGTTGATATCATGGGTTTTTGGCTGTGGCTTTGATATGAGCCTAAAGTATCGGCGAAACCTGCTTTTTGACAATAGTGACACCTCTGGATCAGACCCAAGAGATTTACAATTCTGTAGCCAAGCTGATAGAATTTACCACCGTTTTTTTGGGGGGAGAAGAACAAATGTGATTTCTAGAGGTTAAGCTTAAGCCTTCTCTGTTTCATCCATGTGGACTATCTATATTGTGTAGGTACGCAGAGAGGGAAGATTCTTTTTACAGTTGATTCTTTACTAGAGCTAAGTATCATCACCATATTTCTGAACGGATAACCCAAGTTTGCTCTGCATATCCCTAAGAGGCAGAGGTTGAAAAGTAAGGAGTCTAAGATTGTATCTCTGGGGTAAACTGCATGAACTGGAGGGGGATGAGAGTTTCTGATCTTATCGTGTTGAAGCTGGTTTGTTAAAAAAACATATGAACCAACATTCAGCCCAAACTGTCCATGAGAAAGCTGCATTTGAGGGCTTCAGTCAGTAGCTGCTTGGCCTAAGGTGGTGACTGTGCACACGTGAAGGAATTGTAGAAAGCTTTGGTGACTCTTCACATGCGGAGACCTTCCACTATGCGAGAAAGTCTGGGTAGGTATTTTTCGACTTGTATGTTTGAAGTAATTTAAACCAACCTGACCAGCCTGTGCAAATGTACCCTTATCATGGGTGCCAATGTTGTTTTCGCATGTCTTGTGGTTGAACTATTAGTGCAAAAATGTGCTCCTACCAGCGAATTCTATGTAAATTGAACTGTTTGTAAAGTTACACCAGTGCTCTTGAAATGTTGCGGTGCAGTGGTGGGCGCTGGACATGCATGCACTGGAAGCCTTGAATTGCATGATAAGAAAAAGCCAGTGACACTGTGCACTAATTGCAGGTCAATAAGATCTGAGAAGTCAATGTGCACACTTCAGACCCGCAATGCTGTGCTGTTGTTCACTAGTGCACACACTAATATCTTTGAAGTGTTTAGTAATATAGCGAGTAAATAGCACACACTGCAGATCTGGAGTGCTTTGATGGTGACGTGGGTTATCGTATGCACAACAGATCTGATGATGCAGTGAAATAGGAGGTTCCTCTGTGCATACTGGAGGCTTGAAATGCTTCAGCTTTCTTGGCTGGAGGTGCACTCACTGAAAGTCTGGATGGGTCCAATGAAATTGGAAGTGGTGTAGTGTGAACTGAATGCCTGCAATGCTGTTGGGGTAGTACACTGAAGATCTCAAAGAGGTGACAATGCACATAGTAAGCTTGTAATGCAGTAGTTCTCTAGTAGGTGTCGGTGCATGCAGAGAGGTCAATCAAAAGGAGCTGTGAAATATTAGGCCGCCATTCCCACACTGCAAGCCTGGATTGCTGTGATGCTGAAAAGGGTGGAAGTGTATGCACTAAAGCATGCACCTCTTCAAGCGTGAAATAAGAGGTGCTGTGTTCCCACCGGAATGCTGCAGTTCTCAGCAGGTGGCAGTGCACTCACTTAACATTTCGAATTCTACAATGAAATAGGAAGTGGCAATGTGCACATTGAGTGCCTGCAATGCTGCAGTACTATTGAGCTGGCTGTGCACATTGAAGATCTCGAAGTGTGCATTGAAATAGAAGGTGACAGTGAACACAGTAGGAATGCTGCAATTATGCAGTAGGTGTCAGTGCATGCACTGGAGACATCCAAAATGGAGGTCAGTTTGCACATACTACAGGCCACTAACGTTGGGGTGCTATGTTTGGTCATACATACAAAAGGTGATGGTGAAACGCTTGTAAGTAGTCTAAACCACTGGCACTCACTCGGGCAGCATTCCAACCCATCATTTTTCTGCCTCTCTAGACAGGCTGGTGCCATATTCAATAAGTACTGACCTTGCTCTTCATGGGAACAGTCCATCCCGAACTGCAAGTCGAGGCCCTTCAAGAAGGGAACACAAGCAACCACAGACTGGTTTCGTCTTTGAAACCAAGTAAGTCAGTGTGGGATAGCTTACATTCTGTGGCACAGCGAGCAAGATACACACGTCATGGCATAGCCTAGGCCACTGCCTTGGGGAGTTACATCAAACACACAAAATGTTAATGGTGGAATCCTTGCAAATAGTTGGATCCACTGGTAAACACTATAGGTGGCATTGAAACCCATCAATTTTCACAGACTGTGCCACTTGAGACAGTGGCCCACTACTGCAATTGAGTATTAAAAAGAAACATAACCAGTACGTTAGTTACAACGGGAAGTGAGGAATCAGGAAAGAGAAAATACACCGGCATAGGTTGCGAAAACAGTAAAACGCTAAAAGTACAGTTCATCAGTGATTGACCATGACTAAATCCAACAGAAGGTAGAGTTCTAAAGTGCCATGCTTCCTCTTTTGGGGTATGGAGCAGAGGGGTGTGCTCCACCTCGCCCATGCAAATACTAGCACCATGTGTCCTGAAATTCTCCCTGCTGTATGGAACAAAGACTGAAGTGCATGTATTCGACGTTAATTGCAAGATGTGTTGCTACAGTGCAGTAACACAATTTTGCTCAAGTTATTGATAGAGGCAGGTGACCAATTGTAGGAGGTTATAATTTAGGGCATCAATGATACAACACTGCAGTACGATCGTGCGAGGAAGTGCACACAATAACATTCTAACTTTGAACACTGCCCCTTCCAGACGGTGACAGTGCACACACAGCTGAAATAATGTACTTATATGGTTGTGACTGTGCAGGCAGTGAAGATGTTGGATGGTGCTGTGGTGTAAAAAGGGACCTTACCTAGCATACGAAAAAGGTGAAAACAAAATCTGAAATTCAGTGCTTCACCATGAGACGCATGGAAAGTCTGGAATTAAACATTTCCGTGGAAAGCGATTGTGTAGAGGCTGAATGTGAGAATCGTACTGCGCTGTAAGGAGTGCAGTGCATATCCAGAAGGGCTGGAATTCTGCAATACGATAAGAGGTCATAGTACACACACCCAGTGAATGGTTAGTGTTGGACTTGGCCCTTTTTGGCTAAAGTTCCCTAAACTTGTTGCCTTCCTCCTAGACCTTTTTTCTGACATGGTGTTGCCAACTTAGATGCTTTGGGCACTTTGACACTGCTGATCAGTGTCAAAGTGCAAGTGCTCCCTGTGTAAAGTGTAATGGCAATTGGTTGTCCATGAATGGTATGTTTGCCTTACTAGTAAAGTCCCTAGTGAAGTGCACTATGTGTGCCAGGGCTAGTAATGCAAATGCTGCTAGTGGGCCTGCGTCACTAATTGTGCCACCCACACCAGTAGCCCAAAAGAGAGAACTCAGGCCTGCCATTGCAGGGCCTGCGTGCAGGTTGTTCAACTGCCCTGTGGTCCTGACAAGTGCACCCACTTGCCAGGCCTTACCCTTCCCTTTCTATGCACATTAGACACCCCTATGGTAGGCCCATGGTGCCACTGGGCAAGGTGCAGTGTATGTGAAAGGTAGGACATGTACTGAGGTGTGTTCCATGTCCTAACAGTAAAATACTCTCCATTTCATTTTTCACTGTTGAAAAGCCATCTTGCTCGTAGGACAGAATGGGGAGGCTGTGTAATATGTTTCCAGCCTACCTTCCCATAGGCTTAAGATGGAGAGGTCAAGTTTAGTGTGCCTGAACTCGCAATTTAATAACACATCTTTTTGTGAAGGTGGTTTTTGCATTGTGTATTTAGAAACCACTTTTTTAGAAGTGGCTGGGTTTTTGTGTTCTAACATTTCTGTGTGTCTCTGCCTGGTTGTGGAATGACTGTCTGGATCTGAAAGTGATAGGCTCTGGGAAATGTCTTGACCCAGGGGAGGAGGTGAGACAGCAACAGGCTGACCTGCATCTGCAGTGTAGGGGGGAAGAGTAGCCCCTGGAGGTGAAGAGGCCTGGTTTGCTGCCATAACACAATGGCTCCATCTCCTGCTGAGTTATTGAGGATCCAGACCCCCACTTTCAAAGGAAGAAGGTGTCACTGGCAGGGAGACACCCAGAACTGGTTTGGACAGGGGTCAGTGCCCCCCTGAACACAAAGACTTCAAAGACATTTAGGGGTATAATTATGATCGCTGAAGCCCCTGGACTTTGGAATGGAATGGAGTTGTTCAAGACTGTAAAGGATTGAAACTACTTCGTGGTCAAGAGGAACCTCTGCCAAGGAAGAAATAGCTGAATAGACTGAAGGAAAGGACTGACCTTTGCAGTGTCTTCTGGGGCTGGCCTGCAGTTTGCTGATTTAACCAAGGAGAGGCTAAAGGGACTTTTCTGTGTGCTGTGTCCCCCTGCTTGAAAGGACTTTGTTGTGTGCTGTGTCCTGAAGTAACCTATCCCCAAGGGCCCGAGGACAGCTGGCTCCCTGTTGTGGAAACTCAGGAACACAAACGTTTCCAGGTGTGTCTCAGCGACGCTGTGTGCGTGTGCTTTTTGCAGCCTGAGACCCTCGTAAGAATTGCCATGTGATCGTGGGCACCTGGAATCCAAGTGAGTCTCAGCGACGCTGTGTCCGTGTGCTTTTAGCAGCCTGAGACCTTCGTGAGGTTTGCCCTGTGATCGTGTACACCAGAAGCTCAAGTGACCCTCAACGACGCTGTGTGTGTGTGCTTCGTGCAGCCTGAGACCTTCGTGAGGATTTCCTTGTGATCGTGTATACCCGAAGCTCAAGTGAGTCTCAGCGATGCTGTGTGCATGTGCTTTGTGCAGCCTGAGACCGTCGTGAGGATTGCCCTGTGATCGTGGGAACCCAGAGCTTAAGTGAGTCTCAGCGACGCTGTGTGCGTGTGCCCTGTTGCAGCCTGAGACCTTCGTCATTGCCATCGGCCCGGATGGGCATCCCTGGAGGAGCTGTGCCGTTGCATTAAGCATTGCATTATTTCTGCATAACGAACTGCCTGATTGTTTGATTACGCATTGCACTATTTCTGCATAACGAACTACCTGATTGTTGCATTACGCATTGCATTAGTTTGCATAACGAACTGCCTGATTGTTGCATTACGCATTGCATTATTTTGGCATTATGAATTGCTTGATTGTTGCATAACGAACTGCATTATTTTTACACTGTGAAGTGCCTGATTCTTGCATTACGAACTGCATAGCATTGCATTGCATTAAGGCTGCATTGGATTATCTAGAATTGATCATTAAAACCACCAGAACCTACAAGGGCTGGCTGGCCTAATGACCGGCCAGGAGGAATATTACAAATACGCATATGTTGGATTTTTATCATGTGGTCTCATCGTATATCTTTTTATATAAACATATACTTGTTTTGTATGAAACTCGTGTGGAGTCCATTTGTGGTGTCCTCATTGGGTTGCTGAGAGAGGGGTTGCAAATACTTTACACATTTGCCTTGGAGATAAGCCTGTCTGCTCGTGCCAAGCTACCGAGGGGGTGAGCAGGGGCTATCTGAGAAGGTGTCCTTCATTTCCCTGACTTAGAAGCAAGGGTCCCTATTTGGCCTAAGGTACCTACCTCAGCCAACTATAGACTAGGCCTGGGCGGTAAATTCCATTCCGCTCGTGGAATTTGTGGAATTTTGAGTTCCGTTGAGAATTTTTTGCTTGTTTGCGTTCTCAATATGCGTGTTCGCGAGATATATCCCCCCGAGCACGCAAACAGCGATCACGAACAGGAAAAAAGCATCGTGAACAAGCAATTCTGCATGTTCGCGGAATTTCTGTGTGTTCGCAGAGATTTTTTACCGTTTCGCGGAGCTTTGCGTAGCGCGACTACGCAAATTCCGCCCACCCCTACTATAGACTCCCAGTTCTAACAGTTAGCATGATGTAGTGTCATAGAATGTGACGATTTAAATATTCAACGGCTGGGGTGTTGCTGTGTGAGGTTGCATTGCACATTGACCTCTTGGACATTGGAGGTGAGAACCCCCCTCCTTTGACTCTCTATTGTAAATGACAGGAAAATATATTGAAGACAGTGTTGCAGTAGATGGCGGTGCATAATTTAAAGGACTGCCTTGGTGCTTTGCTCTAGGAGATGAAACAATGCATACACAGTGCCAGAGGATGTTAAAGGGCACCATCAAAGACCAGGAATGGTGCAGCGTGGTGTAAGGTTATAATATTGAAAAACAAAAGGGTGATCCAGTAACCCACATGGAATTGGGTATGAATCTATCAAAAGAGGCAATGATCCTTATGGAAAAAGGTTTATGACCTGTTAAAAATCATCATGCTGTTCAGAAATCAATAAAAGAGTTATGAATCCTCTGCAATCCTTGAATTCTATTTATTCAGTTATTTGTATCGAGATATATGTATGGCAATGTCAACATGAATGGTGGCACAGCGCAGATTAAAGTGTGTAGTTGCTGGAAACATTATGGATACAATTAAAAAGTGGGAAAGTTGTAGGTGCTGCTCGACTACTTCAGCTTCTGTCATTTCTGACCGCGTGGCACTTGCAGTGTCTGCCCAGTGTCGCACAATTGTCATGAAACTGTTTTTGTCTTATATTGATAAATATCTTAAAAGTATGGGTAATTGCTAATGCTTGGCCCTGACGACCCATTAGAACAGGGGTCTCCAAAATTCCTGTAATACGAGCTACTTATGTTCAATGAAAATCCTCCTGAGCTACTAGTATTATTAGAGATGTAATGGTAACCACATACAACAAGGTTACTTAAGTGGCCACCATTTACAAGATTACCAGCAGTGATCACCTCAGTGCACCACGAGGGGTTGCCAGCAGTAATGTAAAACATGCTTTGTCAGTGTAGAGTGTCTTTACATGGGTAACACATAACAGACATAGCTGCAGTGCCCATAGCACCAAGTTAATAAGTCTCCCAAATAGTTTGATTTTTATCACTCAAATATCAGCTTTAAATATCTACTGGAGATGCAACCATTTTCCCCAAACATCAGCTTACCAGTTCTGAAAATACACACTTTTCAGTTTTAGTATACAAATATTAATTCAACCAAGCTAAAACTACTAATTTATTTCACTGGGCTGCAGACAGAAGATACAATTTGTAGGTAGCTGTAGAGCTACAAGTAGCTCATGAGCTACTCATTGGAGAAGCCTGCCTTAGGCAGCATTTTTAAATTGTAGCTACTTGTTCGTTACACTGCCCCAATGACCTCGTCCAGTTTCTGATATTTGAGGGGGAAACATCAACGGTCTCCTGACCATGTTAAAGAACTGTGATCTTTTGCATGCAATTAGAAGTCAGTTCCGTGTGTGTGAGTTTGTATATATTACGCCACTTCTTATTTGTATATATATATTTCCAGCACCTGTTCACTTCTAGCTGCGCCGTATGCGCTATGTGTTTTTTATAATCTGCCACCATTCCATTTGATTTAGCCACATATATTTGATTCAAATAATTGAATACTTTTATGTTATAGAAAATGTCTAAAGCACACGTACACCATCAGGTCTCTTGGCGTTGAGTTACGAAGTCACCGTTTGCAGAAGTCCGTGTCTAACTAAATGCTTGGCTAAAGCCATGTTTTCAGCTTTTTCCTAAAGCGCACGTAGTCTGTTTCTTGTCTCAAAATGGTGGGCAAAGAATTCCAGAATTGGGGTTCTGGTATTGAGAAACTCAACCCTCTTGTCTATTTGCATCTAAATCTAGGGACCACCAATAGATTCATTTGCGTACATCTAAGAATGCGCTTAGGGGAGTAGCTGTGAATCCTAGAGGATATATACTTGGGGCCTGCGCCGTGAATAGCTTTGAAAAGGATGCAGTCCATCTTAAACATGGATCGCTGCTCCACTGGGAGCCAGTCGAGCAGAATTCAGGAATAATACAGGCCTAATATGCAATTTATTGATTGTTGATTGTTGTAATAGTGATTTATAATCTAAAACTTTCATAGAATGGAACATTGCTTCTCTTGATGTGCTAAAGGTGAAAAAGCATACAGGAAACGTTCGGAAAGCTGTGGTGCTGTAAGAGGTGACTGCACACTAATGAGTGCTGTAGGAAGTGATACCAAGCAGGCTAAGTGATTGTAGTCATGTGGTGTTGTAGGGGTGGTATTGGTCAATGTGTCGTGTAGTTCCTATAAACCTGCGCGTTTAGATAACATATACTGTAGAATTGGAGTCAGACTGATTCTAGACACCCCTACTGAATATGTTAGCCTGTATACCAGCTAGCTCACAGTGCCACTAGAAGCCCCTCTTACCTAGGAGAGAATAGTTCTTGGCAACTATCGAACATGACAACCCTGTCCCATCAGGGATCATAGAAACAGAGTACTACTTTTCGCTCAGTCACTCGCGCCCACTTAGTCTCAGAGATATACACAGAATAAACGGTATGGACGTTTTTCAAAAAGTATTTTTCGAACAGTCGTTATTGTAGTATAAAATGGGTGTGCTGAAACAACAATAAGACAGTAACAGATATAAATGATTAGAAGCACTTAGAAAGTAAAAGGATGGTAGATTCCTACAATTTTACTATTACCACTAATACAGGCAAGTATATAAAATACATGACAATAAACGCGTACTCCTACGATGCTACCCTAACTAGATATACCCAAGGGTACCTAGCATGTATGTAGGCATCAAGCCAAGAATCCCACTAGAATAAAGTCAAACCCATTACCTGAAGTGAGAGACTTTGGGACCCGTCTTGGTCTGGAGTTGGTCACCCCGCAAGGGATGTTAGACCACTGCGAGCTGGAGTATCTGCATGTAGAAACCTGAGCGTCTTGCATCAGTGTCGGCAGGCAAGTCCTGATCTCCTCTCTTTGTCTCAGCAAGATGTGATGTTTATATACCCAAATGTCTCCCCAGGGGTTCTACCTTGCTCTGCCAATTGTCGGACTTATGATGACATCGGTAATTAACTTTATACATAGTTATTATACAGGAGACGGTAGTCCTGCTGAGTTTCCAAGAATCCTCATGCATAATGTATGAAGCTTTTACCAGGGAAAATCCCGCGTTCTTGGTGCAGTGTCGTATCTAGGTAAAAGGTCAGTCCCCAAGAACCGTTATGTGTGTAATGTAGGAGAGAGTATAGGTGAAAGGTTACAATGTTACCTGAGCCTATATTGGTGCACCTATATATGGAATATAACAAAAGTGAAGGTGGTAATGCTGCGTTAATGTAGTAGTTAACAGCTCACACAACTGCATGCCTACATTGAAATAGTGATGTCACTCAGAGCCGGACTGGGACCATTTAGCTGCCCTGGCAAATTTGTCAGACCAGCCCCCTTGGGGGGTCTGCAAGTGTGAAGAACTGCTACTTTTGTTACCGTGGGACAATATTGCAGCACCGCTGCAAAACCGACCCCCAGTTAAAAAGAAAATGGTCCCCACCATCTCAAAGCCGGCCCCCACCCTTTCAGCCTCCAGAGGAAATGTCTGATGCCCGGTACGGCCAGTCGGGCCCTGGTGATGTGCAAGGTGATACTGGACATGCCCAAGGAGTGCAATATGCAGTGTTGGTGAAGTGGCTATGCAGAAAAGGAATAGCCAGCAAGTGTCTAGATATGTAGGAAGGTCTTACTACTAAATATCGAGCTCAAGAATATCGACATACAAGAACATCGCGGGCAGAATATTAAGGGACAAAAATTCCAAGGGTAAGTATGTATATATAAACTACAGATTATTCCTAACAATCTATATATATATATATTCACTGAAAAAACCATAGGTTTCACACATGTTATAGTTAGCTGGACATTTTACTGATAAAAAACCAATGAAATTCCCCCGTTATAGTTACTGTAGGCAACTATAACTCACGCGACCGCAATCCTCTGCTGATGCTAATACTGTATTTAGACACTTATTTGCCCATGTCTTCTTCCATGAAATTTTAGCTATACATATATTACAAATATTTTTTTTTCATAAAGACACATATGTCATCAGCAGAGGATTACGGTCGCGTGAGTTATAGTTGCCTACAGTAACTATAACGGGGGAATTTCATTGGTTTTTTATCAGTAAAATGTCCAGCTAACTATAACATGTGTGAAACCTATGGTTTTTTCAGTGAATTAGCAAGGTTTTTTAAATGCTATTTCCTAACTATAACGTGTGTGAAACCTATGGTTTTTTCAGTGAATTTGTACGTTTTTTTAAATGCTAAGTTACTTTACGCCATTTGTGGCGTGCGCGCCCACTTAACGCAGTTCGTTCCGTGCACGGTTTTTATCAACTTTAATAAGCCCTGTACATTTGGTGGCCTTCGGCCACCAAAAGCACAGGGGGTGAGGTCAATGTGGATAGTGTTTTTTTTATTTCGATTTTATAATTTCATGTTGCCAAAATTACGTTTTTTTTCTCTATTAATAAGCCCTGCACATTTGGTGGCCTGCGGCCACCAAAAGCACAGGGGGTGGGGTAAGTGTGGATAGTGTTTTTTTTATTTTTATTTTTTTACCGTAAGCATACGGTAAGCGTACGGTAAGCGTACGGTAAGCGTACCCCGCGAAATTGCCGAAAAAAAAATAAAACCGTTTTTGCTCTTGGGGGATGTTTGGGGACTCCCTCAACATGACTATGTGGGAGGGAGTTGTCAAAACAGCCCCGTAACATGTTTTTGGCCATCATGTTTGATAAACAACACTCAGTGCGAGAGACAAAATGGCGGACGCCGCTTCCTGGTTTCGGCCGATTCGAATGTTTACTAAGATCTAAGAGCCAATCAGAATCGCGCTCGCGCACGCCACCGTAAGCTTACGGTAAGCGTACGGTAAGCGTACGGTAAGCGTACCGTAAGCGGGCTCAGATATATATATTGATGATTTAAAGGCTATTTTCTCAGAATCTACTGAACAGATTTACACCAAACCTACAAAAGGCACTTCCTTGACCTAGGGACTACCTCTCTGCCAAATTTCTAGTAATTCTGTTCAGCCGTTCGGGCTGTAGCTCGTTCTAAAGGTCCTATGGAAAAATGCATGGGAAAAACGCGTTTTGGGACCCCCCTTTTATCTCAGCCCCCGCTTGACGAATCCCCCCGAGACTTTCAGGGTAGGAGCGGAGCGTAGCGCCCCACCTATTTTGAGAAATTCGCGAGGATTCGTCGACCGGCGCCAAAGTTATTCAAAATAGAATGTTGAGGTTTTCCTATGGAAACGTGGTCCTAACTATAACTACCTACTGGCGACCGCCAGTAGGTAATATATATATATATATATATATATATATATATATATATATATATATATATATATATATTTATATATATATTATATATATATTATCTACTGGCGGTCGCCAGTAGATAGTTATAGTTAGGACCGTGTTTCCATAGGAAATCCGCAACATTCTATTTGGAATAACTTTGGCGCCGATTGACGAATCCTCGCGAAATTTTCAAAATAGGTGGGGCGCTCCGCTCCTTCCCTGAAAGTCTCGGGGGGATTCGTCAAGCGGGGGCTGAGAAAAAGGGGGGGTCCCAAAACGCGTTTTCCCCATGCATTTTTCCATAGGACCTTTAGTCCGAGCTACAGCCCAAACGGCTGAACAGAATTACTTGAAATTTGGCAGAGAGGTAGTCCTCAGTTCAGGGATGTGCCTTTTGCAGGTCTGGTGTAAATCTGTTCATTAGTTCCTGAGAAAATTGCAGTTAAAAGCATATATATATATCTATAGGCGCGCACCGTGCGCGTACGGTAAGCATACCGTACGCGCACGGTGAAAAAACTTTTTAAATAAAACAAAAAAACATAACTTAGCATTTAAAAAACCGTACAAATTCACTGAAAAAAACCATAGGTTTCACACACGTTATAGTTAGGAATTAGCATTTAAAAAACCTTGCAAATTCACTTAAAAAACCATAGGTTTCACACATGTTATAGTTAGCTGGACATTTCACTCGTGAAAAACCATTGAAATTCCCCCGTTATAGTTAGTGCAGGCAACTATAACTCACGCGACCGCAATCCTCTGCTGATGATGTCAGATATTAAATCACTGTATTTAGACACTTATTTACCCATGTCTTCTTCCATTAATTTTTAGCTATACATATATTACAAATATTTTTTTTTCAGAAAGACACATATGTCATCAGTGATGTAATATCTGACGTCATCAGCAGAGGATTGCGGTCGCGTGAGTTATAGTTGCCTCCACTAACTATAACGGGGGAATTTCAATGGTTTTTCACGAGAGAAATGTCCAGCTAACTATAACATGTGTGAAACCTATGGTTTTTTAAGTGAATATATATATATATATATATATATATATATATATATACATATATATATATATCCGAAAAAAATCTCCCAAGTGCAGTGCAGTCAATATAGCTGTTGCCAGATTCATTTATTTAGTGAATACGAAAGGTGATGTTCCTGACGCGTTTCGTACACAAGATGGTGTCCTTTATCACATGGCAAACAGATATCAGAAACGGAATTTAAAGGGAAAGTGGTGCTTTCAATGACGCAGTCAGCACTGATAGACATAGAAAAAATACTATGCATATATGTATCGCTTTTACAGAGCTAAACATCTTAGTCTTATCATAAATATCATCATGACCGAATCGTATCCATTGTATGTACATATATGGACTATACGCACAACCAGCGTGATGTCAATTGACTATCTATGTCTTCTATTTTCGCCTTCTTAACTCTGACTATATTCATATGCATGTTCATATTGCATTGTTTCATCTCATCGTTACCTTACTTAGTGCATAATATTATACATGAAAGTGCAAAGTACAAATTTCAATACACATTATAATTTTAACGATAGATAAAAACGATATATGTTTTTATAAAAGTCATATAAATATGTGCAAAGAGACGCTATTAGGCAAAATAGTTTTCTTTAAAATGTGCAAATATGCTGATTGTGCAAAAGAGGCATTAACCATGTGCAAATATGCTGATCAGGGCAACATGTATTGTAGTGCAAATACTATAACAGCTCTGCAAAAAAAGTGCCAGTGCCAGTCTGGGTTCTAAAGCGAGTAAAGTGCATAATCGTGCAAATTTATACCTGTGCAAAGTGTGTAAACATAAAAATCAAGATCATACGGCGGCAGCTCTTGGTTTCATATTGTGTTCTCAATCCTCTCATTTTCCTAGTGGACTGACGATCTTATGGGTATTTTATAGGTACTAATACCTTATATATAATCTCATCAGTTTACCCTAGGACAGCTGTAAACACTGCGCGTCCACAGGTGAGATAGTGACCAGGGAGCTCCCTTACACCACTAAAAATTCATGGTAATGTATTATAAACTACTTCATTCTTAGATGTTAACCTCATAAAATTATGTTTAAAATCCTAGCGAACCTAGGGATATTGTTACGTCACAGCCTTTTTATATCCCCTATGGTGCCACCCAGATATTATTCTTATTAGATACTGAGGTATTATCATCTCTCACAAAAAGTTGTGTAAATCCTCTCCGATATTCAAACCCATAGGGTCTTTGTGTCCAGCTTGACGATATACCTGGATCCGAGCTGGTGCAACCTTTTCTCCCTATTGCCTCCCTGTTAGTTTTGTGCCACTGCATCAATAACAAAATATTGTAAACAATTCAAGTTGTTGATATGAATTGCTTTGAAATGCCTGGCCACCGGACATATATCATGTGATCAAGGCTCAGGCGAGCCGAAACACGTTATGGCGACAATGGAATAAAAAAGAAATACTTGCACATATTTCGGGTCTGTGTCCATCCCTTGGGAGAGCCGTTGGGTGAAAATCAGCGGAGGAATATTCGTAATATATATATATATATATATATATATATATATATATATATATATATAGACCGACACCGTGCTGATCTGATGTGATGATTTATGGTATATCATGATTGATGTTTTAAATTGCTTGTCACCCTGAGAGGTTATCAGGAAATAGTAATTATTTGTGGGAATTTATATTTGAGTTTAAACAGTGACAATTTAGTCATGTTAAATCAAAAACGATTTTTTCCCAAAGAATTATGGTTCACATTATGTATTAGGTTTCAACATATATAATATGGATTTTTAAATAATATATATGTGGACCTAGTAGTGATTTCAACTACTGGAATAACGTGTCGGTCTGAGCAACAATAATAATGATGTTTCATTTGCATAGTCTGTTCACTATATCTATTTCACAAACAAACACGTGACCTTCAACTATGTGTTTATAAGTGGTGTTTTTTACTGACTTCCCATTGTGATCAAGGCAAGTGTGCCGCAACGCGTCAAGCTAAGCAAATAAACTAAAAGCTGGATGGTGAAACTTACCCAAGTGTCGGAGTCTAATTTCTGGAATAGAAGTTGGAGGTGGTTTGAATATATATATATATATATATATATATATATATATATATATATATATATATATATATATATATATATATATATATATATATATATCCACAAAAAAGCACACCACAGTTGAGGCGCCACACACGGTATGTTTATTCACCCAGCACAGCAGCAAACCACTACGGATTGAAAATACAAGGACCAGAATTCAACGGTGAGACACGCCCACTGAGGCTGGACTTACTTCAAATCGCTGCAAGTGCGGCGGAAAGATCTTTGCTGCTCTCTCTCCCTACCGGATGCCAGTGAACAAGGGTGACTATCCCGAAACGCGTTTGGCCATGAACTTTCACTGCAAAGATGGTGCTGTTGTTTCCCCGCCAAGCTGCCAATAAAAAGGTGAATAAACATACCGTGTGTGGCGCCTCAACTGTGGTGTTCTTTTTTGTGGATTTATAGCGGTCGGCTCCAGATCGCGAGACGCCCCGCTGCGGATGTGCGGCTCCAGCGCGTCGATGATGACGAGCTACAAAGGAACGGTATGACCATGTTGGTGGGGCCAATATAAGCGGGGACCCAGCCCCAGCTGGACCAGTGACCTACTATAGGTTTTAAGCCACTTGGGGGTACAGCAGCAAACCACTACGGATTGAAAATACAAGGACCAGAATTCAACTGTGAGACACGCCCACTGAGGCTGGACTTACTTCAAATCGCTGCAAGTGCGGCGGAAAGATCTTTGCTGCTCTCTCTCCCTACCGGATGCCAGTGAACAAGGGTGACTATCCCGAAACGCGCTTGGTCATGAACTTTCACTGCAAAGATGGTGCTGTTGTTTCCCCGCCACCCTGCCAATAAAAAGGTGAATAAACATACCGTGTGTGGCGCCTCAACTGTGGTGTGCTTTTTTGTGGATTTATAGCGGTCAGCTCCAGATCGCGAGACGCCTCGCTGCGGATGTGCGGCTCCAGCGCGTCGATGATGACGAGCTACAAAGGAACGGTATGACCATGTTGGTGGGGCCAATATAAGCGGGGACCCAGCCCCAGCTGGACCAGTGACCTACTATAGGTTTTAAGCCACTTGGGGGTACAGCAGCAAACCACTACGGATTGAAAATACAAGGACCAGAATTCAACTGTGAGACACGCCCACTGAGGCTGGACTTACTTCAAATCGCTGCAAGTGCGGCGGAAAGATCTTTGCTGCTCTCTCTCCCTACCGGATGCCAGTGAACAAGGGTGACTATCCCGAAACGCGTTTGGTCATGAACTTTCACTGCAAAGATGGTGCTGTTGTTTCCCCGCCACCCTGCCAATAAAAAGGTGAATAAACATACCGTGTGTGGCGCCTCAACTGTGGTGTGCTTTTTTGTGGATTTATAGCGGTCGGCTCCAGATCGCGAGACGCCCCGCTGCGGATGTGCGGCTCCAGCGCGTCGATTATGACGAGCTACAAAGGAACGGTATGACCATGTTGGTGGGGCCAATATAAGCGGGGACCCAGCCCCAGCTGGACCAGTGACCTACTATAGGTTTTAAGCCACTTGGGGGTACAGCAGCAAACCACTACGGATTGAAAATACAAGGACCAGAATTCAACTGTGAGATACGCCCACTGAGGCTGGACTTACTTCAAATCGCTGCAAGTGCGGCGGAAAGATCTTTGCTGCTCTCTCTCCCTACCGGATGCCAGTGAACAAGGGTGACTATCCCGAAACGCGTTTGGCCATGAACTTTCACTGCAAAGATGGTGCTGTTGTTTCCCCGCCACCCTGCCAATAAAAAGGTGAATAAACATACCGTGTGTGGCGCCTCAACTGTGGTGTGCTTTTTTGTGGATTTATAGCGGTCGGCTCCAGATCGCGAGACGCCCCGCTGCGGATGTGCGGCTCCAGCGCGTCAATGATGACGAGCTACAAAGGAACGGTATGACCATGTTGGTGGGGCCAATATAAGCGGGGACCCAGCCCCAGCTGGACCAGTGACCTACTATAGGTTTTAAACCACTTGGGGGTACAGCAGCAAACCACTACGGATTGAAAATACAAGGACCAGAATTCAACTGTGAGACACGCCCACTGAGGCTGGACTTACTTCAAATCGCTGCAAGTGCGGCGGAAAGATCTTTGCTGCTCTCTCTCCCTACCGGATGCCAGTGAACAAGGGTGACTATCCCGAAACGCGTTTGGCCATGAACTTTCACTGCAAAGATGGTGCTGTTGTTTCCCCGCCACCCTGCCAATAAAAAGGTGGATAAACATACCGTGTGTGGCGCCTCAACTGTGGTGTGCTTTTTTGTGGATATATATATATATATATATATATATATATATATATATATATATATATATATATATAGATAGATATATATCGATATATATATATATATATATCTATATATATATATATATACACGGAGTTAAGTATAGGAAATGTCTACTTACTTTCCTTTTGATATGTTGGATTAAATATTATTTCCTGGCTATTTGCATGCCTTGATATTCTGAATTCGATATGGAGAGTGCACACATTGTAGCACGTGAACAGTGCATGTCGTAATTAACTGAAATGGTGCTGTGGGAGGGGTATGTACCCACACAAATGGTTGAAATGGAACTGCGAGCTTGTGTAAGGAGTACAAGTGTTATACTGTGGGATTGAGCAGATGCTGTGGGATCGAGTTGAGACTTCCACTTGAAGTGTCTCAAAAGTGACCAGGCTCGTGCAAGGTGTTGTCAAGTGTCTGTCTAATGCCAGAGGAAGAGCTGTTTGAGGCGGGGTCAAACCTGTGTTCAGGTGGCTTGAAGTCTTTGCCTCCAAGCGATGCTGTGTGGAAGTTTCTGACTGGGTGCATGTATTTGTTGAGGTTGTTGCTTGATGCTGGTTCAAGCCGCTTCAAAGTCACGTTCATGCTGAATGTCTTGATGGCCAGGGCCGGCTTTAGGGCAGTGCGACCGGTGCAGCTGCACTGGGCACTGACCTGTGGAGGGGAGCGCTGACCTCAGAGGGGGAGCGGTGTTTAGCAATATATTATGTTGCCCTGGGATAGTGAGAGAATCCGAGTAGGCGGTCATGGGGGCATAAGAGGCGCCAAAAGTGATTGTCGCACCGGGTGCCACCAACGCTTTAGCCTGCCCTGTTGATAACTCTATATTTGAATTTCAGAAATGTGTCGAAAAATCCCCAGTACAATTGTAGGTTTCTGAACGGGCACTGTCAGTGAACCAAGCTCTCTGTATTAGTCTCTGTGGGCTACTCGCTCCAGACACAGTCTTTTTTTCTCAGCCCCCTGAGCCAAGTTCTTACTAGGCACAGGAGCTATTTTTGGACTCTGGCTTTTAAGTCCTTATTGTCCAAGCTTCTCAGAGCAAGTTCCTCCGGCCAGTACGCTTTTCATGTGAGATGTATCCAGAAACCAAGGTAGGAAAATAATGTTACAGGTGCCCAAAAATAGTGCTCGAGTCAAAAATTCAAGACACATGAAGGGAACTCTCTCCAGTACCCTGGAACTTCTAGAGCAATTCTCTTGCACAGGCAAGCAGGGACGTCTTCTGTTCTTCAGTTTCAAATAGGTTCTTCTCTTGTAGTGGATCAAGCAAGGTGCCTTAAAGTGCAAACTAGTTTACTGTTGGAGATGTCTCAACGAACTTGGTAAAAGTCTTCCCACACTGGGAATGTATTTAGTGTCATCAAATCCGTAAATGCACATAAAACGAAGATGGTGAGATGCTTCACTGGAGCTCTCCTTTTCCCCTCAGCCCCACCCCCGCCCCTCCCAGCTCAGCCCTCTATGTTTCAAAGAAAATCATCTCTCCAGCCACCATTTATCCTCGGTCTTATACAATAAATCCAGAGCAAATGTGAAGTGTCGGTGCGTCCAGATAGGAACGCACTGTAGCGGAGTAGAGTCAGAACACTGCTCATATTTCCTAACATTGGCATCTCCTCCCAAATTCCCAGCATGCAGCAATTTGGTTCAGATTGTATTTGGCAAACAGAATAAAAGTGACATTACATTTTACGTAACAGTAAGCCTACGTACAGTTGTTGTAGTAACTTTATTTCGGTCGAACGACCATTAAAAGTACAGATACATACCAAGGACAATAAAAAAAACATTTAAAACAATTAATCTAAAAAATTCTGCCTAATAGGCCACATATACAACAAATAACGGGAAACAGCAAACACAATGGGAGGGTGGGTGTCATAGGTCAATATCCTACAAGCATGTGTGTAATGCAAAAAACCCCAAATCCTACAAATAGGAATCAACCAGCGTTTTCTAGGTACAGAATAAGCGGGACAAAAAAACAAAACATGGGAGATATTCTCAGTATGGTAAGTACATACAGGGCAAGCTAAAATATTTGATTTAGTTCACTTAGAAGTGAAAGATCTTATAGTGCCATAACGCAGCTGAACATACAGCTTACGGGCAGCTGGGGGTTCAATTAAGTCCATAAAGACCTCGGCCCTAGGCTCTGTTTTTATTAGAAGGAACTCAGATGATAACCTCCCCACGGAGGGTGAATTCAGCAGCGTCTGAAGATTTGACATGTAAATGTAGGAGAGGAGTGTCTTCTTGGATATCCCAGGGCAGTTAATCTCCGGCGTGTCCCATAATCCGGGGAAACCAAGCCGGGTACAGAGTACTCTGATATGCCTAAGCCAAGGGATCATTTTGGATCTAAGGGTGGGCCAAATCTCAATTAATTCAGCTCTATAGTCAGCCAGTTCAGGGACAGACCATAGCCTCTTCCAGTACATAATTGGCCTAGCGCCTATTATCTCCTCTATAGGGGTTAGTTCAAGATCAAATCTAAGAGGGATCAGCGGTGTACTAGGCGGTAGACCAATTAGGTTTCTAACAAAAGACTGTTCCACCCTTTTAAGATCAAGAGACTGGGACTGCATATGCCCCCAGAGTTCAGCCCCATAGACTGCTGACATTCTTGCTTGGCGACTATAGATTGTAAGTGCAGGGGAGACCGGCCTGAATGTAGATTCCTTGAAAACTTTAGTTAGTCCCCCTGCTAGCTGGGTAAGCCTAAGCGTTGATCTATCAATGTGTTTATGCCAATCAAATTTCTCAGTAAGGGTAACGCCTTGATATATGAACGTTTTAACCCTTTCCAGAGGGCTACCACAAAGCACAGGATTAGGGCGGGTACGTTTTGGGGGGTTGAAAATCATAAACTTTGTTTTTCCTATGTTGATTTCCAACCCCCGAAGATGGCAAAACTCTACAAAGGCATTGAGAATATTTTGAATGCCCGATGATGTTCTGGACAACAAAAGTGTGTCATCCGCGAACATCAAAGCGGGCACTCTGCCTGTAACCAATCTAGGTTCATCAATTTTAGGTGCACCATTCAGATGTTCAATAAGGCCGTTTATGTAAAGGCTAAAAAGGGTAGGAGCCAAGACACACCCTTGGCGAACTCCTTTCAAGACTGGAAATTGTTCTGTGAGTTCTCCATTCCTTCCAGACCTAACCTGGGCAAAGTTGTTTTGGTGTAATTTTATAAGAATGGCTAACAGATACGGCCGGAGACCCATTTCCGCAAGGACATTCCAAAGTTTCCCACGCGGGACCAGGTCAAAAGCTGCCCGCAGGTCCACAAATACAAGGTAGAGGCTGCCACCCTCCACCTTGGCTGTTTTCCAATACAGGACCTGCAGGCGAAATATCTGGTCTAAAGTAGAAGTGCCAGGCCTGAATCCTGCCTGAAGAGTGGATAAAATCCCCTTTTCCTCAATCCACCCGAGGATCCTGTCCAAAATAACCCTCCCTATCAGTTTTTGTGATGTATCAATTAAACTGATAGGTCTATAATTTGAGGGGATTAAAGGACAACCCTTTTTGTGAATCGGCACAATTTCGGCTCCTAGCCAAGTAGGCGGCAAATCGTCGCCCAACAAAATCCCGTTAAATAGGGTGACCAAGTAAGGAGCCCAAATTTTTGGTTGTGTCCCAAAAAGGTCCCCAGGCAGTTTATCCAGGCCGGGAGCTTTTCCTGGGAGTAAATTTCCTAGGGCGATCTCAACCTCACGGAGAGTGATTAATTCCTCAGGTACGAGACATTGGCTAGCAACAGTTAACCGGACAGGTTCTTCAAGTATATTAGGGCTATAGGGTTGCTGGGGTTCAATGACGTTGTTAACCATATCGCCACACTCAGAAGTGCCATAAAGGGCACTGAAGTGGCTTTCCCAAGCGGAGGGGGCAATGTTAGGGGCGGGGGCCAAACTGTGGCCACTAAGTCCAGAGGCTACTATAGTCCAAAAAAGTTTTGAGTTATTGTTACCAAGTGCAGAGCCCAGATTCTCCCACTTGGCAACTTCCCAATCCTTTTTGGCATCACTAAGCGCCTTCTTGTACGCAGAGCGATGTAGCTTAATGGCATCCCTATTACTGGTTTTTAAGGCTCTAATAAGAGCCTTCCTGGTGGCTCGGCAGGAGGCATTATACCACTGTGGGGACGAAGTCCGTTGAAGGTTGGCCCTCCTCACAGGACAAAAGATGTCCTTAATTGCTGCCACCAGATTGACATGAGTATCCGACGCCCTGCCTAGTTGTTCAACTTTTCCCATTTATTCTATGTAGGGGATAATGATCTTATATAAGGCGGCTAACTTTGCATCGGACATCTGAAAGTCTAGCCATTTAACTCTCCGTCTACAATTTGAAATAGTTAAAGGCATGGTGACAGAATGTTCAGCCAAAGTTTGGCATTTAAGCCCAAAGCTCCCTGCCCTAAGTGAGAGTACCAAGGCATTGTGGTCGCTATCAGTTCTTTCAATAATTCTAAATTCAAGCGCCTTATCCCAGTGCCTGGCCTCTAAAAAAATGTAATCAATTATAGAAGACTGATTATGCCATTAAATGTCACCATTCCTGGTCTGTCAGGTTCCACCCTTCCATTACAGGCTCGAAATGAAGTTGTTTGTACAAATGACTGCAGTTGTAAAACTAGCGGAGTCCAAATCTTAACCCGGGGAACCAGTGGATGGGGAATCCCCCACAATGAATCAACGTCATCTGAGTCACCCATGGACAAGTCCATCAGTGGCTCAAAGTGACAGTTGAAATCCCCGCCCACGATCAACACAGTGGATGGGTCCATTGTGTGGATAAGAGTCATCAGGGTTTCTATGGCCTCTGAAACTAAACCCCGCTTAACTGGCCTTGAGTATACATTAAATAATGCAATATTTTGCCCATCCAGTGTAGTCAGCAATACACACTGCGAGTTAGTACTTATTTGTGTTGCAGTCACTCCTAAATGCGTACCAACCCATATGGACAGACCCCCTACCGGTCTACCCCTCTCACCCTTACTAGCCACGATATCAAATGTAGCAAAACCCTGGGCTTGATTACTTATCAGTGCCCAAGTTTCTTGTAACATACAGATATCGTGGAGGGCCATAAAGGAGCTCCATTCATGAATGGGCAGTTTACTCTTAATGCCCGCCACGTTCCAGGAAAGAATTTTTACATGGCAGATCGGTGGGTCTTGATTAACTTGATCATGGGGCAAAGGGCTACAGGGATCATTAATCGTGGCAAATCCCTCTTCTGGCACAGAGGCATACTCATAGGGCAATACGTATAGATCAGATTGGGATGAAACTGTTCCAGAGGGAAGAGATTGTTGCGGGGAGAAGGTCTGCGGTGAGGGAGTCAGCTCGGTGGCCACAGCCTGGAGGCCCAAAGTGGTAGGCCCACTAATTAGGGATCTCCTCTGTCAATCACAGTCATCAAAGCCTGAGAGGGCTTCGAATCTATTTGCTACTTCCAGGGGGGTAAATGGTGGCCAAAAATCAGTCCTCCTGGAACCGTATCTGTGGCTCCCGTGGGGCACAGTGACCCAATCAGATGCACTTTCGTGAGCCGCAGGGATAGGTGCATGAGTGAGGTGCTGGTTATCAAAGGGTATAGGTAATACAGGAGGGTATGACTGCATTCTAGCTGGTGCCCTTGAATATGCCCTATGAAAGACTAAGGGTCTTGGGTAGAAGTATGTCAATTCGCGGGGCATAATGGGCCCGCAGTTTTTGGTCGGAGTATGGTCAAGGATATGTGTAACTACTCTGGGGTCTCTAAAGTTAATAATAACTATATCCCCCTCAGTATCCTTAGCTCTACGTCCCAACCAGGGAAGTCTCCGAACATGCAGTATCTCCCCATTTGCATTAAAGGGGAGGGGCCTGTTTAGGGTAAGCCAGTGCATGGTCTTGTTTTTAAGCTCAAAAAAGCCTTCCTTTTTACCCTTTTCCAATGGCGGAACTCTCGTAAGCACTACCACATATGGGACCGCTTCTGGGGGTAGATCAACTTGATGCCTCGGTTTGTCCAATGCCCTAGCTGAAGAATAAATATCTCCCCTTACATTTAGGATGTTTCCTAAGGTAGATTCTAACACTCCCTTTGGCGCTTCACCCATATCTTTTTGTACTAAATAGTGTTGAGCTGTATTGGGAGATGTAACCATAGATTGGCTATCAGAGATGACCTTATCGTTTTTCCTAGTGTGGATAGAGGATGTCACTGGTGCCGCGGGGGGGAGCAAAACTAGATGAGCCTGATCTTTACGTGCCCCCACGTGTTCAGTGATAGCCGATTCTAAATCCCCAAGGCGTTGCTCAATATTTTTTAATCTTTCCATTATGGGTAGAGCAAATGACCTTAGTAGTTGTTCAATGCTCTCAAGAGGGGCAACATGCAAACCTTCATTAGTTGGACAATGTGGGGGACAGTTTGAATCAGAGGAGGAGGGTGCCAATGGAACAATAGTGCTTGAGGCCATAGGGGGCACTGTAGATAAAATAGGTGGTGCACTAATTTTTGGCACACATACAGTGTCTAAAATGTGCCTTGGTCCCTTGCCAAAGTCAGAATGATTAATCTTGTTCCTTAATGAATCTCCTAACCTCTTTCTTCTTTTAGTAGGAGGGGGTCTATGAACTTTGGGCACAGCCACCCTCCCCACCTTCTTTTTGTTAGTCTTAGCCTCGGATTGAGAGGAAACAGTGATAATATCAATTTCCTTATTAGTAGTATTAGAGGGAAGTGGATTGGTGGAAACATGCGAATTGTTAAGTTTATTAGGTGGAGATTGGGTGTCTCGGAGCAATATGGGAACATTATCAGTGGCTAATGACTCCTGAGTGAGTGTGAGTGGACATGGCTCAGAAGGAGTAGTAGAAAGCAAAATGTCCGTGGGCAGTCTATTTTTGATGCATTCTATAGAACGACGTCGCTCAGCCCTCCGTTCAGCTAAGATAGTCTCCTTCTCAATAGTCACAACAGCCCTGGTAAAATAATCATCCAGTGTACCTTTATTGGTACCTCCTCCAATTATGTGTGAATTTGTGGACAAAGTCTCGGCCATACTTAACGTGGCAATAAACTATATCAGTACTCACAATAGTTGGTAAAGATGATAGATTCCCCCGGTCCGGTCTCCTCGTGCCTCAGAGGGCCCGCTCTTTGCCCGGTCTTCGCCCCGGGCGCGAACCGCTGGCGCGTTAGAGCAAAATGGATATACTAAAGGAGGGGTCCAAAAGGGGGCGGGGCCGGGAAGAGTCTCCAGGTGTGCGAAGTTATTCGATCAGAAGGCACCCTGGTCCTCGCAGTCCCGGCCTCTCAAGCTCCAGGGCAGCACCTCCACAAGCAGCGCAGCCCACCCCTCGGTCGATGAGCAGCAGCAGGGCAAGAACAAACTCCAGTTGCAGTGTCAGTATCCACGAGCGGCGCCCGCGAAGCGGGGGCCGCGAGGAGTAATGTAGGCGGTGGGGGCGGGGCCGGGAAGAGTCTCCAGGTGTGCCAAGTTATTCGATCAGAAGGCACCCTGGTCCTCGCAGTCCCGGCCTCTCAAGCTCCAGGGCAGCACCTCCACAAGCAGCGCAGCCCACCCCTCGGTCGATGAGCAGTAGCAGGGCAAGAACAAACTCCAGTTGCAGTGTCAGTATCCACGAGCTGCTATCAATTCTTCTTATTTCATTACAGGTGGCATGTTCTTGACGGTGCCAGGTCTCCCAGTAGCATCTTCATCAAGTATAGCGGTTAAGCGAAGGGAAGGCTGCAGTTCAACTCCTGGGTGAGCGTGAGTCTACGACCTGATACTGACAACCTACTAACCGACCAATCCAATCATTTTGAAATTCAACACTGCTATGTCTGGCCTTAATGAGCTGTCCAAGATAAACAGATTGTAAATTTCCAAGACACAGAATTAAATCAACTTGCTTGATTACTAGACTACAAGTACCATCATGCTTAGCGCCCCTCACGTCACTGGAATCTACAAGTTAGGTCGTATGTGAGCGCTGCCACACTTCCTCTGACGTCCTTGATTCGTTCTCGGTGGAGAGAAGTTGCCCCAGTTGAAGTCTCCGGAACCAGGCGAGTCGAGAGTCTGCCTGAGTGAGCCCAAATCTGTAGGCACACACACGCTCACACGTTGTTTCAAGTTATTTAGGAACCTGACTGAATTGATAGTCTCCAGACACCTACGAGGCTCCCTGTGATGCCTGTATACACAAAGTGTAACAACGCTGCCGTTTGTTCCGCCTGCAGCGGACTCTCAAACACTGTTCAAAGTTGCAAGTTCCCCGTTCTCACGAATGCAGTGATAATTCCTCGCAGGGGCACCACAATGTGAAATCCCTTCGCAGCTTTCCTCCCTGGTAACTGTATCCAACCAGTGAGCTCAAGACTCGATGGCAAGTATTTTGCTGTACCGGGTTTCCTCACGTACAGTTAACTGTTAACAAGGGGACGGCCATGGTAATTTAGCAAATCAAAACACATGTCCTTTGAACAGAACATGTGTCTGGACCTGTCCAGTAGGCTGTAGGCTGTAGCCATGGCAGAGGTAGAGAGTGCCAGATGCAAAGAGCAAACGTTGGGGGAGAACATGTCATAAAGGTGGATTTTCTCACATGCAGGAAGCCACTGTAGACACTGCAGTGCTGAATTTTTGTTGTGCCAAGAGAGTGTGTTCAAGGAAGGGCTAAGAAGAAATAAACAGACATTTGGCCTAGCGGTTAGGGTGATCGACCTCAAATCTGGGGAACTTGGTTCAAGTCTGGGCAATGACGCTAAACAGCCTGTGATTCATGGCAAATCACTTAACCTCCCGTGCCTAACAAAAATGAATGTGTCATTATGTAATGCAACTGGTGCTATGTAAAGCGCTCTGATACCGATTCTGGTCAAGTTCGCGCTATATAAAACTCTAATAAAAACAAAAATGCATTACACTCTGTAGTCCCTTCATCCTCAATCTTCAGAAGTAGATTATCAACATAAATGTCTTCTGTTGGGTCATTGATGAGGGCCATTGATATAGCTACCTCAATAGCATCCACTATTGGAAGAGAAACAAGTGCCATTAGAGTCATGTTTACCTCACCTTTTTTAATGTTGCCTAAATCCTAGCTATCCTGTAAGAGCAGACACAGAAGGTCTGGAAATACTACCATCCGTAAGGAGTGCCAGTGCACGCACTGAAGGGGTTGACAGATGCAGTGCTGTCGAAACTAAGTGTGCACGCACCGCCACACAGGAATGGTGCAGTGTTTTAACAGATAACCCTGCACACACATAAATGCTGGGACGGTATGTTTCCATGAAAGGCCTCATAACAAATACGAAAGGCCTATAAAGGGCGCTTAAGCCGGCAAAAATGCACAGTGAATCGCTTGACTAGAGCGCTTCTTTGGAAATTGACCATGCACACTCTGAAGGGTTGCGGCAGTGTAAGTACTGTAGGGGTGGCGACCCTGTAAGATGTGAACACGTACCCATTCAAGGCTTGGAATGCTGCCTAGATTCAAGTGATTCAGCAACAAATGATGGACGGAATGCTAAGTAAATCAAACACTCACCCCCCAGTCAAGAGATCTGGATTAAATCCATAGTTTTTTTGCTTACCAGCCACCCCAGTTTAGACCAAGCCATATGCAAATCACTTGTGACCGTGCCCCTCATGGGAACAATCCAGCCCGAACTGTTGAGCCAGGTCCTCCCTGGACCAGAAACAAGCATCTTAGGACCAGTTTCGGGGTATCACCCCTTGTCATCCAGGCTAGCTTGAATCAAGCAAGGGACCCACGTCTGGGCATATCCATTCTGCTTAGGGCAAAAAAGTGCTACAGCAACAAATGATGGACGAAATGCGGAGTAAATCAAACATTCATCCCCAGTCAAGAGATCTGGATTAAATTCATTGTTCTTTTGCTCACTATGCCACTCCTGTTTAGACCAAGCCATATGCAAATACAAGAGCACACACAATGGTGACCTTGACATTGTACAGTGCTGTTACATGGAAGGGCAAGAATGCCCATTGCTACAGAAGATGACTGCTTCTAAGAGTCGAAACGGTGCAGTAATCTCAGAGGTGACTATTCACACACTGAAGAACTGGAATGGTTCATTGCCGTAAGCAGAGGCAGCTCCTCCATTACAGCGGAGGAGCGTCACCCACTTAAATGTAAATGCCCCCAAAGTCCCAGAGATTAAAAATAAAATGATAATTTATTACAATTTTAGTTTTTCCTCATCCCGTCCTGAACCCAGTGTCAGTACGGTGGGGCATGCTAAGTGACAGCAGAGCATGGAGGAGTGATGGGCAGAAGGTTTCCTGTGCACTGTTTAAAGTGTGCATGTCTCTTTACACATCTCCACCCAGCTGGTTTGAGCGCAAATGCAGGTCTCCAGTGCGATGGGTAGCACTGACAGATCCGCCCCCTTCAATCAGGGCACTGCTCTCATCCTGGTTAGCAGCATGTAAGCAGAGCCAGCATTGAGCAAGGGAGTTTGCTGGTGCCCGCACTGCAGTCGGGGAAAAAAGAGGTCCAGAGCATAGGACGTGTTTTGTAAGTGTTTAATTAGAAAGAATATATATTTTTTATTTGCGTGCCACCCCCTCTCCATAGATGCCAGCCGCCACTGGCTATAGGAGGTGATAGTGCATGCGCCGAAGGTCTGCAATGGTGCTGTGCTCTCGGAGATCATCCAGCACACACTGAAAGGTTATAATGATGCAAGCTTGTATGTGGTAACATGTGACAGGTCAAACCACGAAAAGCTGGACTTGCCGTGTCCTTTAACATCTAACAGTGAACACAATACTGTTCTATAATATTCCAGTATTGCAAGAGACTTAAGGTCTGTAATGCTGCAGAAGATAGGGTTGTGTCAGTATACACACTGCAGGCCTATAATGGTACAGGAGTGTACGATGTGACCCTGCAATGACGCATGTCTGCAAGATGTTACTGTTCACAAACTGAATCCCTATAGTCCTGTTGACACCACGACGATGATGAATCCCTATAGTCATTCATCAATCTTTATTTGATCATCATGTGACCATAAAAAAGACATAATACAAATAGCATAAAAACATGTAATACACATTACAAGGTTATATTTAAAATAGATAAAAAAGGGGGTTCTTATATCACAAAATAATTGATTTACGCTGTATAAAAGATGATATTTTGACCTTTGACAGTAACTGCAGGAATTCTAGAGCAGCCTTGTAGTATGATATTGGCCTGTTTTAAAAGAGGTATACTCTACGGCTTTCTTAATGATGAATAAAACTTTTTTTTTAAAAGTGCAATGTGCATCGTGCAGAGCAGCAATCACATGGACATGCATGTAAATTAGAAATGTCGGTTCCCTGCGTAGTGAGCCAGTAGGAAATGGACATTAATCAGCCTTAGCCTTGTTAGCAGGAACCTGTGGTGCAAATGACTAACTCAGGTTGAGTATGGCTCAATTAGGCCTGGGCGGTAAATTCCGTTCCGCTCGCGGAATTTGCGTAACTTGCGGAATTTCGCGTTCCGCGGAGAACGCGAAATTGCTCAAAAGTCTGCTTTCCGCAATTTCGCGAAATTTTTGCTTGTTCGCGTTCTCAAAATGCGTGTTCGCTAGATATTTCTCCCCGAGCACGCAAAAAGCAATTGTGAACAGGAAAAAAGCATTGCGAACAAGCAATTCTGCGTGTTCGCGGAATTTCTGCGTGTTCGCGGAGATTTTTTACCGTTTCGCGGAGATTTGCGTAACGCAATTACGCAAATTCCGCCCACCCCTAGGCTCAATGCCAGGGCCAGTACAAATTTCGGCATTTGCCAAAACAGCCGACTTGCTGGCTTCTTTTGCATTCTCTCGTCATTGTATTTGGCTAAAAACATTGCCTTCAGTGTTCCAGAAAAACTGACCTCGTAAGTTTCTGGGGTCTTAAATAGGTCTATTAAATTCAAATTAATGGAAATAGTGTAAATATACGAGATCCAAGTAGTTTTGAAACATTGTTCTTGCTTTAAACAGTCGGAAAGAACCATCAGATTAAAAGAAGTTTCACACTTTAACCAAAGCTTGAGGCATAACTGGAGTGGCTGCAGCTTTTTAGTATGACTAATGTACCCTAGCCCAATTTCGAACTGACAAATATAGGGGCTAGTGGATTTTGGCTCGGCCAACAGCTTTTTCATGAAACCATTTTCAACCCTCTCCAGCCTAGTTTGGTTTCTAAATCCCCAGACACCAGCCCCTATACTGCATTCATACAGCATTTTGCTTTATATATTGTTGTAAGCTCTGTGGGCTTGTTACCTAACCTGGACGCAAAGCTGAAGACCGCCTCTCCAGTTTTTGCAAGAGCAGCAGCCCTAATACGTTTCTCGCCAAACGGTATACTGAGATAGGAGAATGTAGGGACAGTATAAACTCTAAAATTATTCACCTTAAAGGTGATTCCTTCCTACTTGTGGGATCCATAGACCAATATATGGGTTTTTGCCTGATTAACCGTGAGATCCAAACTGACCATGAAAGCACAAAATCGGTCAAGCAAACTCTGTAGGCCAATCGCATTCCTAGCTATTAAAACTGTATCATCGGCATAGATCACTACTGGAACACTGCGATTACCTGCTCACGGGCAGTCCACATTAAGATCCAATAATTGCTCTTCTAAACCATTGAAATACAGAGAGAAAAGGAAAGGTGCCAGAATGCAGCCCTGGCATAGGCCTCTAGCAAGTTTAAAGGATCAAGTTGCCTCCCCCTAGGGCCATACCTTCCACAAGCAGTCACCTCTAAATGGAGTTCTCTCAAAATGTAGACATAATATGCCAGGGCTTAAATCTAATAACTGAGTCAAAAGCTAAGTTCAGATCCATAAATGTCAGGTAAACCTTACCCTCCTTGGCCACAGTATACTTGCTTATTAGAAGGTATAAGTTAAGGCACTGCTCAACTGTCCACAAGCCAGGACAAAAGCCAAATTGGAGCTCTGACAGCACATTATGCTTACACGCCCATTTTTGCAAACGCTCCAAAAAAATTCTTCCCATTATTTTGGCGGTTGAATTGATCAGTGATATCGGGCAATAGCACTGCCGATTCCCCTTAGAGCCTACTTTAAAGTTCGGGAACAATGGTCACATGGGACCAGGCCTTAAAACCATCTTAAGAACGTTGTCAGAAGGGGCGCCCACAAGGACATATTTGCCTTAAAAAGGTCGGCCGGTATCCCATCTGGCCCAGGAGCTTTTCCCGCAGGGCATCTACTGATTGTATCTACCACATCGCTCCATTCAATCTCTAGTCCTGAGAATAATATAGAGGAGAAAGATGGAGAAGAAGAAACTGGGGAGGCTCGTGATTCCATAGAAGCAGGGCCAGAATACAGGTGAGTAAAATGAGCTACCCAGTGTTCCGGTGGAATCAGTGTATCAAGGCCAGATTCCTGGGTTTTGTCAAAATGATTATGATTCACCGTCTGCCAAAAATCTTTACTATCTTTATGGTCACTGGCCAGGAGGGATAGACTTCCAAGCTGATAATCCTTTTTCGGGCTCCATGCACCTTTTTATATGCCTTCCTGCCATTCCGCACCCACTCTAAGTTCCTTGGGGCTTCTTTAAGAGATGTCAACAGCTGAATATTAGCCTTTGTGCAGTTGGCATCAAACCATTTAACTCGCTTCCTGCTATTAGAGCTAACTGAAACTGTGAGCATATCACGTACCATGTCACAGATTCTATCAAATCCATTTAGTAAGTCGGTCTCCCCATGATGGTTATATTTTCACCAAGGCACAACAGGAAATCGGGAAGAGTTGAGCCCAATAGAGCGGACAAAAAAGAATCATCTTTAACCTTTGTCGAGCTCATGATCACCCCTTTGTTATTCGTGTATGTCAGCGGTAATGGGTTGACCTCTGGCTATCTCTGCAAAGAAGACGCAATGAATTGATAAAGCTAAACGCCTGTGGTCGCTAAGGGGAGACTTTGAAAAAGTATAGTCAACTGCCCACTCTCTTAAATCTTTGGAGAATAAAATAAAATCAATTAAACATTGACTATCCGTCCCAAAATAGTAAGGGTGATGGCTGGATCAGTGCTTAGAGAGTCAAAGGCAAATATTAAATTATCATCACCAAACGGGCTATAGACAAAATGAAAAATAAGATCCCCATCATCTACCAGCCCACAAGACTCAGATAATTGGCAGTGCTTTATATTAAAGCACCCATCCATACAACCACATAGCTTCCGCTTATATTTCTCATAATATGCTCAATGTCCTTGTGCAGTAGTTTCGCCAATGCAATATTGCTTGGATCAAAAACGTTGTGACAAAAATATATCCATAATATATACTTTGTTAAGCAATTTAGCAAGATAAGTTGATAGTGTGCAGAACTCAAGCTAGTCCATATGACCTAACCCGGTATCGTAAGGAAGACAAAAGTAAAAAGTTCTCCCTTGGCCCTGCCCATAGATCCTGGTACAGCAGAAGTAAAATGATAGCAAAATCATTAACGGACACAGTATCAGTCAGCCAGGTTCAGTTCCCTGCAAAAAAAGTACTGCCTAGTGTCCAATAAAAGTTAACCAGTCCGGATTAGTCAACTTGTTTGCCAAAGCTGCCACATTCCATGAGGTTATTATTATGGATTTGCCTATACCATTCCCAGGGTCATTCCCAGGGGTATTTCTTATAATAGAGGTAGAAGTGTTTAGGATCCCAGATCTAGGGCTATCCTTCCTGTGGTCAACATTTGAACAACTTTGTCTGGGAGCACTGGCCTGATTTGAAAGTCCATTCAGCAGGTCTAGCTGCGAAACAGGCAAGAATCTGTTTGACACAGTCACTGGGTGAGGGGGATTAATGGATACTGATATCATTCTTCCAGTTGGTCAAAAGAAGAAGCCCAGCTAGAGTGCTTCAATTGCAGAAAGAATGAACACAGTAAAGCTAAGCCTTGCCAGAATGTCTTTAGTCATCGCTCTGTCATTAATGTTTGTGAAGCTGCAGTCATTGCTATCAGGCTTGGGGGTATTGCCTACCCATGAAACTCTCCAGGCAAAATTAATCTGACTGTGGAGTTGCCCTTGGCCCCCCAGCCTGTCATTTATCCAGTGCACCACTGTATTTAATAGTTGGTTATAGTTCTCCCATGTATCATGTCTCAGAGGAGGGACACCTTTCAGAACCAAAACAAAATATGTTGTCTGTAGGGGCAGTTGCAAAATGGGGAGTTCCGAGGACAAGGGCTCTTAGGAGTGACCAAGTCTGTGGCTCAAAGGACCAGAGGGTCCATTAACTCGCTCCAGAGCCCCTCCTCTTCCATACGGTCTGCCTTTGGGTCTAGATCCCCTCTCCGCAGGCTTACCCCTATCCCGACTTACTTGGTCCAATAACCCAATAGATGAGGTGGCCGACTCTACTGGTGCAGGCAGCGAGCTGGATGACACCAAGACCGATTGAGGGCCAGCCGGACCAACAGGAGGCACCACTATAATTGATGCCCTGCAGGGGTTAGGTTCAAATGTATCAATGCTTCTTCAGTTGTCTCGAGTCAGTCCAGAATCAGGCTCAATACACCTGTCAAAGATGTCAGAACACGATTACAAAGCTCCTCCACTAGCTCAGATGCTTCCTCCCCTTCTTTCCTTGTACAGTTGCTATTGGGGCCTAGAGCTTTGCAGTAGGGTCGAGGGACTAGGGCATTGTCTATTTGGTTTAGCCCCCCCTTCCTCTTTTCCCCTTGGCCCTTTGCTGTGGCTCCGGTAAGAGGGATTTGGGCTTGAGATTGTTGCATGCTCCCAGTATGTCTAACAGGCTCCATATCTGGGGTATTGTTTTCACCAGTTAAGGTGTTCAAAGAACCAGATCTCTCCTCTTGCGCACTTGGGTCAAAGGCAAACCCTTGTCAACTGAAATCACATTAAACGGAGATTGCAAGGCCTGAGAATCGAGTGGCGAGGAAGGAGATAGGCGCCACTCCGCCAATTCGATCTCCTTGCTAATCACGGTCAAAATGCTGTCCCAGAGTAGCGCTTGGGGTGAGCAATGAAGGAGTAGCTTTACGCTTCCCCATATTGAAAAGACTATCTCAATGTTAAATAATATCAGGGAACAAGAGGAAACAACAGTACCTTAAGTTGGCGAAATGGGGGTGGCCCAGCCTCCGGGCGAAGAAGGGCCTCGTCTTGGCTGGTCTTGGCCCGGGCGCTTACTGCACGCCTCCCGCACCGGGGTATAGAAGCAGGCCTTAAATGGCCCTTGACTAGCGCTGCAATGTTTCAACGCCCTCTCCTTTTGCCGCTGAGTACTCTGGAGCTTGTAGTCATCCCCCCCCCCCCCCAACAGAGTCCAATCCTTGAAGGCGCGTCCTCTATGAGGCTACAATAAGATGTGATATTACACACAAAGAAGGCCTATAATTTCACAGTATCGGAATCAGACCCAGCCTTTAATCTGGCACACACAGACGTTACAGTCACAAAATCACTTGGTACTGTAAGAAAACACAAATTTCATCGCACTCATTCAGGAATGTGACGGTAGTGACTGCTGAGTACACATTTACACTGAAGTAGAAAGCAAGTGTAAATCAAAAGACGTCCTCCTGGTTGCATCAATAGTTCATAGGTAGGAAGTTCAAAACTCCCCCCAGTCTATCATCACTGGTCTTCTCTCATGTGAGCCCATATCCATATATGATGGAGGGAAAAGCTGACTCTGCATCTAAGCCGCCTTCCTTTTTGCAGCTATGTTAACACTGACCCTAAAATGCACCATGCATCACATCATACATACTTCAATCAATATAATGGTGTATTCGTTAAGGTAACACTCAACTAAAAGTGTGTCTTGAAAACCATGTCTCAAACTCACTGCACTACACTATTAACCCAGAGCGGGCTGTTCGAAAGGGGCTCAGCGATGTGCTTCCTACTTCTGTGTCATCTGTGAATATAGCAATGTACAGAAACAAGTCATCTTAAGACACTCAGTGTATCCCGATTCAAAACAAGCCTAAAAACGGTGTCATAGTTAGTGATGAAAACCCGTATTGGCACGTAAGTGCACAACACATATATAAACCTCCCCATCTGATGGTGGTAAGAACGCACTTATTTCTGTTTGACTAGAATTGTGAGGTGGCGCCAATCTTTTACCGGCTAAAGGAGGTATACTCTTATATCCTAGTGAAATACAGCCCCTTACTGTAAGATGCACTATGTGAATGTAGAACTAGAAAAGGGTATATCCATGTCATGTCATATATTTAGTGCCCCACATTTTTTAATGGTCCCCGCATAATTATATGGAGGCATCGGAATACCAGATTACCTGTCCAAGAAGCTCTTTGGTGATCTTGAAAGAGGAGACAAACTACACAAAAGTAGTGTTAATAGTGCTAAGCCGGCTCTCCTCGTGATGGCACAATTGGTGAAGCCCTAGGTGAGCCAAGAGAGAACTAATTCCACCTTTTAGGCAAATGCACTTTAAAGTTAAAATATCCACCAAAGTGAAAACCTGGCTGAAGCTTATTGGGCAGAATAAGGTAGGCAAGTAAAAGAACACACATACCTGCCTCAGTGCATTCTTGTGGTGTATGTAGAGCAAACAGATGATGTGCCTGGGAGATCCTTGTCTTAAGATGACTTGTTTCTTTACACAGCTACATGCATGGTCACACTGAAGTAGGAAGCACCCTTCCAACAGTTCGCTTTGGGTTAATATTTAAGTAAGCGATCACCCTTTATTGCCCTGATGATGCCAGTGATTATAGGCCTAGATAGTGAAATATGTTGACCCTGCTGACTTGCATCTGTGCGTATGAAAACTTGACCTTGTTTTTCTTTACATTTATTTCTGGAACAGCTGCAGTGAGTTTAAGACCTAGTTTTCAAAACACAATTTTAGTTTGCTGTCACCTTAAAGAATACACGATTATGTTGATTGAAGAATGTATGATGTGATGCATGTTGCATTGGTATGCTAACCTTGAATGCTTGTCATGTTACCCTTAAATTATTGGGGTCACACTGGGTAGATTTCGTAAGTCCCAAAACGAAACACTGAACGTTTTGGAGAAAAGAAAAAGTGGCAAGTATTTCTCTTATTGAGTCATTCTTGGCAGGCAGCAGTGTTTGGAGCTAGGTAAAACTGTCAAAGAAGCTCTCATCTGCAAGTGAGATATTCAGATTCTCTCCCCTTACCCTGTAATAAGTACGTACTCCTGATGGTTGGTGTTGGGGTGGAAAAGTCCCTCGCACGGTCATAGACGTGTGTTACTGTCCTGAGTGCCCCCAACTTCAATGCTCCCTGGTGCTGATTTTTCGAGTCATGGGCAAACAAGAATCAGACTTGTGCGCCATGACATAGGCCTGCCACACGGACTGTCGCCTGTTTGGAATGGGAGGGTCTCCCAAAGCTCTGCCCTCATTGTGTGAAAGGTGAATGCCTTTGCCTAGAGTTTAGCAACATGAGCGTAGTGGTGGCAGCATATCGTGTAGTGATCAGTGGAGGTGAACAAGCCTTTAAACCTGTGTCACTGGAGTGAGGCCTCTTATGCTGTGTGCCTAACTCACTGTTGCTCTACATCAAGTTGGCATGTAGTGCTGTGCATGTGTGTTGTATGCATGTGCTGGATATATGTGTGTCTATTACTGGTACAATACATGGGCGAAGTAGTACAGTAGTGTGTATGTGTGCCTGTGAAGTGTACAATACATGGAAGATGTAGTACTGTGCAGTGCATGTGTGTTGTATACATGTGCTAGGTATATATGTGTCTGTCAATAGAATAACACATGGAAGATTCTGGGTTGCATTTTGGGAGACCCAGGGTTGACTGGAGGAGCATGAGAAAGTAGAGGAATCCTCCTCTGGACAGATTTGTGGATTGCTGTATTCCTGTGAGCTGGGTGTGACACATTGGAGAAATGGAGAGCCAGGCTCTTTAGTATACCTCTACCTCAAAGGGTTCTCTTTGATTCCGGGAGAGGTCACTGGAAAGGGTCCTGGGCACATCCCAGAAAAGAGGTGGCGCTGATAAGGGATTTATAACGAGTCAAGCTGAGGCCATGGATACACATATCACTGTGGCTGGCATCCAGGTGTTAACGTCTAGTCACTGCCATGGCCTGTGTTTTGGGGTTATGAGATTTGGGGCCGCTCCTGTTGTGATTGACTGCTTTCTGGAGGAAGGGCAGAGCAGAGGAGTGTTCGAAAGGAAGCAGATCCCCAACACAAACTTCAAATACACGTACCCTAAATCACATTTGGTGTCTGGAAATGGACTATGAGAAATGGAGCTCGAGTCCCCCAACATTGTCAACTGTCAGGCAGGCAGTCGGGCTGTACGAGGAGGAGAAATTCCATAAGACCAGGGCTGGAGTCTAAGGCCTACCAGTCTCACAGCTCCGTGAGGCAATATCACCCATGGAATCCAAAATCACCTACCCCTGGAGCACAGTGCCTGACTGCTTGCAGAGACCAGTGTGGCCTGTGAGAAAAGAGGAGAGTGCTGGGGGAAGCGAGGTCCAATGGGAGATCCTGGCAAGTGGATCTCTCAAGCAAGGTGTTATCAGGCCTCGGAACTTAAGCTGGAAGAAACAGGTGTTCTGTTCATTCAGAACGTGAATGAGCAATTAAGATGCCTCTAAATCTTGTTTTTATCTTTACACATTTGATCTGTTCAAGGACACAGGACAAATGTCAGTTTTCTTTTTCCTAATTGTTGCTTATCTGTTCCTGGAAAATGGTGTTTACTTTTCTTTCTCTTATTATAGTTAATGCTTTTTGTCAAGTGAGCTATCTGACAATAATTGAGAAACAAAGGCTGTAAAATGTCGTTTTTTTTCTCTAACACATTTAAACAACTTTAAAATTAATAGTACAAGGATTAAAAAATATATCAGGAATTATGAAAGAACATTGTTTTTTGTAATTCAGAAGTGTGATGCAAAATTTAAATAGGAGCAAAACAAATCAGAACACTTACTTGGTGATGTGCAAATAACAAATATTTGCCGAAACTTTATTTCCAAACATTGTACACTATACAGTTTTAAAACCACATGTCAGTGACAAATTCTGTGGCCATTTCAATGCAAAATCTGCTGATTGTAAATGAGTATGCTGCTACTTTATGCTTTAGTTATATATTTACTAAAAGTGATAGTTTTTAAACATGATTTGAGAAACATTCCTGCCCTGATGACAATGCAGTTAATTAACTAAGAGGCAAGTCAGCAGGTATGTGTATCCTATATGTGGCTAGATTTGTATCATATATGGAGCTAATGTTTAGTGTATTAATTCAAACAAAAGAGTTTTCTGTACAGCAGACATGCTGAATTTCCATATTTGAAGGTGCTCTCATATGTGAATAAGAAGAAAATGGTGTCTCAGTGAATTAAAATACTTGCCCAGGATCACATAATTTGAAACCAGTTTATGGGGCAAGAGCACTATAATTAGGTTGAGAAGATTATTTAAGTCACTAGACCTGCAGGTCTTATAAAAAAATTGGATTATTCGAGGCCTGTGTGATGTGACAGCTTCTGCACCAATCAGGCCATAGCCTGTATGCGGAGGGAAGTCAGTATCCTAGGTGGTGCTGCCATCACTATTACTGCCATGCCGATCAGGCTATAGCCCTCGTGCACAGGTGGGCTGCCGTAAAGTTTGCTGCTGTGCCGATCGGGGCTTAGCCCGTGTGCGGAGAGAGGACTGGGACCCTTCATGCCAGGTGAGGCCGCCCGGAAAAAGACAAGGAGAGTGTTCTGATTGAGACCATCATCGAGAGGAAAAGGCCAGTGTGGTAAACCATGCGGCCCAAGACCAAACTGAGAATCTGTACCAGGAGTGTTGAATCCCCCCACCCCCACCTGTGGGGAGGATCAAAGAAAACTTATTGGCATTGAAAAATCATACAGGACACGGGATGTTATCCAGTATTGGGGTATCTTTCATAGATTCACATGCCTGAATCATTCCCCGTCGCCGAGGCGGGAGTCCCCGGTAAATAAAAAGTAATGCCAAAAATGTTAATAGTAGTAGTAGGCCCAAAGAAAAGGCCTAAAGCCTATATCTTAGCAGCCTATCTACCTCATTATGCGAAAGAACCAAGAATTTGGTAACAACTAATCAGACACCAGCACCCTTCTAGAACCCTCTCAGCAGAGCCAGTTCTCCTCAGATTTTCACCGCACGTCATGTGGAAGGGAGTGCCTCTCAGTTTTCAACTTGCTTCAGCATGTCTGACAAGAAGGCCTTGTTTAAATCCTGCAGGACCTGCGCCAAGAAGAGGGTCCATGTTGATGATCAACATTTGGACTGCATCTACTGCCTCTACCCTAAACATGAGGCAAAAGATTGCAAGATTTGCCGCACCTTCCCTACCAAAACTCTTAGGGATAGGGAGGCGAGAGTGCTTTTGTGGCTTAAATCCTCTTCGGCTGAGGAGGATGACAGAGCCTCTACTTCTAGCAAGAGAGCTAGATCTCATGACAGCTCTTCCAGTGAGGGGAAGAAGCGCCAGAAATCTCACCATTCTACTTCTGATTCTGTTCAGAGGAGTCCCGTCATTTCCTCTGAATCAGCGCACTCTCCTCAGGATTCTGCGGTCAAGGCTAGGACACAAACTGTGAGTAAAAGCCTTTCTAAATCTCTGGCTTTCTCTCCATCTACGATTTCTGTCACCTCGTCTTCTCCTTCATTGACGGAAACCATCTCGAGGACAGCCATTACCTCTCCTATTCTGTCAACGAGGATTACTATCCTCTCAAAAAAGCCCGTCATCGAGGTGTCGTCGACGAAGTCCTCGTCGACAAAGCCAGCATCGACGATATCATCGACGAAGCTTTCATCGTTGAAAAGAGAAGCGTCGACGAAGATCTCGTCGTCGAAAGTCCCGTCGACGACGATCCCGCCAGCGAAAAGCCCATCGACGTCGAGCCCGTCGACGAAGGCTCCGCCGGCGAAGACCTCGTCGACGATGACCCCGTCGACGACGACCCCGTCGACAAGTCCATCGACGATAGCCCCGTCGACGATGACCTCGTCAACGATGGACACTAAAAGCCTATTAACATCAAAGGAATCCATTTCTACTACAATGACTGGAGATTTACCTGTTCAGACTTCAACATTTGCAATGGCGCCCGCTCATTCCACTCCTATTTCCACCAGGAGTTTCCAACTAAAGACTTTTCAAAGGCAGGAATGTAGCTATATATCACCGCTTACTCCCTCACATCTCCTTGAGACATATGTGCAGGGTGAGGATGATGAATATGAGGATGACGAGGAAGAAGGGCCCTTTGGGATCGCTCGCCATCCTTCTGAATTGCACATCAAGTGTCAAGATGAAGAGGATGATGAGGAGGAGGACAATTATCAGGGGCATTACTATCAGGAAGACATTGTCGTTCCGCATCATAGACCTTACTACAGACAACCTCGTCAGAGCGAGATGTCGCATCTGCCTCCGACTCTGATTCAAGACCTGCAAGCCATGCTTGCAGATTATAAACAGCGTTTTCCACCGCAGCCAGTCATTCCACAGGTTCCGCGGACTGTGCCGCAGCCGGACCCATTACCTTTGCCTGAAGATCCAGCCCCAACGCCTCAACTGCCTGATCCTCCACAGGACCCGCGTCAAGGTCAAGATTCAACCTCTGAGGAGGAATTTGAAGAGGATGAGCTACCAGACCCAGCAGACCCTTGGGATTCTTATATAATCCCTATGCCTTCGCCACCCACCCCTCTACCATCTGATTCGCTTCCAGAAGATATAGGGGGGTTCCATAACCTTATGCAGCGCGCTGCGACCAGGTTCCACTTGCCGGTTACCATTGAACAGTCTGACTGTTTTCTTCATGATTTTAAAGAGGAGTCAAGAAAGGTACAAGAGCTATCCCTATCATTGACTACATTTGGAAGGAAGGAGTCAAAATAATTAAAAACCCAGCATCCGTGCCAGCGGTGCTTCCACGGATTGACAACAAATACCGTGCTCCTGCCAACAGTCCTTCCTGTCTCATTGGCCATCCTCGGCCAGATTCGGTTATCTCACAGGCAGCCCAACAAAAATCTAAGAATCCGGCAGCACCTATCACTACACCACCAGATAAGGAAGGGCGACGCCTGGACTTAATTGGCAAGAAATTTTCAACGATGGCAGCTGCATCCATCAGGGCAGCCAACTTGTTGGCGATAATAGGGCGTTATGACCGCCAGATGTGGTCAGAAATGGCAAGCTTTATGGACCTCATCCGAGAGGACAACAGACAAGACGCTAGGAAGGTTTTGTTGGAGGGTGAGCGTGCAGCATCAGAGACTATCGACTGCGCTCTGGATATTGTAAATACTAATTTTTGCCAGTTGGCTGGGGCAGCTGTTCTCAGACGCCAGGGTTGGCTTAAGGCCACCACGTTGAGACCAGAAGTCCAAACGAAAATATTGGATATGGCCTATGATGGCGAATCGTTGTTAGGAAAGCACATAGATGACGGACTCCAAGCAATAAAGACAGATACTGATACCGCAAGATCATTGGGCTCCTTGCAGTACAAACGAGGTACCTTCAGAGGAGCAAGAGGCCGTGGATTTTCATCCAGAGGAGGTTATCACACCCAACAGAATAGGTACCAGCCCCAATATCGACAATCCTATCAATCTTCCTACAGACAAACCTACACGTCTGGTTTCTCTCGTCAAGGCGGACGAAAAAGATCGCAGAATCAGGGAAGAGACACCACAAGGAAGCAATGATTTCTGCAGGGCGCCTTCCACTCCTTTTCCCCTCCCTGTGGGTGCGAAAATTTCAACTTTTGTGAGCAAATGGCAAGAAATTACGTCGGACCAGTGGGTTCTGGACCTGGTTCACAACGGTCATACCTTAGAGTTTGTCACCAAGCCACCCAACACACCACCCAAGGGACCCCCTCCCCTTCACTTACTGTTCAAAGAAGCTTTAACGATGCTCCTCAAGAACGCAATCGAGAAGGTTCCTGCACTTCAAAAGGGGACAGGTTTCTAGTCCCCCTTTTTTCTTATCAAGAAGAAATCAGGGGAGTGGCGTCCAATCTTAGACCATCGCAATCTGAACAGATTCCTCAACAAGCAGGGATTTCGCATGGTCACTCTGGCAGAAATTCTAGGTTGCCTCAACGAGGGAGATTTTCTAGCTTCTTTGGATATGGAAGACTGTAGTGATTACGAAGGTACACGAGGTAGAAGTTGTCAAAGTTGGTTTATTGACACTCAGATGCCGTGCAGCAGCCAGCTCCCTCAACCCTTCAATCCTCAAAACACCAGTACAGTTTTAAACGTAAACATTCCAATTAGAATTCTTGAGACCAGAACATCATGGCTCAAGAATTCTAAAGCACAGTAAAACACTACATCATCCTTTCCCCTAAATGAAACAAATAAAAGCAAAAAGAAGGAAAAAAAAACAAAAAGAAAATAATGAGAAACCAATGATGAAACAGAGTGTGCATCAAACAAAAAACACATTAACGATACTTAAGCAGGAACAAAACGTTGACGATAACTCCTGCGCAAACCTTGCATAACCGACGAAAGAGAAGGAACCATATTTTTGTCACACAAAGAGTTTTGCTCGACACTTCGATTTTCACTACCCTTGAAACATTCCACCATTTTTTGAATTCACTCTCGCCGCATTTCTGAACACTTTATCAACAGTGAAAGGCCCAGAGAATTTAGAATTCCCTTTCTTGTTATGGATAGGGATTTTTATACGCACAGTATCCCCAACAACTAATGGTTGAGAAGAAGATCTTTTCCTTGAATCAAAATATGATTTCTGACGCAATTGAGCTTGGAAAACATTTTCTCTGACAAAATCATCCACATCACTCATAGAATCCATCTTAACCCACTTTGACATCCAACCAGGACAAACCTTAGAACAAGGTTTCCTACCTCTAAGAAGTTCATAAGGAGAAACTCTTGTAGATGAATGTGGAGTTGTGCGATAAAATCATAACATTGACCTCACAGCATTCTGAACATTGCATCTCCCAGCCAATGCCCACTGAACACAATTATTGAGCACCCTATTCATCCGCTCCACCAAACCATTGGTTTGTGGATGATAAAGTGCACTCCTGGCATGCATTATACCACCTTGATGTAAGAAAGATTCAAACTTATGACTGGTGAATTGTACACCATTGTCACTAACAGTAGTGGATGGAAAACCTTTACGGAGAAAAATTTCCTTTAAAAAATCAATGACATTTTTCGAATTAGGTTCATCAACAAAACGTACCTCTGGCCATTTCGCGTAATAATCAATTGCCACAATGGCAAATCTTGAATTAGTAGGAAGCAGATTAAAAGGTCCTACCAAGTCTATTCCTATCTTTTCCCATGGCTTGTTTGGCAGAAAAATTGGCTGCAGAGGGGGAGTATGAACTTTTAAACTCTTATCAGAACCTGAACAAATCACTCAATCCCCTACAAAGAAATCAACATCTTTGTCCATCTGTGGCCACCAAAAATGTTCACGAATTCTTCTCTTCGTGAGAGACCTACCTAAATGACCTTCGTGCGCTCCTTGCACCAGTCTCGCTCTCAACATATCAGGAGGAACTAACCTGTCACCGCGTACAAGTAAACCATCCTCAATAGAGAGTTCAGGGGCAACTTTGACAAACGTCTGAAGAGAAAAACGTATATTTTTCTCTCTGGGCCACCCTTCCTTTACACACTTGATCACGTCACCCAATAAAGTATCCTTAGAAAGAAATTCTCTCCATTCAACTTCACTCACAGCACACATTTCATCCAGCCCCACAGAAGCTACAAAACACTCTTCCTCGTCCTCATCCACCATTTCATGATCCGATTCAACAGGGTGTCTAGAAAAATAATCCGCACAAATATTCCTATTTCCAGGAATGTGACTAACTTCAAAATTATATTGCAACAGTTTAGTTGACAAACGTGCTATCCTGGGTGTATGTTCTTTGATGTTGTCCCCAGAAAGGATTGAAACAAGAGGACTGTGATCCGTCCTTAGTTTAAAATGTCTACCCCAAATGTATGGATTAAATTTCCTCATTGCCCGCCAGCATGCTAATAGCTCTTTCTCAATGACCGAAAAGTTGAGTTCAGACCCACGCAAAACTCTAGAAGCGTAACCAATGGTATGCTCAAGTCCATTAACCATTTGCGTAAGAACAGCTCCCAAACCCAACCCACTCGCATCCACAGTGACAATGCATGAAACATTGGGATTAAAAGGTTTGAGAACTCTTGGACTAATTAGTTCACCTTTGATCCATTACATTTTTTTTATCACATTCTGAATCCCATTTAGAAGGAACACTTTTCTTGAGCACATTTGAGAGCGGTTGACATTTTGTAGCATAACCAGGCACAAAGCGTGCGTAAAACTCACACAAGCCAATAAATGACTTAAGCCCAACCTTGTCTACAGGAGGAGGGGAATCTACTATAGTTTTAACAAGTCCTGGCCTGGGTTCAACTCCTTGTTCAGAAAGAACATGTCCCAGATACTCAATCTTTTTCACTCTGAAAACACACTTTTCTTTTTTTAACACTACACCACCAACTCGCAAAGCTTCCAAAACACAGCACATAGTCTCATCATGCGACTCACATGTTTCACCGTGTACTAAAACGTCGTCCTGAAAAACAACCACTCCTTTGATCCCCTTAAGTAAATTTGACATAATCCTTTGGAAAACTGCTGCAGCAGATGCCAAACCAAACGGCATCCGGCAGTATTGGAAATTTCCAATAGGAGAGACAAAAGCAGTCAAGTACCTGGAAGAAGGATCAAGAACAACTTGATGATAAGCTGACGCTAAGTCTAGTTTACTGAACCATTTCGATACATTGATCAAAGATAACATTTTGGGGATTTTTGGAAGAGGATGAGAATCTATCCAGATGTTTTTATTTAGACTGCGTAAGTCAATGCAAACGCGAATCTCACCATTTTTTTTCTTCGCTACGACTAAAGGAGAAAGCCAAAGGGAAGATTCTATTGGTTCTATAATCCCTTTTTTGCAAAGACCATACTCTTGTTCTAGCTGATTCCTAACACTAAACGGTACATTTCTAAGCCGATGTTTAACCGGAATAGCATCATCTCTCACCTTAATGGTATGAGTGAACCCCTTGACACACCCAAGTTTGTTACCAAAAACATCAGAAAAACGCTCAGATAATGTATCAATAAAATTTTCAGAGCGAAGAATAGAAACTTGATCTTTGGTACCAGGTCTTAACACCATTTTAAACAAGCTCTGATGAAACCATCCGTGAATGTTCAAACCTTTAATGGCTACATAAACCTTTCCAAAGATTTTTCTCCCCCTGAAAACTAAAGAGTCTTCAAAATAGCCCGCTAATTCAATGGTTCTCCCTTCATAAGAGACAGGGGATCTGTCTGGAGGAAATAGCGAATGAACTCCCCAAACTTCTTTAAACTTTTCCTGCGTTAACATGGTTATTCTCGCTCCAGAATCAACTAATAGACAAACATTCTTCCCACCAATCTCCACATCAACATAAGGATCCACACATTCAGAATGTATATTAGAATCTTGAGCCACATTCCCTACCACAACAACCATGTCTCTTAAATCTTCCTGAATTTTCTTTAAATCATCGCACTTTGACTCACTCAAAGAAATATTAGCAATAGAGGAATTAGAAGAAGCAGAAGAAACACCACCATTCATTTTTCCATCTTGTGAGGACGAAAAACTCCTCCTAACATTTTGGCAGACTTTTGCAAAATGACCTATTCTACCACAGGCCCTACAAGTCACACTTCTTGCAGGACAACCACGTCCTGACTTAAAATGCGGAAAATTCCCACACTTAAAACAAATGTTTGTTTGTTTAAAAAACTTATTGTCACTTCGAGAAAAATTGTTGTTCTTGTTTTCCTTTGGTCTAACAGCATTAATGCAATCCTCCTCTTTGTTGGTGGACGCTGAGGCTTTTTCGTCAAGCTCCTTAACAGACAACTTTGAAAGTTCTATGCTTTTCGCAATGCTAATCGTTTCTTCCAACGTGGGATTACCAAGTGAAAGTAATTTCTGCTGTATGCTTTTGTCATTACACTTGCAAATGTATTGGTCTCTTATCAATTGATCTCTGAATCCCTCAAACTGACATTCGGCACTGAGAACACGTAGCGCAGAGATACAATCTTCTACCTTTTCACCAATTTTTTGTTCCCTTTTGAAAAATTTGTGTCTCTCAACTACGAGGCTGGGCTGTACATCGAAACGTAATTCCAATGTTTTAACTGTTTCTTGAAACTCGTCAATGTCTTCTTCACTAGCAACACGTACTAAAGGAGGTAAATGTTTAAAAATGTCTCTCCCTTCAAATCCTAACACATTTAATAAGAGTCACTTCTTTCTTTCGGCCCTGTATTGTGAACCACCTATAGCACCAATGTATGTTAAAAATGCGTCATACCATTTTTTCGAAGAAATAGGTGGATCCCCAGGTGTTTCTAGAAAAGGTGGAGGAGGGGACACAGATTGCATCTTCAATTACACTTGTCACGTTTGTCAATTGCAAATCAAAGCAAAAACCTAAGCTAATTTTTGCATCTGACACTCACATGCATGCATATCAGAAAACCAAACCCAAGAATAAAAGTATGACTTTTAAACTCACTTTTTTTTTTTAGATTACTGTACAGTCTTAATTCTCAACTTTTTATATTGCAGAGAGATGTGCTACTTGAGAGAAAAAGAGGGAAAAAAAACAAATAATTACCACAAATATTAAATGTGTGCACATCACCACATTTCTTTGTAATAAACGCGATGCGCTTACATCACCCTCAACAGCTTTAAGTGTTAATGAGATAAATTGTGCGCTCCACCATTAGCGCACTAGAAATCCACTCCAATACGCATGTCTTTAAATATATGTAATGCCAGAATTAAACAAAGGGTGTGCGCATCACCGTTCTTTGACGCGCAAGTAATATCCTTCAGCTCTCGAGTTTTAAATACCTGCTATGCTTCAGTTAAACAAAAGGTGTGCGCGTCACCGTTCTTTGATGCGCGAGAAAAATCCTCCAATTCTCACATCAAATACATAGGTGTGCACATCACCGCTCGTTGACGTGCAAGACAAAACTTAAAGAAAAACCAGAGTCTTCCGTAATATCCTTTGTACTCTGCTGCAAATATTTCAACTGGCTATCGCTTTGATCCTTTTATCTCAACGTTGGACGTAGGAACGTGAATCCGCTATTCCTCAATTAATGATTTGCCAACCACAAGATGGTGTCGGCAATAACATACAACGCTCTACTATGGCAATGACGCTTCCATATCCTCTTGCGTGCTCTCCCAAGATGGCGTGCGACGCATTTTGACTACTGGAAGGCCAACCCTCACTAACTTTGTGACGGGACCGCCACGGCGAAACAAGTTCTTCTACGCAATCTTAATAATGACTGTAGCGGAGACACAGTACCTTTTTTTTGCTTTGAAGTAAGCTTCGCTGCTGCCTTCGTGAACATTTTCTTCTTTACCTTTTAAATTCCTCGATAAAATTATCACATGTAGCCGTTCTTTTACACTGTTCTTCTTTTTCGTGGGTTCTGCAGCATCCGAGTTTCTAAATCGTCGCCAAATATTTCTGTAGTGATTACGAAGGTACACGAGGTAGAAGTTGTCAAAGTTGGTTTATTGACACTCAGAAGCCGCGCAGCAGCCAGCTCCCTCAACCCTTCAATCCTCAAAACACCAGTACAGTTTTAAACGTAAACATTCCAATTAGAATTCTTGAGACCAGAACATCATGGCTCAAGAATTCTAAAGCACAGTAAAACACTACAAAGACGCTTACTTTCACATCCCAATACATCTGAAGCATCGCAAGTATCTTCGCTTCACAGTGGCTGGCGCCCATTACCAGTTCAAAGTGCTCCCGTTTGGATTCAAATCTGCCCCAAGGATATTTACGAAGTGCCTAGCTCCAGTGGCAGCAGCGTTACGATCCCAAGGAATCCAAGTCTTCCCGTATTTAGATGACTGGTTGATAAAAGGTCCTTCGGAAAGCTCAGTCAAGACTGCCGTGACAACATCTCTTTGTCTATTCCACTCTCTGGGGCTTACGGTCAACAGGAGCAAATCTCAATTACACCCAAGGCAGATCCTTCCTTTTCTGGGAGCTCTGCTAGATACCGTCCACTGCAAGGCATTCTTATCTCACGAACGGCAGGTTCGTCTTCAAAAATTAGCAATCCTGATTTCCAAAAGAAGGTCAGTTTCTGTCCGGATGTTTGCGTCGCTCCTAGGGATGTGCTCCTCTGCAATACACCTCGTCCCTCTGGCACGGCTCCGGATGCGACCCTTGCAGGAGGAGTTACACCTTCAGTGGCAGCAGGCGATGGGTTCCTTTGACGACATCCTCAGAGTCACTTCAGGCATGAAGAGCGCTCTACGTTGGTGGTCCCACATACCCAACTTAGCAGAAGGGCTCACTTTCATACAGAAGATTCCAGACTTTGTCCTCACTACAGATGCTTCCATGGAAGGATGGGGAGGTCATCTCCAAGACTTACAGATACAGGGGAAATGGTCTCCAGAGTACAAGAACAAGCACATCAACAGTCTGGAATTGCGAGCAATTTTCCTGTCTCTGCAAGCTTTCCTTCCAAGGATTGCAGGTTCTTCGGTTCTGGTTCGGACCGACAATACCACCAGCATGTTTTACGTGAACAAGCAAGGAGGGACAAGATCAGCAACTCTGTCCACAGAGGCTCAGGAGTTGTGGGAATGGGTCACACTCCACAACATAACCCTCAGAGCAGAACATGTCAGAGGTCTCTGCAATACATTAGCGGACACGCTCAGCAGATCCCAATCAGATTGCCACGAATGGGAGCTAGAGCAAGCTCAAGTGCTCAGAGTATTCAGAGCTTCGGGCACACCGCCACTGGATTTGTTTGCCACAAAAGAGAACAAGAAATGACGCTTTTATGCCAGCAGACACCCTCAACAGGGGTCAAGGGGGAATGCCCTGTCCATGCGATGGTCAGGAATTTGTGCTTACGCTTTTCCCCCCAATACCTCTAATACCGAGGGTCATATGCAAAATGAAGTTGGAGGGCTGTCGTCTCATCTTGATTGCACCCAGATGGCCACGCCAATACTGGTTTCAGGAGCTTCTATTACTATCCCAGGACCAGCTGATCCGTCTTCTCCCGACGCCCACAATGCTGTCAAGGAACAGAGGTCAGGTTCTCCACCCAGATCCTCAGTCCCTACATTCACACGCATGGCTCCTGACTTCATAGAATTTAAGGACCTGGATATTCCTCAAGACTGTAGGGATATATTAACGAAATCACGAGCCCACAGCACGATAAAAACTTACCGTCTAAAATAGACACGGTTTTGCTGTTGTTGTGAAGCAAACCAGGTGCACCCGGTGGACGCTCCTGAAGAACAGATCCTCCCTTATTTGTTACACCTGGCAAGATCTGGACTTTCTTTCCCTTCAGTCAAAGTCCATTTAGCTGCACTTTCCAGATTCAGAAAGGGTGCTCATGGCCCTTCTCTGTGTTCATCCTCTTTAATTAAGCAGTTTATGAAAGGACTTTTCCGGGAGTTTCCTCCGGTCAGACTTCCGCCACCGGAGTGGGAACTCAACACAGTCTTAATGCAATTAATGAAGCATCCATTCGAGCCTATCCACAAGGCTGATCTAAAATTCCTTACCTGGAAGGTTGTTTTACTTCTGGCTTTAACATCAGCTCGACGAGTGAGTGAAATTCAGGTGTTTACTGTAAAGGAACCTTTTCTACACTTCACTCAAGACTACGTGCACCTCCGAACTAATCCATCATTTATCCTCAAGGTGCCCTCACAGTTTCATCTTAATGAACCGGTGAGGTTAAAGACTTTCTTTCCTAACCCATCTACTCGAGTGGAACGAACCTTACATTCTCTCGATATCAAGATATGTCTTAAATTTTATCTTCAAAAAACAAAAGAACCTTAGAAAGTCTGACCAATTGTTCGTGGCTTATGGCCAAACTACCCTGGGAAAGGCGGTGACAAAATCCACCATTGCCAGATGGATAGCATCTACAATCCTTTTCTGCCATGACAAAGCTTACAGGCCATTGTTACGGAAACCCAAGGCCCATTCCACGAGAACAGTAGCAGCGTCTACAGCATTGTTTGCTGGAGTGACTCTAGAAAATATCTGCCGTGCTGCGACATGGAAAAATGTCCACACTTTTACGAGACATTACTGCCTCCAATCTACGCATCGAGACGATGCAGCAGTTGGACAAGCTGTCCTGCGACATCATTTTCTTTGAGATATCTTCAGGTACCTTTTCATATTTTTCACATGTAATATGTTGATATCTTTTAGTATGACAATGCAATGTTTTACAATAATGATTTGGTTTCATGTTCAATGTTATTGCATTACATGCTGTTTTCTCTTTATAGATTGCATGTTTCGAATTTTAAGATTCTTTTTCTTATACCTCTTGTTAACAAGCTGTGGATGTAACTAGGGAGTATCAGCACTAGTCTCCCACCATCCGCAAACGACTGTATACTTGGTATACTGCTCGCTATTCTGATTCAGTCATGTGAATCTATGAAAGATACCCCAATACTGGATAAGAAAACAAGTTACTTACCTGTAACTACAGTTATCCAGTATTGGTATCTTTCATAGATTCACATGCACCCACCCTCCTTCCCGTAGAGTCAGTTCTCTATATTTTGGGACGTTTACTTCCCACTTGTGCTACGAAAATCTGAGGAGAACTGGCTCTGCTGAGAGGGTTCTAGAAGGGTGCTGGTGTGTGATTGGTTGTTACCAAATTCTTGGTTCTTTTGCATAATGAGGTAGATAGGCTGCTAAGATATAGGCTTTAGGCCTTTTCTTTGGGCCTACTACTACTACTAACATTTTTGGCACTACTTTTTATTTACCGGGGACTCCCGCCTCGGCGACGGGGAATGATTCAGGCATGTGAATCTATGAAAGATACCAATACTGGATAACTGTAGTTACAGGTAAGTAACTTGTTTTCTTCTCCCCACAGGACTGCAGGTGAGGAACTAGAGGATATACAACCACTACCCCTGCAGAGCTGCATGTGCGGTACTAACCAGAGATAGCAGCTGCAGCTGCAGCTTCAGCACCCACGAGGGGGACATGTTCAGAGACTCTGGTCATGCAGATTCTGCTGATGTGGGTAAGACTGATTAATGGGCCAGATGGTCCTGGGGGAAATGCCCGGTGTGAGAAGTTGGCCTGGCATATGCTGGTCACTAGTTATAGTGGCCAACTTGCACCAGTCCAATTCGACTCTTATGGTAGATAGGTTTAAGACAACCTTTTAAAGGAAGCTATCCTAGTGGTAGCTGTGGAGAGCAGCCTTCAGGCTAAGTCTCAGAGGAATGTAAAGCAGCTTGTTTTACCTTATAATCTCTTGAATTACCAAATGAAAGGACACCACACAGGTATATATATGAAATATATATGTATTTATTACTAGACACACTCTACTAATCTGTTTATGAGATTAGAAACCAGGTACACATTCAAATGTCAACGTTTCACAATAAATTAAGCACAAATATGGCTGGAGCCCCAGGGGCTTACCAGACCATATACTAAGAAAGTGGTATAAGGATGTCGACTTGCAAAATAACAAGGCCTACGGCCTGGGGAATCGCTGGGGCTTCACTACTGCAGTGTTAGCAGGTAAATAACAGACCCACGGGAGACGCGTGTAGTGTGTGAACACAGCCGCGGGTTTCCTATTGGTTATAATGGTGCAAGTCGCGGTTAGATTTTTACAGTTCTAGGGTACTTCAAGGTAGACTACAAGCAAGCCACTTACAAGGTAAGTACTTCGCGGGCCAACACACACTTGGGCACCGGAGTGCACGAGTTACCTCACCCAGGGAAGCCGGGTGCATAGGTGTCTTTTGGTGTCAGGTTGCGTCGCTGTGTTCTTTGGAGACCAAAGAAGACTTGCTGCTTGTTGCGTCGACTGAAGAAGTTTCCGTCGGAATCCGAAGGTGGATTCAAGATGGAGGAACCTGAAAATTGAGGGGACAGTGTTCAAAGTCACTTGCCAGTGACCGGTGGCCAGCAAGATGGATGACCACAGATGTCGCGTCGATTCAGGTCGTCGATGGTGTTTTGACTCTTCGCTCACGAGGTCCAGGAGTGATCGACATTGACCAGCAGCTGGATTTGGAGTGTCCCATGACATCTGCAGCTGATGGCGGTGTCGGCACCCGAATTGGAGCCAACAAGCCTTGGCAACTGTAAATCGCGTGTAGACTGAAGAAAGTCGATGGTGCAGACCAGCAAGGTCTGAGGGACTCACCCAGCAAGGGTAAGTGAGGGCTGGCCTGGAGCAACCAGAGGTGCCCTTTGAGTTGTCGAGAAAGTCTTCGGGGATCCCACTAGCCAACGGGCAAGTTATCGCGAAGACGCTGCCACAGGAAATGCTTCACAGGCGCCCACGGTCGCTCAGGACAGGGTAGGCCACTGATATTTAGTGCAAGACCTGCTGGGGGCTCGGGCCACAAATGGTCCAAAGCACAAGTTCGTAGAACGTTGTTTAGGGTTTGCACTCGAAAATAGTGCACGGTTCCCAGGTATTGCAGTTCCTCGTCACTCGTGGGGTTCAGACGCCACAGCTTCGCTAGGGACTCAAAATGGCCGTCGGGAGGTTAGGAAATCCGCTTCTGGGGTCGCAGGAACTTCGGACTCCAGCGGGAGCGGGAAAGTTTGCAACCGTTGATTAAGGTTTTTGGTGCCTGCCAAGCAGGGGAGTCACTCCTTGACTCCAAGGGAGATTCTTCTGTCTTCCAAAGGTAGTAGAACGTCGAAGGGCCAGGATTCTTCTTTGTAGAGCGTCGTCCAGGGTTATCTGATTTGTAAAGGCAATGCTTAATATCTTATAGTGAAGATAGGGGAGGGACTAGCTCTATGACCACTTCTCTAGGAGGGTCAGGGGAGGGGGTGGTTACACCCACTTCCCTTTGTCCAGTTTCGCGCCAGAGCAGGGACAGGTAGCCCCTGAACCGGTTTGAGCTGGCATATGCACAGAGGAGCCTACTGCTCCCCCAGTGCAGGACTTTAAAGCACTCTATGAGTGCACCCACCCAGCCCCAATACACTAAATCCTGTCTGGAAGGTGGTGACACCTCCCTGTGACAGGATGCCTTTTGTTGGGCCTCCTCCACTGCGAGTTTCAGTCAGCAGCAGAAGGGCAGCCCAGTGTCTGTGCTGGTGGCATCCATTTTTTGATGCCAGGGCTCTATAGGATTTCTATCGTTTTACATGTCGTCCCCTCTAGAAGGGTGGGATCATGCTCCCACATCATGGACTGATGTGGGGGTATGATTCCAAGTTGTTTGACACCAAACGCGACATGTTTTGATGCAGTCATTCCAAAGTTAGCATTTGAATGCACTTAAGAGTATATGGTTTAACCGCATCCACAAACAGCCATAGAGAATAGACTCTGGTAGCTGCAGAGGGGCCCTGCTCAGGCAGAGGTACCCCCTCACATTGTAAACCACGCACCCTGCCCTCAGGATTGATAGGGCCTGCCATAGGGGTGGCTGATAGGTTTATATGTGTGTGTATGGTGAGGTATAGGGACCTATATCTCTGTGAAGTACCAATGCCCTAGGTACCTAAGGTATCATATACTAGGGGCTCATAAGGTACCACAGTATCCAATCACTAGTGCATCTAATATGCACACCAAGTCGTTTAGAGAGAACAGAGAGACTGGGGCCCTGATTAGCAGGGACCCAGCCAGACTATAGTCAAAAACCAGTGTATACATCAGAAAAAAAAGTGGGAGCAACATAAGTGCAGATACACCCAGTGTTTAGCGTTTCGGTGCTGGAACACTCTTGACTTTAATTGGAGTCGGAGTGGGACTCCTAATACTCGGACTACCAGGAGGGCTTAACCTGAATGTCGCCTATAGTGAATGGGGAATAACCACTAACTCTGGCGAGAGGGCAGTGGGACTTATGAACCACCTATTGAAACACTAGATGCCTTACCGCGAGGGACTGTGTATATTGTTTGTGAATTCCCTATTTTACTTTGTGTTGGTATGTTAACGCTCACTTTTTTATAAAAGCAAATATTTGACTGAACAATCATATAGCTGCTATTTAATATATTTTGACTTGTAAGCCTGTGTTCACCTACTTTGTCTACCTCCCCCAGCCCCCCACCCAACAAGCCTCGGACTTGCTTGACTTGCCCTTCCACTGAGAGTCAAGTGCTGAAGGGGTTCTTGTCCCATTTGCTCAGGATCCATAGTAGGTCGGGTCCCAAGATATCAGGAGCAAAAGGCCTCAACCGGAACGGTTGGGCCCAGTGGCCCTCTGAATGGGGTTCTGACAGTTGGTACTACAATATACAGCTTTTAATTATACACTATTTGTGTACAGATCTTATGCATTAGAATTACTGTTTATATTATTAACAGCTCAGTAATAACTATATAAATGAGGCCAAAGTTTAGGTAAGCCCCAAATATTTTTCATTACACATCCCTATCCTATTAGTTTAAAACCTATCTAACCAACTGTCTACCTGCATGGCTGTTTTAGCTTTTCCAAAATGCCACATTATCTAAAGCCTTACCACATACCTTATTGTGGCATTAGGCCTGTAGTCCAAACTTCATTCTTCAGCATCCCCTCTTACATCTGAGTTTCCAACTCGATCCCTATATTGGTGTCTTGTATACTTTTCTTATGCAAAGGGGTATATGGAGCGAGGCAGGTTCAGCTCATGCTTGGCTCCTTGTTTTGCTACACAAGATAGAGAACTACGCTTTTCGTTCAAAATTAAAGAAATGTACAGAAGGTTAGAGCTACTTTTCTCCTATTTCATCCAGCAGAATATTTTCATGGCCGTCTGTCCCTATAGGTTACACTTCAGCTATATGTTCATAAATAGCTTCTTAGAATGGAAATTCTCCTTCTCTTTCCTGTTAATGTGAGCCTCAGACGTATATGGCAAGCACGTGAACTTGCACAACTGAAGTCAGCCTTGTTTCTAGGCTCTGTCATTTCAGCATGTACTCCAGCATTTTAAATGCACAAAGCGTGACCATGTCAGCAGACTATCAGGCCTGTATTCTCTGTAACATAAAAAATGCATATAGAAGGTCTGCCATCCTTTGAACACTCCACGGCACCGACAGACACAACTGTGTGCCGAATGAGAGGGGCGCCTGACTGCCATGCTGAAACAGTGAAGAGGCTCTCATTAACAAATTATGGAATAGCTAGCTTGATTTTTAAAACATACATGCCAGAGAGAGAAAAAGTTCATATTTTTGCATAGTTCGAAAACCGAGATACAACTGAAAGGGAGCATAACTTCCGCCACGTAAAATACCATGTTTTATGTAAAAAGGATGCGATCTAAGGAGATGTCTTTTCAAACATGAAACATTAATCAAATATCAAATTAACTTGCTTCTCATAGTAAGGTGCAACTTAAAGGGAGCACAACTGCCTCCCTCTGAGACTCCGGGAGAATGTTGATCGTCTCAGTTCAGGAAATCTCTTAAAAACTGGATATTAAGATGCACACCAACTTACCTTGCCTTGCCTAAGTTGCAGCCCTAGGTGTCCATTCGGTATTTGCTTGCGCTCTATAAGTATATTTTTTCATTCGTTCATCACAGGGGCCGGCGCTATCTGTGAAGACCAAGGACACACTTGTATCAACAAATTCGTGACATGAGGAAAGTCATCCTTAAATCGCTTTCTATAGTTATCAGTATTTTATGACTAACGATTCAGATATTTTCACCTTGTCACCCTTCTTTGGAAGGTTCATCCTTCACACCGTCTGCTGCGTCCTACATACTTACTTAACGCTGGCACCAGGAAATGCAAAAAACGTGAACAGGCATTGCTTACTTAGAACACCGTTGATAAGTTCAATTATAAACAAGAATTTAAGACCTACAACAGTCTGTTATGCAATGCCCAGGCAAAGAAAGTATTATCGTAATCTTATCCGTGCTGCAGAAGCCTCACTAAAGAAATGTTAGCGGCCATCCTGAGGCTAGGAACCCTTCCATCCTCCTCCACAAAATTGTGCTCCAGCCTAGCTCATTTGTTATCATGATTACATTGTACTCCTTCTGACCTCCTTCTCCCCAGTATCTTACCCAGGCACGTTCTCTCATTTGCTCTCACTTTTTTCTTCGACGGATGTCACACTGTCACCATGGTCAGAGTCAACACCTGTGTCACACAACTTTATTATTCACAAACTCAACTCGACTTGTTTGGGTTCCTCTCTGGGTCTCTGCCAAACAAGGATTCTAAAGGTTTATCCTCCTGCAGTGGCACGTGTTATAACGCCTATCTGTAGTAACTCGTTGTCCTCTGGTCTGTCCCCTACTTCTGGTAAAACAGTACTTGTCGTTCCTTTCCTTAGGAACCCTTCTCTGGACCCTCTTACCTTATCGGCCTGTCTCTCTACATCCTGTGATGGCTAAAGTTGTGAAGAGGTGTGTTATTCACAGCTCTCATATTATATTGAAGAGAATGCTCTGCCCAATACCTGTCAATCTGGTTTTCACCCTTTTCACTGAAACCATATTCATAACCTCCAGTAATGACATCCATTGATTCTGGGGACTCTTCCACCCTGATTCTTCTTGAGCTCTGTGCAGCCTTTGACACTGTTTCGCATGACATACTTTGAGCCGACTTAACTGTTGTTGGTCTTCAGGGGAACTTACTGGGCTGGTTCAGATTTTTTTTAGCTCTAGAGTACAGCAGTCCTCATGCCACCCTATCTGTCCACCTCTAAATGGTTGAGTATCAGGATCCCATAGGGCTTTTCTCTGAGCCCCACACTTTCCAATTTGTATGTGGTGCCTCTGACTCATCTTTTTGCCTCTGTTGGTGTCTTGTTTTACTCCTATGTGGATGACACTCAGATCATCTTGTGTTTGGATAGTGAGCAGGACTCCATTCACTGATTGCAGGCTGCTAGGCTCATTCTAGGCCTCACTACATTTCCTCTGTTTTTCCCCATCTTCCTAATCTTCACTGACTTCCTGTCCGATAGTGCTGTCTTTTTCAGGGTTTTTCTTTCAGCCATAAAGACTTAACTGTTCACCAGCTATTCTCCCACTAGGTCCCGGCGCACCAGCTCTTTTTATCTTGGTACCACACCTAGGTTTTACAGAATGTGAACTGGTAGGACTTCATTTGCTCCCGGTCAAGCTTGGAACAGCCTCCCCAGTCATTCGCTGAGCGCACCAGTTCTTTTTATCTTGGTACCACACCTAGGTTTTACAGAATGTGAACTGGTAGGACTTCATGTGCTCATGGCACCAGCTTGGAACAGCCTCCCCAGTCATTTGCTGACCTATTCCAGTTCTAGTCTTTCTTTGCATCATCCTTCGGGTCCTTTCTTAAGCACCAGGACACTGTTGGGTATTTCCGCACTTTATAATACTAACATCAAATAATTCCAGCTCTGTGTATCTATTTTCTCAATAAACACCCACTTTTACTCCTTATAGAATAGCAGATTTGTACAGTCACTGGTTTATCTATGTATGGGTATCTGGTAAAAAGATGCATAACCAACTTTTTCACTGGTTTATTGTGATGCAGATTCCACAGTCTCTGCAAACTTAGTCTAAGTATGCAGGAGAAAGCATCTGTCAGTGTGCCAGGATTGCTCAGTAATCGGTGCCAGGGGACCGAGAGAGATCTTGGAGTTCCAGGGTTGCGGTCACCGACTGCTAACGTTCAGGTACACAGAAACCTAGAAGTTCTGAATCCTCCTCAGAAGAACTGCCTTGAAACCAACTTGATGAACGGATCACACTGCTGAGAAGAGGTGCTGGTGGTGCCCTTGGCCGAAGGAGAGGCTGTGCACGAAGAAAGGATCCGCACCACCGGACGGTGAGGTCGTGGGACCCTATTTCCTCTCTAGTGCGCCCTAGAGTAAGGCAACTCGTTCCCGTATCTTTACTTGCGGGTGAGCCCTGTGATCTTCCTCACATGATTGAAAGGCAGCCAGAAATGGCAAAGTGACCTCAGAGGACAGGCGCAAAGAAGAAGCGGCTGTGACAGCTTGGTACTCATAAAATTTGTAACCACATTCAGAAATGTTATCACCGGAAGAAGATGCCCTGTGAAGGTTTAACGCTCGAAGAAAAATTAACCACCATTAACTGGCGTAGGTGCATAGGACGAATTTAGTTAACGTTTGTAGAGTTTCACCATCACTCAGATTTTTTTAACTTAGAATATATATATTTTTTTTCCAATTTGCTAGCCTGTGACTTGTTTATTTATAGCCCGTCGTGTTAAGTTCTGCTGCTTTTTTATTGTACCTCACAAAACAGTCCTTGACCTTGATTTGACAGGAGAGAGAAATTGAGAAATTAAATCGGCTAAAAGGCTAGCCTTGGCTACAGAAAATCACATGCATCTCCACAAAAGACGTAGAATAAACACGGTGAGACATTCAGTGATGCTCAAATGACAGATATTGCAATGAATAAAATATGCGGGTTAAAGACATGAAAGGTTTCATGTTACCACTGTGGCGACCCTACATCAGCTTAACCATCACACTGAAATGCCATGACCACCCCCTGCGTGGCTTCGGGTATTGTTAATCCTGTTTTTGCAATTTTAGCATTAGAGCCATGTTAAATTGAGGTGATGTAGTGGAGTGTCAGTCTAGCAGCTGTCGATATAGTGTGGGTGCGCACGGATAAAAACAGCAATTCTAGAATCGAGCCATATTCCCCGCTATGATGGTCAGGACAGCCAATCCAGTAGGGGGGGGGATGATGTATAGAGTTCCCCAGCGGAGACACCTGTATCCAAAATTATTGACAAAGAAGCAAATAGGTAACTGGTGAACTGAATCCTATGGCCAGATGCATTCAAAGCCCAGATCCGGGTTTGCTCATGGCTTAATCTGAAAAGTGTTCATTCTCAATTCTATTAGCAGGAAAATGACTGGGGTTGGAGACTGTAATCTCAACAGGCCCTATGACGGGGTTACTGACTCCATCTGCATCACAAGTTGTGGTGGCTCACAACGATTTCACGAGAATCAGCATGGAAAGAAAAACACTGATTCCCATTTTTAATTCCACCCAAAAATTGTAATCCCTATTATTTCCATTTCTGTCTTCCCCCGGAATTACCTGGACTCCTGGTAACAATAATTCCAAAGTGCAGAAATAAGAGGATTTATTCCAGCAACCTGTATTGAGGACGTACATGTCATTTTCCTGCAGAAACCCCGTTTTACTGCAAAATGTTGAAATCTTTTTGATACCATCCCACGTTGCAGTTCATTTCTTTTCAAAGGAGCAGTTGAGAATGTTTTACTAGGGAAAGAGTCTTCTTGTTGGGGCTCTCCAGAATCCAGAGTTGTTGAGTGACAGCTGGTGAAGGAGATGCCCTTTGATGAGGAGTAAGATACCGTGCTTAGCTCCTTCATGCACTCAGGCCCGGTTCTAGAGGGTGGGCCGGGTGGGCCAGGCCCACCCAAACATGAGCCTTGGCCTCGCAGTGAATCTGTCACCGATGTACAACAACAACAACAACAAAAATCAGATAACTGGTGATTTATGATCCTGCTGCAGAGCAACCGTTTGTCTGTTGGTAGTTTTTAAATGCTGATAACCTGAATTTTATGGGAATAGCTCAGTGGGTTACTGCCTTTGTCACAGATATCCTTGTGTTACTTGCAGTTCAGAAGTTACTATCCTAACATAGGACAGTGACCTATGAACTGTCATCAAAGAGCCGCATACAAACTTCGCTTTTTTGTGTTGTGATATAGTTAGAACTTCTCCAGTCTTTCATTATTCTAATGTTGCTGAAAAGATTTTGTTTAGGCAGTCATACATTGTTATCAGTAAAGCCAACCCCCAACCACTGGATTACTCTATAAATCCTGAGTTTGTGCTTCTCCAGACCAAACCCTCATAAAGTATATTGCCCACATGTGATTCATACACCTTGTAATCCTCATTGGCTTATGTGACATTCCCCGTAGACTGATTTATTGTCTCTGTATAACGTGTGCTGTTATGTAAAGTACTGTGACACCCTACTACACTGATATGAGTAGCGCTATACAACAAATGAAATGGATATGAGAGAGGGGCAACGGAGAGATGAGGGGCACTGGTGGAGGGTGGCAGTGAGGGAATCCGAGGAGGAGGTCAAGGGAAGGGGGAGAGCTACGGAGAGATGAGGGGCACTGGTGGAGGGTGGCAGTGAGGGAATCCGAGGAGGAGGTCAAGGGGAGGGGGAGAGCTACGGAGAGATGAGGGGCGCTGGTGGAGGGTGGCAGTGAGGGAATTCGAGGAGGAGGTCACGGGGTGGGGTGGAGCTACAGAGAGATGAGGGGTGCTATCGGAGGGTGACAGTGAGGGAATCCGAGGAGGAGGTCACGGGGTGGGGGAGGAGCCACGCAGAGATAAGGGGCACTAGTGGAGGGTGGCAGTGAGGGTGTCAGAGGAGGAGGTCACGGAGTGGGGGAACTACAGAGATGAGGGGCACTAGTGGAGGGTGGCAGTGAGGGAAGCTGAGGAGGTCACGGGGTGGGGGAACTACAGAGAGATGAGGGGTACTAGTGGAGGGTGGCAGTGAGGGAGTCAGAGGAGGTGGTCACGGGGTGGGGGGGAACTATAGAGAGATGAGGGGCCCTGGGGGAGGGTGGCAGTGAGGGAATTCGAGGAGGAGGCCACAGGGTAGGGGGAACTACAGATAGATGAGGGGCACTAGTGGAGATTCGCAGTGAGGGAAGTCGAGGAGGAGGTCATGGGGTGGGGGGAAATACAGAGAGATGAGGGGCACTAATGGAGGGTGGCAGTGATGGAATCCAAAGAGGAGGTCATGGGGTGGGGGGAACTACAGAGAGATGAGGGGCACTAGTGGAGGGTGGTAGTGAGGGAAGCCGAGGAGGATGTCATGGGGCAGGGGGAAACTACAGAGAGATGAGGGAACGGGTGGAGGGTGGCAGTGAGGGAATCTGAGGAGGAGGTCATGGGGTGGGGGGGAACTATGGAGAGATGAGGGGTGCTGGTGGAGGGTGGCAGTGAGGGAATCTGAGGGGGAGATCATGGGGTGGGGGGGACTACAGAGAGATGAGGGGCACTAGTGGAGGGTGGTAGTGAGGGAAGCCGAGGAGGATGTCATGGGGCAGGGGGAAACTACAGAGAGATGAGGGAACGGGTGGAGGGTGGCAGTGAGGGAATCTGAGGGGGAGATCATGGGGTGGGGGGACTACAGAGAGATGAGGGGCACTGGTGGAGAATGGCAGTAAGGGAAGCAGAGGAGGCGGTCATGGCTTGGGGGGAACTACAGAAAGATGAGGGGCACTAGTGGAGGGTGGTAGTGAGGGAATCCGATGAGGTGGTCATGGGGTGGTGGGGAACTACAGAGAGATATGGGGCACTGGTGGAAGGTGGCAGTGAGGGGATCCGAGGAGGAGGTCATGGGGTGGGTGGAACTACGGAGAGATGAGGGGTGCTGGTGGAGGGTGGCAGTGAGGGAATCTGAGGAGGAGGCCATGAGGGGGAGGGGCTACGGAGAGATGAAGGGCAATGTTGGAGGGTGGTAGATAAGTTATCTACAGAGAAACAGGTCATTGGTGGGGCGCCAAAAAAGACTTCCACACCAGCACTAAAGCCGGCCCTGTCATAGCCTTTCTGTTTTCGTTTATTTAATTAACAGTCAGGTGATTACGGCAACTGTGGAGCATACTTTAACCCCTTGTGTGCCCATGACGAGCTGGACTCGTCATGGGCCGCGGTTGCGCTGTGCCCATGACGAGTCCAGCTCGTCATGAACCCCGCCCGCTAATGTAACGGCCGGCACAGGGCGGGGAAAGGGTGTGGCACACAAGGGGTTAAAGTGCGTGCTAATTACATTCACAGCAATATTCAATGTTTTAATTTGAAGGTGATTTTACTATTGTTGGCTGATATTGGGCTGGGGCCCAAGGTCAGCTGTGAGATAAGGTGCAATGGAGAGGGGTGGTAGAAAAGTGGATAATCGAGCCTGTAAGGGAGCGCGCTGCAGAATCAGGGGTAGGTAGTAATGAAGAGGGTTTCTCCCTGAAGGCTCGCACAGAGGGAGCCCGAGTAGTGTACTCCCACCTTAGAAACCCCCTCTTCCCATCAAAGGGACATTACATGGAAAAAAACACTTTTTGAGAGTGATAACATTTAGAAAGAGACTTAGAAAAGAGTGCGTTTTACTGGGCCTTGTAAGACTAAGGAGAGATAAAGAGGGCCCAGAAGCAGGACTGGCTGGATATGTAAGCGATAAATCACCCGAATGCACCCTTGGCCCACCCAAATAAAAATTCCTGGAGCCGGGCCTGCATGCACTGCACTTCATCAGCAGGCGCAGTTCAGCTCATGTCACCCAGTGTCTTGGAGGAGGAATATGGCTAGTCGCGTTGACAGGCGTTATTCTAAGTTTAAGACTACTTTAAGCATTCTGTTAAGCAGCAGCTGTGCAGAAGCATCCGTTTCCCTCTTAGTCTAAGAACTGGAGATAAGACATAGGAGGTTGATCTTCAAGAATATGCACTTTTTTATATATATATATATAGCGCGAACACGAACCAAAGTTCTTGGAGCCTCTTCCATGAACACCAGTTACATTACACAAGGACAGATTCATTAGGTGGGGGAGTTTGTCATTTGTCCAGAATCATACATATTGAGCCAGGGACGTCTTAATGATTTTGGGGGCCCTGGCCCAAATGTATTTTGGGGGCCTCTATTCAGAACATCTTTGAATTTATGATTCCATTTCAGCTCTTTCATGTCCTCTTTGGCCAGGTCACTGACTGTGTACAGACACACTAATTCAAATTCCAAATGTATTTAAATCTCATATTCAGGGATAGTGATGTGTTTAAAATATTGTAACAGCAGCAGGTCACTAATGTTACTGCAAATAATCTCTTGCCAACACACAAGGCTTATTATCCAGTTATGATATGGCCCACTGGGACAAAATGGAAGACCTGCTCCAACACCTCCCAGACGATCATAAGAAAAGAGCACAAGAATTCGTGCACGAAGGTAAACTAATATCTAATTCCTCCATTAGATGTGCTCTAGATGCTGCTGACACTGCAGCAAGGGGAATTAACACCAACATTCTCCTTAGACGACAGGCATGGCTTAGGATTTCGGGGTGTAATCCAGAGGTTCAGCTATCTATCCTCAATACTCCTTTTGACAAAGAACACCCTTTTGGACCTCAAGTAGATGAGGTACTCGAAAAAATGAAAAAAGATATAGAGGTAGCAAAATCTACGGGAGCACTTCAGTCCCCATCCAACAGAGGGTCCTTTCATCGTTCATTTTATAGAGGAGTATCCAAAGGTAATTCCTCTGACCCCAATACCTCCTCATAGAAATCTAACAGGCAACCCTTTAAATCTAGAGGTTTCCGTAGAGGTGGGTACAGAGAAAACAAGTACAAAGGTAGAGGTAAAGGCACACCTACACGTACTTTCCCATCTCCCAATAAGCAGTGTCTACAATTCCCCCCGATCATTTTACACCTGTCGGGGAAGACTTCAACAATTATTTCCCATTTGGCAATCCATAACATCAGACAAATGGGTATTAGACTTTATCCAACATGGCTATTGCCCGGAGCTTACCAGCAATCCACCCAATATTCCACCTGGTATTCACAAATGTTCGTTACAGCACCTATAGCTCCTCAAACAAGAAGTGCATGCTCTTTTAACAAAAGGATCTATAGAACCAGTTCTATTACAGCTCCATGGGTCAGTCGTTTACTCACAATTCTTCATAATCCCCAAAAAGGACGGGTCCCTTAGACCAATATTGGACCTAAGGTTATTAAACCTGTACATACTGTCAGAACATTTCCATATGGTTACGCTTCAGCAAGTGCTCCCACTTCTACCGCAAGGGGATTTTATGTCCACACTCAAAGGGCTCATATTTTCACATTCCCGTTCACTCAGCACATCACAAATATCTCAAATTTGTGATAGCAGAAAAATCACTATCAGTTCAAAGTCGCCCATTCGGAGTTACTACTGCACCCAGAGCGTTCACAAAATGTCTAGGATTTGTAGCAGCTCATCTCAGAAGATAACAAATTCAAGTTTTCCCATATCTAGAGGATTGACTCATCAAAGCCAGCACACAGCAAAAGTGCTTGCAACACACTCAGACTACATTACACCTTCTCCATCAATTGGGATTTACAGTCAATATGCAAAAGTGCCATCTTCAACCCTTATAAATGCAGTCCTATCTGAGAGCGACCCTAAACACTCACACAGCTCTAGCCTCTCCCAATGCAGCCAGGGTTCAAAATCTTCAAACTTTGCTACTACAATTTCAAACCAACCAATACTTAACTGTCAGAACTTTTTTGCAACTACTAGGAATGATGGCATCATGCATCGCAATTGTGGCTCATGCAAGATTACACATGCGTCCCCTACAGGAATACTTAGCACGTCAGTAGAATCAATCACATGGTCAAATTAAAGATCTAGTGTAGGTGGACAGCCACACCCATCGCCCTCTGCAATGGTGGAATAGACAAAATCAAAAGGGCGGCCCTTCATCGACCCTGTTCCACAGATCGTACTAACAGCAGACGCATCTCTCACCGGTTGGGGTGCTCATCTACAGAATCTAACAATTTAGGGTCTATGGGACAGCAAGCACAAAAGTCTCCACATCAACTATCCAGAGCTTCTAGCTGTGTATTTAGCACTAAAAGCTTTTCAGCCTCACCTCATAGGAAAAGTTGTCCTAGTCCGCATGGACAATATTACAGCCATGTACTATGTACAAAGACAAGGAGGGACACATTCTCTATAACTATCACGCCTCTCTCAGACCATTTGTTGTTGGGCATTTCATCACAGAATTCATCTTCTGGCAGAGCACCTCCCAGGGGTGAACGATCAAATTGCCGACTTCCTCAGCAGGATGCGTAACAAATACACAAATGGGAACTTCATCCCCAGGTTCTCCTTCCATACTTCCAAAAATGGGTATTCCCACAAATAGATCGGTTTGCCACAGCAGACAACTAAAAAATGCCCAAACTTCACCATCAGGTTCCCACACCCTCTATCCAAAGGCAATGCCCTATGGATGAACTGGTCAGGGATGTTTGCTTACGCTTTCCCGCATCTCCCTCTCTATCCGCTTCTGGTTCGGAAACTCAGGCAAACATCACTCACACTGATTTTAGTGGCTCCCACATAGGCTTGTCAACCCTGATTCACCACACTGTTAGAACTATCAGTGGTTCCACATCAAAAGCTTCACCTCAGTTTCAGCCTTCTCAATCAGAACCATGTAGAAATCAGACACCCAAACCCCAAGGATCTCGACCTAGCGATCTAGCTCCTGAAGTCATTGAGTTCGGATACTTAAATTTACCACTAGATTGTATGACAATTCTTAAAGAAACAATAAAACCTACCACCAGGGCATGTTGTGCACGAAATGGAAGAGCTTTGTTGTATATTGTAACAGCAACATTATTAATCCGCTAGATCCATCTATACAAAATTGTGTTTGTTTCCTATTGCATCTACAACAAGCTGTCTTAGCTAAAACATCCATTTGGTTGCATCTTGCAGCAGTAGAATAGCCATATATTTGCAAAACAGACAACACTATCCTTGTTCAAGGTTCCAGTAATTAAAGCCTTTATGGAAGGCCTTAAAAGAGTAATACCACACAGGGTACCACCTGCACCAGTTTGGAACCTTAACATCATTCTCACAAGGCTCCCTTGAGCCATTACACAATTGTTCATTACAATTTCTTTCATGGAAAGTTGCCTTTCCCATTGCTATCACTTCCTTATGGAGAGTTGGTGAGCTACAGGCATTAACCTTAGACGAACCCTTTCAACTTCATATAGACAGAGTAGTTCTTCACACAAACCCAAAATTTCTTCCAAAAGTGGTTTCTGCTTTTTATATTAACCAATCAGTTGAGTTACCTGTGTTTTTTCCTCAACCTGATTCAGTGGCAGAAAGGGCTCTTCACACACTTGATGTCAGAAGAGCACTATTAAACTATATTGAGAGGACAAAAGATTTTCGTAAAGCAAAGCACATGTTTATGGCATTTGTTCTACTTTATAAAGGTAATCCTATCTCTAAATCTGGTATTACCAGATGGATTGTTAAATGTATTCAAACTTGCTTTGCTAAAGCTGAAAGAACTTTATCTATACCTCCCAGAGCACATTCCACTCGAAAAATTGGCCTTTTTAGATAACATTCCCATAGCTGATAGATGTAAAGCAGCAACATGGTCTACACCACACACTTTTGCTAAACATTATTTTGTGGATGTGTTAGCACGTCAACAAGCTAATGTAGGACAAGCAGTGCTAAAAACACTTTTTTAAACAACTGCAACACCTACCGGTTAGCCACCGCTTTGGGAGAATACTGCTATATAGTCTATGCACACTTGCCTCGAACGGATTATGTTACTTACCCTGTAAGCATCTGTACTTGGCATGTAGAGCTGTAGACTCACATGCACCCTCCCATCTCCCCGGACACCTGTAGTTGTTGCAGATCTCATTATTTACTTTACATACACATGGACATCTCTATACTTCACTTACTTACTCCATTCGCACCCTTTTGTGGGAAAACAATCTAACAATGGAGTCGATGCCCATGTGCAATATCACAGAAAGGAGGAGTCACCTTACCTCGTCACTGGGAAAGACAACTTCCAAACATCCAGACCCAACACTATATGGCAGGAGTATGCAAAGCATGTGAATCTACAGCTCTACATGCCAAGAACAGATGCTTACAGGGTAAGTAACACAATACATACCCATGCTGCCAGGAGAACTGCCTGCTTGGCTTGCGTTGTTCTTCCAGGACAGTTGTGTGTTCATCTCTGTCTTATTTGTGCTCTGGCTTGGCGGCTGTATGAATCAGTGGTATGCTACCCTGAGTGTACTATGCATTGGTGGTTCGTTTCCCGGAATTCAGTCTGCTCCATTTAAGGCTGCCGACTGAGAAGCTTTCTGTGGCCGTGACTGGTTTGTCTAGGTGGCTGCCCTCCGCGGCATGTGTGCTCATAATCAGCTGCGGCATTTCAGCTTTTCAGTGGTTTTACCTGTTCTTGCGCTAGTGGCTGTGTGTTGACGGCTACAGTCTGGGACAGCAGCACATACGCTGAATGTTGCTGATGGCCTGGATGTGCGCATGCAGGTGCGGTCTGGTGACTGCGTTCCTCACGTTCTGGGTGGCGTTTGGCAGCATTAAAATTGGTATAAACTAGGTGCCTAAATGATGGTAGCTGTCATTTTGTTTCCTTGTTGTTGTATGTGAAGGTCTCTGTAGCCTCCAACATGGGCAACCATGCTGTGAAGAGGAGACATTGTTCCCCAATGTCGTTATCACCTTCCTCTGTTGAGAGTCCTGGGTATGCACCTCAGCCTAAGAAGAAGAGGTTGGGTGAGTACGAGAGACTGCAGAAGCTAATTTTAGACAACTTGTCGTCCCTAAAGAAGAAAAAGGCTGGTTCACTTTCTGGAGGTGGGCAGTAGCTGTATTCTGACATTTCCTGCTCTGATTCTATTGATGAGTTTTCCCTGGGCTCTTTGGAACATAAAGGGATGTACATTTCTAAGGACATTTTGCCGGAGATTCTGGTCCATGTTACTGTTACCTTTGGATTTCCTGATGGGGAGGTGGCTGTGCCTTCAGATTCTGAAACTTTCTACTAAAGCCCTGCCCATTCATACTTTTGGGATGGACGTACTCTCGGATGAGAGGATGGATCCGGAGCGTATTCTTATGCCTCGCTTCATGTCCTAGCTTTTTCCTTTGAGGGATATGGAGAGAAGGTTTGTGCGACAATACTTGTAGACTCTATTGTTGTCAGTCTGGTTGGGCGACCATCAGTTGGTGGAGGTTACTGTCCTGAAGGACAAGAAGGTTGACTCCTCATTGAAAAAGGCTTATACAGGGTCTCATATTTTCATTCGTTGTTGTGTTTGTTTTTTTGTGCCTATGTTGCCCTGTCCTTACTGTTGGACTTCAAATCTTTGTTCAGTCCTATATAGGAGTGTGGGCATTGTCCTGAATTGTTTAAATTCAAGGAATGCCAGACTGAGTTTCTTTCTGACATTGCATTTGATTAAGTCAGAGCATCGGTGTTGTCCTGTGGGAGCTTCCATTTCGGCTTGGCTCATCCTTTTGCTGAAGGGATGGACCACCGATGCTGCTCAGCGGTCAGTGGCTTTGAGGTTGCCGTTTACTAGTACGAGACTTTTTGGTAAGTAACTTAAGGAGAAGTTGCACAACGTCTTCATGGAGAGGAAGCATTCCTTTCCTTTGATATACAACCTCAGTAGAAGCTGTCTTTCTTCTCCTCTGCAATTCTTTTTGTCAACCTTCTCGTAAGCAGAGAGGTTCCATCAAGGGTCGGATGTTAAAGGGTAAGAGATTTTCGAGGCAAGTTCTGGAGAAGCCCCATCAGGAGTCCAGGAATCCGGTTCGGTGGTCCTGACTATGCCTCTGCAGAGGTGACAGTTGGTGTGATACCTGAGGTTGGTGGAGGACTGTGTAATTTCCTGGTACATTGGCATTACACAACATCGGACAGATGAGTGCTGAGTGTTTTGGAGAAGGGTTCCCGGATCAGGTTTGTTTCCTTTCCCTTGGTATCAGAGTTGGTGAAGATGCCACTTCCAAGGGAAGCTCTCAGGTGGACAGCTTTGTTGGATGGGATTCTATTGTTCCTCCGGAGTAAGTCGATTGTTCTGGTTCAGAAGTTGGAGTGGGGACAGGGCGATTATTCTGTTGTGTTCCTGGTCCCAAAGATTACGGGGGGCTTTAGAATAGTGGTCAACTTCAACCATTATGTCTGGAAGATTCCCTTCATGATGGGGACCCTGCGGAGGATAATCCTGTTGATTCAAGCGGGTTTTGTGATGGCTACATTGGATCTCCAGGAGGCCTCTTTCCGTATCCCAGAGGCGTTGAGGTTCCAGAAATATCTACGTTTCTCACTGGGTGGGTTGTCATTGGCAGTTTTGTGTACTCCTGTTCGGCCTACGTTCCTTAGCCAGAGTCTTCACCAAGGTGGTGGCCACTCTGGTGTCCCTCCCTACTGTCCAGGGTGTCTCTGTATATCCTTACCTGGGTGGCTGTCTGCTCCGGGCCGCATCTGTTCAGGTGATGCAGCAGCATCTGGGCTTGCCCGTGTGTACTCTAGAGAACCTCGGTTCCCTCCTGATTTTTCCGGAGTGCGATCTTCAGCCCTCGACCAGAAAGTCTTTTACCAGGGTTGTTTTTGACTCTGTTCTGCATAAAGTGTTCCTACCGCAGTCCAGGATCCAGCAACTGCAAGGATCGGTGCTGTTGCTGTTGTCTCAGATGTCTGCTATGCTTGCTCAATAGGATGGAGGTGTAGGGGCAAATGGTGCTTCTGTTTTCATGGTCCCATGGGCCAGGCTACACCGTCAACCGTTGCTGTGGCTCCTTCACCAATTTGTGCAATTCTGCATTCTAGACCTGTCCTTGGAGGTCACAGATCCTCCTGATTTTGTTGTGCACAGCCTGCAGTGGTGGCTGGTTTCATCAAATCTCCCCAGGGGCCTGTTGTTACATCCTTCTCCTCCAACTATGCTGTTGACGGACATCAGTGCTCTGGGTTGGGACGCTTCTGTGGGTCCTTAGCACATTCAGTCTCGTTGGCCCTAGTCGAGGTCCCTTCATTCCTCCAACTGGAAGGAGCTGTCAGCAATGGGGAGGGCCCTTCTATTCTACGAGCCGCGCCTGTCGGATTGCAGTGTTCTTGTGTGGTCCGACTACATGGTTACTTGGTGTATGTGAACCATCAGGGCAGCCCTTGCAGTCGTTTCTTGTGTCAGGTGGATTGTGCATTGGCCAAGCTATTTCTGCTCAACGCATCAGTGGTGCGGACAATGTGGTAGTGGATGCTGTAAGCCGCAAATTTCCATCCTCACTGGATGTGTCGCTTGCCCAGGGTGTTTCACATGATCTGCCGTAGATTTGGTTGCCCGGAGATGGATTTGTTTTCATCTAGGACCTATGCTCTTCTGACCTTTAATCCAGGATTCCAGAGGTGGGATTCTGGGGTGTGAATGCCTTTTTGATCCCTTGGCCTCCTCTGTTGCTGTGTGCCTTCCCTATTTTTACTCTCATTCAGGCTTTTCTGTTGAAAGTCCAGCGGGAGAAGGCACATGTGCTGACAGTTCTTCTATTTTGGCCTCGTAGGTCATGGTTCCCGTTGTTGACAGATCTGGCTATGGTTACACCTTGGATGTTGCCTCGGAGGCTCTCTCCTCTCCAGTCCTCAATTCCTCACCCGCTGGTTCCTCTGTCCATAGCGGTTTGGAGGTTGTGTGGCGACCCTGGAGAGGCAAGGTTTGCCTGCCCACAATATTTCAGTGGTCCAGGGTTGTTGTAGGAGTTGTACTCTGTTATCTTCTTCTAAAGCTTGGTCGGGTTTCAACACTTGCTGTTCCCTTCATGATCTTTCTTCTACTTCGTGTCCTTTTTCCCTCTATTATTCAGATCTTTTTTGATGGCTTTCATAAGGGCTATGCTCTTTCTATTTTGAAGGTTCAGTGGTTGGCTATTCGAGCTTTCGGGGATTCTGTATCCTGTTTCTTGAATGCCGGTCCTTTGGTTACCCGGTTTATTTGGAGTTTTGCTTTCATTTCTCCTGCTGTCCGTTCTTATGTCCCTGCATGGGATCTCCCTCTGGTCCTTCAGGCTCTTCAGTCGTCTCCTACTGAGCCTTTATCTACCGTGGTTTTGATGTTCCTTTCCTTTACTGTGGCTTTCGTGGTTGCTGTTACATCAGCTGAAAGATTGGGGGGAGACTTTTTGCTTTGTGATGTTGTCCTACTTTCTTTGTGATTCTTGGTGGATGCTGTGGTTATCAGTTTGGATACTGACCTTCTTCCTAAGGTTCAGTCTCAGTTTCATACCTCTCAGGGACTGATGTTGCCTTATCCTTCTTCTCAAGAGAAGAAGTTGTTGCACATCCTAGAAGTTAGTGTGCTATGTCTGTCTATGTGGTCGGATCTGCTGCTTTTCGTTCTTCTGACAGTTTGTGACCTTTGGTCTTGCAGGGTGTGGGAAGGCTGCTTCTAGGATGACTCTGGGGCATTGGATTAAGGACACCATCTCTTTGGCATATCAAAGCTTTGACCTGCCGTGCCGTTCCTAAATCCTGGTGACGTCCACTAGGGAAGTGTCGGCTTCGTGGGCCACTTTTGTACTCGTACCTTGGGATGAGATCTGTTGTGCTGGGACTCTGGCACCTACTCATACATTTATCAGTCTTTGCCGTTTGGATGGTGCTTGCACTGATCGTTTGAGCTTTGGTAGTGGTGTGTTACAGGCTGTGGTGCCTCCTTCTCCTGTTTGGGTGTCTGCTTTTGTATACCTCATTTGTTATGACTGGGTCGAGGACGAGGGACGTAGAGGTAGTGCCCTACTTACCTACTGGTAATCCTCATTACTCCTAGTCCTACTCGTCCTCGACCCAGTCATACTTCCCACCCTCTCTCCTGGTATCAGGCTTTTGTTTGCTTGGTATTTCAGGAAGTGCTAATGGTTAGCTATTGCCTTATAACCCTTAGCAGGAGAGTCGGTGGGGTTAGCAAGCGTTTCCTGTTTTGTTTCTTGTCTGTGATTGGATACTAACTCATTTGTTATGACTGAGTCGAGGACGAGTAGGACTAAGAGTAATGAGGATTATCGGAAAGTAATTAGGGCATTTCCCACTACTTCTTTTAGATTCCCTAATCAAATCAGTAAGTGAGGTCTTACAGAAATCATTACTCTACCTCGCCAGAGATAGGACCTTAGGACCCAGGAGCAAACCCCTCCCAGTCTAACAGTCAGGTAAACCATTGCTTGCACTGTTAGAGCCCAACCTGTTCTTTATGCATCTACTCTCTTTAAAACTCTTAATGCAATGTGTGCAGATGTCACTGTGGAAACGGAGGAGTAAGATGGAGACCAGGAATTCACAGGGTCATCTCCTTGGTACCCATTCCATCGTCTAGATATGCTCTAGTTAATCAAACCTTACTTCACCTGGGCACAGACCTCCACGTGATGTTCAAGGATTGGTGGACAAATTGTCAAGTAGTGACGGAGCACGAATCCTGCTGCAACTCTGCCACCCATTATCCATTGCACTCAGAATGACCTCAGTCGGACAAGTTGAATGTCTTGTTCCTGCTGCCATTTCAGGAGAGTCATGCTCATTACTCCCGAGCATGGAAGACTAGAGACTATTCTACTGACAAAAAAACATGGCTCCCATTCTTGAAGGAAAGCGATCAGATGAAGTCAGATCATTCTGCTGTAATTAAGAAAAGCTATTTCCACACAGCCAGATTAAAGAAGATGTTCTCGCCTTTTACAATTCATTATTTCTGCCTCTGATTTCTGTCTGACCTCTCATGTCTCTTAATCTGCATCTGTCCACTCCCAGCCTTACAACGCAAAGCTGTCTCATCTCTGCTCTCTGCCCCATAATTGGATGTAGTTCACGACCACTGGTATCCTTTGTGCTTTTGTTACGGGGCTTTAGATAGGATGTCAGCACAGTGGGGCCTTTGTCATTGTGTGACTGGCATCGGACCTTTGTCTTTGAGTTAAAACAATGGGTTCTTTGATAGGATGTCAGCACAGTGGGGCCTTTGTCATTGTGTGACTGACATCGGACCTTTGTCTGTGAGTTAACACAATGGGTTCTTTGATAGGATGTCAGCACAGTGGGGCCTTTGTCATTGTGTGACTCGCATCGGACTTTTGTCTGTGAGCTAACACAATGGGTTCTTTGATTGCATGTCAGCACAGTGGGGCCTTTGTCATTGTGTGACTGGCATCAGACCTTTGTCTGTGAGCTAACACAATGGGTTCTTTGATAGGATGTCAGCACAGTGGGGCCTTTGTCATTGTGTGACTGGCATCGGACCTTTGTCTGTTCTTTGATAGGATGTCAGCACAGTGGGGCCTTTGTCATTGTGTGACTTGCATCGGACCTTTTTTCTGTGAGCTAACACAATGGGTTCTTTGATAGGATGTCCGCACAATGGGGCCTTTGTCATTGTGGGACTGGCATCGGACCTTTGTCTGTGAGCTAACACAATGGGTACTTTGATAGGATGTCAGCACAGTGGGGCCTTTGTCATTGTGTGACTGGCATCGGACCTTTGTCTGTGAGTTAAAACAATGGGTTCTTTGATAGGATGTCAGCACAGTGGGGCCTTTGCCATTGTGTGACTGGCATCGGACCTTTGTCTGTGAGTTAACACAATGGGTTCTTTGATAGGATGTCAGCACAGTGGGGCCTTTGCCATTGTGTGACTGGCATCGGACCTTTGTCTTTGAGTTAACACAATGGGTTCTTTGATAGGATGCCAACACAGTGGGGCCTTTGCCAATGTGTGACTGGCATCTGACCTTTGTCTGTGAGTTAACACAATGGGTTCTTTGATAGGATGTCAGCACAGTGGGGCCTTTCCCATTGTGTGACTGGCATCGGACCTTTGTCTGTGAGTTAACACAATGGGTTATTTGATAGGATGTCAGCACAGTGGGGCCTTTGCCATTGTGTGACTGGCATCGGACCTTTGTCTGTGAGTTAACACAATGGGTTCTTTGATAGGATGTCAGCACAGTGGGGCCTTTGCCATTGTGTAACTGACATCGGACCTTTATCTTTCAGTTAACTCAATGGGTTCTTTGATAGGATGTCAGCACAGTGGGGCCTTTGTCATTGTGTGACTGGCATAGGACCTTTGTCTTTCAGTTAACACATTGGGTTCTTTGATATGATGTCAGCACAGTGGAGCCTTTGCCATTGTGTGACTGGCATTGGACCTTTGTCTGTGAGTTAACACAATGGGTTCTTTGATAGGATGTCAGCACAGTGGGGCCTTTGCCATTGTGTGACTGGCATCGGACCTTTGTCTGTGAGTTAGTACAATGGGTTCTTTGATAGGATGTCAGCACAGTGGGACATTTTTTATTGTGTGACTGGCAACGGACTTTTGTCTTTGAGTTAACACAATGGGTTCTTTGATAGGATGTCAGCACAGTGGGGCCTTTGTCATTGTGTGACTGGCATCGGACCTTTGTCTTTGAGTTAACACAATGGGTTCTTTGATAGGATGTCAGCACAGTGGGGCCTTTGTCATTGTGTGACTGGCATCGGACCTTTGTCTTTGAGTTAACACAATGGGTCCTTTGCTAGGATGTCAGCACAGTGGGGCCTTTGCCATTGTGTGACTGGCATTGGACCTTTGTCTGCGAGTTAGCACAATGGGTTCCTTGATAGGATGTCAGCACAGTGGGACATTTTTTATTGTGTGACTGGCATCGGACCTTTGTCTTTGAGTTAACACAATGGGTTCTTTGATAGGATGTCAGCACAGTGGGGCCTTTGTCATTGTGTGACTGGCATCGGACCTTTGTCTTTGAGTTAACACAATGGGTTCTTTGATAGGATGTCAGCACAGTGGGGCCTTTGTCATTGTGTGACTGGCATCGGACCTTTGTCTTTGAGTTAACACAATGGGTTCTTTGATAGTGGGACATTTTTTATTGTGTTAGCAAAGTGTGGGGTTTGGAATTGTGTGAGCACGGTTCTTTGTTATTATATCAGCCCAGCAGGATCTTTGTTATTGTGTTAGAGCAGTGGGTTCTTTGTTATTGTATTAACGGAGTGGGGCCTTTGTTGTTGTGTTGGCACAGTGGAGTTTTTTTATATTGTGTTAGCACATTTGATTCTTAATTTTTGTGGTAATACCATTTATTCTTTGCTATTGTGGTAGTGCAGTGGTTTCTTTTTTATAGTGTGGGCATAGTGGGGACTTTGTTAGTACAGTGGGGTATTTGTTATTGTGTTAGCATAGTGGGATATTTGTTTTTGGGATAGCATGGTAGATTTTGTTGTACTTGTGTTAATGCAGTTGGGTATTTGCTATTGTGGTACCACAATCCTTTCTTTGTTACTGTGCTAGCATAGTGGGGCCTTTGTTCTTGCTGGAGCACAGTGAGGTCTTTGTTATTGTGTTAGAACAGTGGACTCGTTGTTAATGTGTCAGCGCAGTCCCATATTTGTTTTTGTGATAGCACAGTCTACTAATTGCATTAATGCAATTGGGTCTCTGCTATTGAGTTAGCGCAGTGGTTTCTTGTGTGCTAGCACAGTGAGAAGTTCGTTATTGTTTTGACTTCCGTTGACCCCCACTGAATCACTATTGGAAGCTTCGGACCCCTCACTATGCAATTTCAATGATTTCAACCTCAAAACTGAACACAAAAATACAGAAACAAATGTGCTTCGCATACACAAATTATGAAATATTTAATTTATTTCTCAAATAAAAACATATGCAAAAATCTAAATTTTAAACAGGACAATTGGAGTGTTTCAAAATGTAGTTTTATTTCCAAAAGACAAAGTGATGTGTTGGGCTCCAGTATATCATTTGGTGTTGTTTTTTTTAATTCAAATGGATGCTCTCTTTTTATCAGTGTTTTATCTGTGTTTCAATTGGTGCCACCAATCGTTCATACCAGATTCTTTTTGCTGTACTTGCGATGCTCACATGAATCATGATAAGGCTGCCAACTTAATTTTTATTCTCAAATGCATTTGGTGTCTCTGATATGTTGGCAGCATTGTTTCAGGGCTGACCTGAAGGTACTCTGGACAGGTTTTCCATGTTGCTTTTGGGATCCTCTGCTGTTGTGGTGCACTGCACATGTTGCTTGACGATGATGATGACGATTCTGATGGTCTTGGCTGTGGCGATGTTTGGGCTCACGTGGGAGTAAGCCAGGTTTTCGTTCAGAAGAACAGGTCCGGCATGTGATCATGAAGCAAGCCCCAAATTCAGTGGCGTGTTTGGTGAGTGAGCGGGTGTTAAGAAGGATGCAAGATAGGAAGGGGATCGTAGAGTGATGGGTATAGGAAGTGTGTGGTCAGGTGTGTGCAGTGCTTAATTTGAGCCGGTGTTTCCGGTGCTCATCACCAGCAGTTAATTGACAACACCGGGGCATGTGACAGCCTGCCACAAGGTGGTGCTGTCTGGCTAATTTAGAGATGACCACAACAAAAGTTAATTATTAACTCATTATATATTAAAAATGACTTTTACCTGCTGCCCAAGCCATTCTTATAGCTTTGGGGCCTGGAATAGCCCGAATTGTCACACTTGTAGGAGTACTATGGTCAGCAGAAGTATTGTTACTGTCATTGGCTTGTTTCCGGTCCAGGGAGGACCTGGCTTGGCAGTTCGGGCTGGACTGTTCCCATGAGGCACAGGGTCAAGACTGATTTGCATATGGACAGGTCTAAACTGGGGTGGCATGGTGAGCAAAAGAATGATGGATTTCATCCAGAACTCTTGACTGGGGGTGAATGTTTTGATTTGTTCTGAATTCCATCCATCAATTGTGTGTCTTTTGCTTTCTCGCCCTAAGTGCGCCAGGTATGCCCAGACGTGGGTCCTGGGCTCACTGTGCCACTGGAATCAAGCTATCCTGGCTGAAGAGGGGTGAAACCCCGAAACCGGTCCTAGGATGCTTGTTTCCGGTCCAGGGAGGACCTGGCTTGGTAGTTCGGGCTGGACTGTTCCCATGAGGCACAGGGTCAAGACTGTTTGGCATATGGCCTGGTCTAAACTGGGGTGGCATGGTGAGCAAAAGAATGATGGATTTAACCCAGATCTCTTGATTGGGGGTGAATGTTTTGATTTGTTCTGCATTCCGTCCATCAATTGTGTGTTTTTTGTCATTGGCAGCATAGCATAGCCGGGGCAATGTGTGGTGAAAGCTGTAGTGGCTTCCTATGAGAGCACTGGTACTTCTTTTTTTTTTTTACAAATTAAGCAATGGTGTGTGGTGTTTGTTGTGAGTGCTGTGTGTGTTTGTGTAGTGCATACAGAGGAGTTGAGAGAGTGCAGGATGATGCGAGAGAAGATTTAAGAGGCGCAGGGGAAGGCCCCTTTGGTATTGGCCATAGAGGCTTGGCTGCAATGCGGGTCTGAGCGGCCAGAATTGAGGGCACAGAAGAATTTGAAGTAGTAGCTGTGGTGGGTGTGGAAAGGACCAGGAGTGCTGCAACGGGGTATGGATGGGGCGAAGACAGGCTTGCCTTTGGCGCATAAAACAATGCTGACATTGGGCCCAAAAGGGCTATGCCTGGCTTGAGGACCGAGCACAGGTAGGAGCTCACGTGCTACGCGGGAGCCTAGGGATGCCTACTTAATCATAAGTTTAGCATGGACAGCACTGATTTTAGGGCTCTTCTCAAACTTTTTTGCTTTCACGATTGTTTTTTTGAGCATGTGCAGATTGCATGTACACGCAGACTTTCCATTCTAGACAATTGGCACCCTAGACTTTAACAATGTGTTATGGTAGGTGGGAAGAATTCATAGCCCCCTCCTCGTCCCCTACTCTTTCTCCCATCATCCTGTCCTACTCCAATCACTCCCCAGGAAACTTGGATCTTCAAAGATGAAGTAACATGACCGAGTCTGCTCCCTCCTTTGCTATCAGGAATCAGGAAACAGAGACTTTGTTCGACCCAGCGACTTGTACCCACTTCCACGCTGCAAAACTTCAGGTCAGTCAGCAAATTAATAAGGAGAGCGAACCATAGCCACGCCAAGCTAAGGGGTAGAGGATGTAGCCTCACGGCTAGAGCGGTCGACCTTACACCTGGGGAACCGTGTTCGAGTCTCGGCGACGATGCTCAACATCCTGTGATTCTGGGCAAATCACTTATTCTCCCCGTGCCTAACAAAAATGAATGAATGTGTCCTTATATAACAAACTTGTGCTCATGTAAAGCACTCTGATACCCAATTTCTCGGGTCTAGTTCGCACTATATAAATAAATAAAACGAAGTTCGTTGTGTGCGCTGCATCGCATATGGCGATGCAGCGCGCGCAACGAACTTCGTTTTATTTATTTATATGTTTACTTCTCTCTAATCAGCCATAATCCGTAGTTTACTACCCCCCACCCTGCCCCTCCCCCGCCCCACGTCAGCGCCCAGCAGCACTCCCACCACGGGCCGCTACTGTGTATTACCCAATTCAGGCATTGCTTTCACAGCATGAAAGCAGTGCCAGGATTGGATAGAGCGGCCTCTCTAGGTGCTCCTAAGAGCACTGGAGGCCTGCGCTTTCGCTAACCCAGCTGTCTAAGGCAGCTGGATAGAGAATTTTAAAATGTGCATTTCTGGCTTCCCGTCCCAAGGAGGCCGGCCAGAGAGACATGCACATTTTAAAGCGCACCGCTCCCTGCTGCTTCCACTTGGCAGCTCTGGCCCTACCCCGTCCTGACACTTAGTTCACCGTTGATTACCCTTTTATGTTTCAGCTCTGGGGCTTGTGGGGCGACATTCCTCTGCTCAAATGGAGGAGCCGCCCCTGTGAGCCATTGCACTAGCCGAGGCATCAACTTATTTGGGTGTAAATAGTGGAATCAACATCATGTAAAAATATGATACAAATTTCAAAATTCACAAAGTGTATTTCATATGCTTCTGAAGCTCTTTACTTCTGCATTGAGTGGCATCGATTAAATATGATAGCTTCTAAACAGGGTAGGAAAACACGCAGGATAAATCCGTTCTGCTCAAAATCTGAACCAGAGTATAACGTGCAACATGGACATGGGATCAGTGGGTCTTACTTCCAACACTGTACAGGTTTGAGCAAATCAACGAGCACCCTTGAAAAATATAATCTTGGGAAACACAAATGAGCAACGCCTTTCCAATGGTGGCATTATTGTTATTATATAAACTCTACTGCGCCAGTGCACTGCACTGTTTGCGCCAACATATTATGTCACTAACCAAAAGGATGTACATACCTGGAGAGTCATTGAAATAAGACACAAGGAACCGCTGTTCTTGCTACAGTTACTAAACATGTGCTACAGTTACTAAACATGAACTTGGAAATGTTCTATGCCCCCCCATGGCACCGACGACGATACCATTATGTACATAGGGTGCAACCTATATGTGGCCTAGATTATTACAGATGGTACTCCAAACAAGAGCTGCCCATCCAACCGCGCTGCAGCCTTGGCCACATATAACAATAAGAACAAAGGCGTTAGTGGTGTATCTTAAGGCAAGGTTTTGTTTAGATAAAAACTTACTTTTCATCCAGTAGCGCTTATTGTGTATAAGGGTTATTGACAGAAAAGTAAATTATTTTTCTCCTGTAAACAGTTTCAACTCAATGACTGGACAGGATGGGCCATGTTTAAAAGACATATCTGTACACTAATTGCTCAAATATGCTCGTCTGCATTTCACGGTTTTATTTCACTGTGTGATCTCGGGATCACCTTAACTTTTTGTATTAATATTACATTTTTTTTTGTAAAAAAAAAAACATTGTTCACCCATGTTGGCAAAGCTTTTTTCTTTAATTCATTCTCTCATGGAGGGAATTGTGGTATGCCACTGTTTGCAGTTTTGTAAACAAAACATTGTCTTGAAGTGTGCCACTTGTGGCTTTGTTTTTTATTGTCATTATAGAAGAATCAACATAATAGCCTTCACTCCAAGTAGCACGGATGGGATGGCTGTTCATTTTGTTCAGGTGACCTGCATCAACTAACCTCTAAAAAACCCTAAGGACCCTTTGAGAGTGCAGAGGAAATCGATAATTCTCCAGTTTCTGTACGAAACTCCAACTGTGGAGTAACATACACCATCTGAATTACCTCTACAATAATACCCCATATGGTGGAGGAAATTCCGCTGGTGGATTGTACTCAGTATTTAGAATTTCCTCCCAAAAATTGGAGGATTTTCTGTTCCCTCCAAACAGTTCCCACCCAATATAAAATGTAGTGCCTTAGTTGGGCAGGGTAGGTGCGATAACAGCCGTGGCTGAAACCCACAGCCAGAGATCTTGAACAGAGCTGGTCTTCCCTGATGAAAGAAAGAATTTCTCCATCTTTGAAGATTTACATTTTGATAGCTGGCATGGTGGCTCAGTGAGTTGAATTATCTTTGATGAAGCATGCAACGAAATGCATGTTACTTTTTTGAATACTGGTAATGCTGACTCAAAATTCTATACTTCGGTTTAATGAGTAGTGCTGAATTACGCTATATTAATGCCCATCACTGTCAGGGGGTGGCAGACCTCTAGGGAACCATCACAGTGGTTATTGGGGCTAATACTGTTTCGCAAGAAAAAGAAACTAAGCAGGCGGTTCATGGTGTTGGGGCTGCTGCTGGCCAAACGCAGAATTGTAATTTGATGGATTTCCCCCAGACGTCCGAAGAAAGAGGATTGGATGAAAGATATGGCTGAGTGGATTCATGCAGAGGGTTGTCACATGAAGGCAACCCGAAGAGAGGAAAGAGTGAGTGAGGATATGTGGGCATGGGCAGCAATGCTAACGGAACTACTGACACCGCCAAATGAGTTACCTCCGTAGATTAAGGGGGACACACAATGCTTAGAGCCGCAGAACAGTAGTCACACTTCATCAGGGGTCTCGGGAGGCTGGGGGTTTGGTGTGCTTGACTTCCACACACAATGATATATCGATGGAAGGCATGGTCGTCCAGTGATTCCCCGTGTACGAGGTAATCTGGAGTCACTAGCACAAGGTCCAGGTTAACTGAGCCCGGGGTAGGGGGAATGGGGGAGGGAAGGGGGACATTGATAAACGACATGTATATTTCAGAGGATGAGATAATAATCGATATTGTTTGTGAAGTGTATACTGTATGTCTTTACATCTTTAACATGCTAATAACAACATATTATTGATAAAATAAAGTGCAATGTTTAAGACATCAATCAATCAGGGAATTCTAAGTGCGCTAGTCACCAGTGGGGTTCTCAAGGCGCTGGGGGACGGAGCGGGGAGCAGCTCCGGTCAGTTGAAGAGGCAGGTCTTGAGGGTCATCCTGAAGATGTGCTGGGTGGTGGCGCATCCGATGTTGATTGGGAACTTGGCCGTGATGTAGGAGAAGGTTTTTCCACCCGTTCTCGCTCTGCGGAAGCGCGTGGGTTGGTGAGGTCGGCGGATCGGGGGTTTCTCATGGGTACGTGGAAGGAGATTCTGTTGTTGAGGTATTGTGGCCCGGTATTGTGGAGGTATTTGTAGGCGTGGGTGAGTATCTTGAAAGTTACTCTCTGCTCGACGGGGAGCCAGTGGAGGCTTGGCAGGTGTTGGGTGATGTGTTCGTGTCGAGGGATGTCTTGCTGCTGTGTTCTGTATGGTCTGGAGTTTGCGGAGCAGAGACTTGTTGATCCCGGCGTAGAGGGCGTTTCCTTAGTCCATTCTGCTGGTTATGAGTGTGTGATGGTCTTCCTTGATTCGGGGGGATCCATTTGAAGGTCTTCCTGAGGATGCGGAGGATGTTGAAGCAGGTGGCGGCGACGGCGTTGACCTGTTGGGTCATGGAGAGGGAGGAGTTGAGTACGATGCTGAGGTTCCGGGCGTCGTCCGTGGGGGTGGAGGGGCTGCTGAGGGTGGTGGGCCACCAGGTGTTGTCCCATGCAGAGGGGGTGGGTTCGAAGACGAGGACCTCTGTCTTCTCCGAGTTGGGCTTCAGGCATCTGTTGCCCATGAAGTCCTTCATTCCTTCCTGTAAGTTGAGTCTGGTGGTGATGGGGTCCTTGGTGAGGGAGAGGATGAGCTGGATGTTGTTGGCGTAGGATACTGTGCTGAGTCCGTGTTGTCTGACGATGGCGGCGAGGGGGGCCATGTAGATGTTGAAGAGCTTGGGGCTGAGCGATGATCCTTGGGGTACTCCGCAGTGGATCTCTATGGGTTTGGAGAGAAAGGATGGAAGTCTGATTCTTTGGATTCTGCCGGTGAGGAAGCAACAGAGCCAGTTGAGGGTGGTACCATGTATGCCTGTGTCGTGTAGTCTGGTGGTGAGTGTGCTGTGGGAGACGGTTATTTTTAATAATGTTATTTTAAATAAGCAGCTTCTTTCAGACATGAAGTAGTGAGACAGCGCTCCAGGCAGTCTAATGTCATCTGCATACTAATGAATGACTACCCAACAGCTATCCCCCAGATCCTCTTCCTGCTCCATATACCTTTGGCAAGGGTGCCCTTCACAGAGCTTCTCTGTGATGCATACGTCAGCCTGTGCATTGCACATCATCATTAGTATTTAGCAATCCAACCCAGAATGGATGAAAAACCCATAGGTAACATAGAATGAGGAAACCCCGTCTCTTCTAGCACTGTAAGGGCTCGCGGTCTGACCTTTAACTGCACCTCCATGTCCAGGCCTAGATCATTTCACTAGGGGTGATGTAATTTAACATAGAAAGTACAATTATAGTGTCTGTGGCGCTGCCTATGAAGCAGTCATTGACTTATGCAAATTGGTTGAAAAAGCCACGTGCTCTTTCATTCAGTTTCAATTTTCTTCATTGAGGCTTTTGTCTACTGTTATTAAAAAACAAGATGTTACGTATGAGATGCCCCACGTGGTATTGAATGTGTCACATGCTGGCTAAAAACAGTTATATTATAACATTCTTGTTGCTGTGTGACATAACGGAAGCATATAAATGTCAGTAGAATCCAGAAGTGTTTCTAAGGTAGCGTATAATCTTGCATTAAAGTCGGACAGAAACCCTCATCCATGGATGCTGCCTACGACAAAAAACCTTGGAGCAATACCTTTACCTGAAATGTATCATATTATAACAAAAAGAAAAAACACAGACAGTGTGTTGACACAAGGAGTCAAACCTACACCTCTTTTGCAAAACTCCGAATTCATCAGTCTTTCCGTTTTGTAATAATTTTCATTTGAAATCCCAATGTGAGATTAGTAAACCGAGTTTAGAATTAGTGACCGCATGAAGTCCCACTCTACCCAATTAAAAGCATCTAAACCCATCAGGGTATAAGCAGAACTAGCTCCTGAGCAGCATTATCTTGTACACTAAGTGCTAAGTTAGCCTGGGTTTGTTGGTGTGTATTAGGTTGTCTGAGATAGTGTTTAAATAAAGAACTAATGACCATATCTAGGGGGTCCCAGGAGGTTTGCATAAAGGGTAAGGTTTTGTGGTGGGGACTTCCAAGTTGGAACCTAAAATGCTGCAGAAATGTTTGTCTTTTGATGCTTGCATGGAAAGGCAAGTACTTGTCTGGCTGACGGGTTTTCATGCAAATCCTTGGAGATGGAGCTCATGTCCGAGCCGAGAATAGCTGTGTGAAGAGTCTTGTAATATGCTTACTTTAAGGCCGTCAGTGCTTTGTTTATATGCTCATCGCTCTGTAGGCTCATCTGTAGAGTTGTGAACTGTCTGTAGTGTTAAATGGTGTTCTAGTACTTCAAGAAGGACATTGCCCAACCAAAATCAGGGTCATTTTGTGGAGCTCTCAGATAATATTGAAGCAAGTGCAGGTGAAGGGAGATGGTGAAATGACTCCTTCTTGGTGACTGTATTAACATGGGAGTGTGTAGCAGCTATAGACTGGGGCCACATCCAAACCACCAGGCCAGTCAAAAGGAAGATAAGTTAGGTTGACTAGACCAGTCGTTCCTAAACTTTTTAGAAGCACAACCCACTTTTTAGAATGACAAACGTTTGAGACACACCTAGCTTTAATGGCCATGAAGGGGGACATTTTTTAATGTAAGTAAAGCATTGTGTGATAGCGCACTGTCCTTTACAGACAGCACATTTCCCATTAAAATTGCCACTAATTTTGCACAGACATACGGTTTAACGGATAAAACTATATTGCACACAAATGACAATGTGTGGAAATCGGGTTTCCTTAAATATTTTTCATCTGTGCACCACTGAGTAAAGTGTCTTCATTTATTTTGATCCTATTAAAATCTTTGTTTCCAACACATTTCAGAATTACTTCAGTTTCAATTTTGCTTTCCTAACTGCTGAATGTCGACAGTTAATTCACAAGTATTTATATTTTGATGATCACATCATTCACTATACTTTTCTATCTCTGACCTTAAAGATGAGGTTTGTAAAAACCAATCCCCATGTTAAAAAAAAGCAGCAGTTTGTCAGAAGGCATAGCCTTATATTTGCCCACTGTCTTTGAAGCGCAGTGGAAGTGGTAAGAAAAATAGAGAATTTAAATGCATTTTTATTATTGCTTGAACTTTCCAGGACCCACCGAATTGGCTCTGGACTTGGTTTGTCAATCAGTGAGTCACTACCCACAGTTTGACAAATACTGGACTAGACTATACATTTCTTTCCTTGTACCTTTGGGCAAAGTCAGTATTGATGCATCCAGTTCTGAACATGTTTCGGATAGATTGCCGCATGGTTTGGTCCCTAGCCTTTGGTAGATCGAAATGGAACTGATTGTCATCAACTTAGAAGTCATAGCCACTGTTTCAATCTACAGTGATTAAAGCCATTAGGGTCATTTAGCTGATGAAAACTGTCGAATTGACAATCCCTTTGATATTCCGCATGTGATGCTGATGGTTTTGCATTGGAATGGCTTTAATTTGCAGAGAATGATTTTTTTAAAGGAATTATGAGAACCAAGTTCAACTTCAGTCCCAGTAGTGGTTGCTAGTTAGTCAAGCACAGCACAGAGAGAGAAACAGTGTCATAGGCACATAAAGAAAGACATCAAGTGCTTTACTTCATGTATTTTAGAGCTAAAACTGTTATAGCTGTGCAGCAAAAAAATCCCAAATGACATTTTCCCTATCAAAGTACATCGGGGTAGCGTTAAAAATGTAAAAGACAAAATGAACGTTTGTAGGCTTGTTGACTTTGCCGGGGATGACATTAAGTGCAGCTGGCCTCTTCTTCACACACACATCATGGATGATTTTGTCATGAATGAATAGAGCAAAATCATTGATATTTAGTCTTTTGGGGATTATCTCAAGCAAGGATTTGAAGAAAATTAATATAACTACATAAAATCAATTCAGTTTAGCTTTGTAATGTTTGGGACTCATTGAAAAATAATATGGTGAGCCCACCATATCGCACATCCAAAGGTCCATCCCTGACGTTTTTCAAATTCCTAATTAAAGAGTTCCTTCCGATATCCTCACCTTCCAATTTTCTTCAAAACAATGTATATTCAGTCTGCAAGAGCCTCACTTTTCTTTGTCAAAGTGGGCTGCACTGTGCCACTGTAAGCAAGTTACATTTAACTAAAGTGGACTAATCAGGCCGAAACAGGTTTTAGGTTGCTCGTGTTCCAGTACAGAGAGGTCCTGGCTTGACATTTTCGGATGGACTGTTCTTACTGGAGCAGGATAAAGAACGATTTGCATATGGCTTGGTCTAATCTGAGGTGGCGTGGTGGGCAAAAGAAAGATCAGTTGGAATGCTACCCCAGGCGATTGCTATTGGTTACCAGGCGATTCCAACCATTTCTATAATAAGAGCTCCTTATGGTAAATAAAAATCAACCCAAGCTACTTATATTATTAGTATGCAGGGCTTGGAAAATCCACTTGCCCAATCGCATTGCCTAGCAAGGTTTATTCAGGACGAGCTATTTTTAGGGACCACTCCCCACTGGGGAGTTGAAAATCCTCTTAACTTCAGTCACAGAATAAAAAGTAAATGTAGGAAAACCAACTGACTTTTGACCTCTGTCTCTGAAAGCAGAGCAAATGTGACAAGATAAGATTTAAAGGCATCTTTATTGCTCACAAAGTGAAAGAGCAATAATAATGCCTCTAAATCTTGTTAGCTTGTCACATTTGCTGGCTTTCAGAGACAAAGGTCAAAAGTCAGTTTGTCTTCCTACATTTAGTTTTCTTTCTGTGACTAAAGTTAGAGGTTTTTAGGTCGAGCCAGGAGGCCTGCACTAGTGGAGTATGGCTTTGAAGCCCCGCCCACTCTCCGCCCATATTTTTAATTGGCTTGTGGCATTGTCCTAAATAAACGCTGGCTTCAAAGTAATTATTAGGCTTGTTAGTCCCTCCTTGGTACCGACTTGTCAGCATTTGTTGTCTCCCATAACGACTGCACCTTTTACATGGTCTGGTTTATAAGTCGGTGAGCACTATTTTATTTAATCCTCTACCCCTATTCTACCCACTACCTCAAACCACGCCGCCCGCTTTTATTTAAATTTTTACTAATGGCGGTCCGCTTTAACTATAGTGGCCGCGTTTTTAATTTATGAATTTTAGCAGCCTGGTCCGCATTTAGCGGCCAAGCTTATTTTTTTTTTTTTTAACTAGTGCCCACGCAGCGCTTTCACATTCATGGAGGCTGTGCCCCTTTCTTCACACAAACCGAGTCTAAAGAAAGGTAGGCGGCCGACATTAAAGTGAAAGCGCGGCATGGGCACTTTTACCCCCCCAAAAATCCGTTTGTCAACATGACAAACAGATACTTTTTTTTGTCAAAGCCCCCATGGCGCGGTTTCCCATTAATGTCGGACACGCCACTTTTTTTAGACACGTCTTGTCTAAAGAAAGGGACGCAGCCTTCCTGAATGTGAAAGCGCCGCATGGGCGCTAGTAAAAAACAATATTTGCTATGCAATAGGTCTCCCATTTGCGAGAGTTTAAGCTATTGCATTGTCAGTAGCTTAAACTCTCGTTAATGTGAGACCTATTGCATTGCAATTGCTTGTTGTGAAGTGAACTGTGTTACAACTGAACTGTGCAAAGCATGTTAAATTAAAGGCTGTAAGATGTCAGCCTTTTTTTTAACACAACACTTAAAAAATCGCTAAGTGAACTATTCAAACATTTTAAATATATTTCACTAGTTATGAAGACCCATTTTTGTAATTCTGTGGTGAAAAATCTTTTTTATAGGATCAAAACAAATTAAGACACTTCAGTTGGTGAAGTGCAAATTTTAAATATTTTTGATGAAACTCAATTTCCAAACATTGTTTATGCGCTATTATCAGTAAAACTACATATTAGTAGGAAAGATTTGTGGCCATTTCAATGAAAAATATGCTATCTGTAAATGACAGTGCACTACCACATCATGCTTTGGTAATATATTTATGAAAAGTGAGTTTTTAAACATGAACTTTTAATTATTACTGCTCCTGCCCAGGTGACAATGCTATCAGTGAACTAAGAGGCAAGCCAGGGATCATGTGTACCTTATATATGGGCTTGATTCTTGTTATACATGGAGCAAACATTTAGTTTAGTAAATAAAGAGTTTTTGTACAGCAGAAATAGTGAACTTGCACATTTGAAGGCGCTCTCTAATGTGATAATAAACAAAATATTTGCCTAGGATCACACAATTCGAGACCAGTTCACTGGTCAAGTACATTACAATTATGTCAAGTAGATTATTAAAGTTACTAGACCTGCAGGTCTAGTAATATTTTTATGATTTTTCGATCCCTGGTATGGTAATAGTGACTACGTCAGACTAGATTACATTAGTGGCCTCCCCAAGCCAGATTACCAACAGTGATCACCTCATTGCATCCGGCAGGGTTGCCAGCAGTAATTGTGAAAAAGGCGTTATCAATTTGGAATGCATGTCCATGGTTAATACATTACAGCCATTGCTGAAATGCTACTTGCTCAAATGTAATATTATTAGTAATAAGTCTCCCCAATGATGCATAAATGAACAAAAAAATATCACTTTGTTATTTTTGGGATGCATGCATAAATTACACCAAGCAAAAGTGTCTAATTTAGTAAACTGGGCCGCACACTGGAGTGCTACTTAACAAGCACCTGGAGAGCTACCAGTAGCTCGTGAGCTACTTTTTGAAGAAGCCTGGGTTAGACTTATTGCAAGCATTCCTCGCATCACCGTTTGTGTGTTTGCTGTAATGCCATAAGTGGCCATTGTAATTCCCAACTGTTGGTGTCCTGCTCACGGTGCCAGTGCCACCAAGCTGCGCTGACTGAATCAGGCCTAAAACGATCTTGGGTTGCTTGTGTTCCATTTCGGAGAGGCCTAACTTGGCAGGACTGTTCCTATTTTGGCAGGGCAAAGACACAGCTGCGTTATATCTAAATTTAATCTGAGGTGGCGTGGTGGTCAAAAGAACTATGGGTTTCGAATGCTACCAGGAGCGATTGCCTGAGAGCTACCAGTAGCTCTTGAGCTGCTTTTTGAAGAAACCAGTGGTTAGACTTATTGCAAACATTCCTCCCATCAACTTTTGTGTGTTTGATTTAATTCCTTAAATGGCCAATGTAACGCCCAGACGTGAGTCCCTTGCTCACTGTGCCACTGGGACAAAGCTACAACTGACTGAAGGGAGCCCAATCAATCTGAAACCGGTCTAGGATTGCTTGTGTTCCGGTTCAGAGAGGATATGGCATGGTAGTTTGGACTGGACTGTTTCTATTGGAGAAGGTTCAAGACTGATTTGCATATAGCTGGGTCTATTCTGAGGTGGCATGGTGGGCAAAAGAACGATTAGTTGAAATTCTCCTCGCTAAGGACTACCCTGGTCTGTGGAGCTTCACTGCAAACAGAGGTTGTGTTTGGAGAGCAGTCTGCAGGGGCCACTTGAAAAGAGAACTGTTCTAAGCCGGTTCTGAATTTGCAGATGGTGGATGAACGTTTCCTGTCTGTTTTGAACGTATAAATGTAGGACCCATTGACCGACGTGTTCCAGTTGTAAGTTCTCTATATCTAAGGAAGGGATTGCTGGAATTGATCTGCAGAGCACTCAGAGGACTGCAGTGATCGCAGCTATGTTGCTATAGAAGTTGTCTTTATCCAGCCTCTTCCATGTGATCAATCCTAATGGTGAGTGCCAATTTCTGATAGAAACTTTTCACGCAGATTCCTCAACTTTTGATATTCCCCAGGCATCAGACTGAATCTGGCTATTTTTGGGCAGTGCCTCTGCATGCCAGTAGGTGATGCAGTGCGTCTCCACTCTGGAAATGGCATGTGGGGCCCTGATACCTGCCAATCCCACCTCAAGTCAAGTCAATAAATCTTTATTCGATCTTAAAAAGATCATAAAAGCAAAATTTAAAACAGTACATTTGTTGTCACAAAATACCAATCTTTGTGCAATACAATAGATAAAACCACTTAAAATACAGCCATTCATCAAGGATAATACAGGACCAACAGCAGCCAAAGAGCTCTATAGCCTCACTTCCATTGATTTTCTACTACGAATGGCCAACTTGAGAAAACCACAGGCAGTAAAACTGATATCTGGACTGTTTAAAATTTGAAGGTGGATTAACACTGCCCTGCATTTCTGAAAAGCTAATTTTCTCAATAAAGGTTTAAGACATAACTGAAAAATTGACAAAAACGCCCGCAGAAAAACATGAAGTGTAACAGCGTTTGTTCTGCCTTGCCGTTGCAAGGACACAGGGGTACTTCCTTGCCCCATACACCTATCATTTCATAAAAGCATGATGAATGGCAGACCATCCCGACCTGAATCTAAATAAGAGAGACCTTCCCCATCAAGTTGGTTCTCACATAAGTTATAGGGAGATATCACCCATTGCAAACATTTAGTAATAATGGTGAATAGAGTTTTTAATCAGCAGAGAAATTATATAATCTGCGAATCTCTGCTTAACCACTTTCTTAGTAGGCTTATTAATCAATCAATCAAAACATCTTAATTCGATTCACAAAGTGTATCATAAAAGTATACGTAATAAAATACAGTACATTAGGAATTAATAGAGGTAGTTTAAAAACAGAAACAATAAAAAACAAGCACAATTTAGCATACAGCAGATAGTGACTTTCTTCTAAAAATAGCAGCCCTTAAACATCTTGCTAATACCACACATTTATACAGGTTTGGAAGTAGTTGCAAATGTAAAAACGCTGGCCTACATTGCTTAAAATGTAAAGATTTCATTAAAGGCTTAATAAAAGGGTTCCTTAGATAGGTGTAAAATTTACAAAAAACCAGTATATGCCTGGTCGGCTGTTTAGACGTCATATCGCAAGGACAATACATTAGTTCATGTGACCAGTTGTTAATATTTGGAAAGCTTGTCAGACAGTGAAAGATATCAAGCCTAAAATGCTTCAAAACAAACCTATGCGGAGCATTAAGAACATTAGTTAAATAGGGGTGCATCGAAAAGGTGGTCAAAACCATTTGGTTGTGTTGGACAGTTGGTTGACCAGTTCCACAGACAATCTCAGATCCTCCAGTACGTTTCCTTGTGATGTTACTCAAGGTTTCTGGTTGCTCGTAATATTCAGGGTGACTGATATCAGATATGAAATTCTTGATAAACTGTAACCATGGAATTTTTTGGACAAGTTCCGAGCCACAGCAGTCCTTCACAATGGCACAAATAAATTCCATGTAATCCTATGTCCCGATCTTGTGCCAGAGAAGAACTGGCTGGATCTTTATCAGATCTGCTAGGTATGATGCACCCAATTCTGAATGACATACAAAATTAGAACAACTATTAGGGAGCGCAAGAAGATTTTAAAAAATACATTTTCTGGCATCTGTAATGATTCAATGTTTACATACCCCCACATCTCGGAACCATACATCGCAATAGATCGACACTTAGCGTTAAAGACAGTTAACCTTTCTTTGGGCTGTTTACTACCTAGTTTCCTGGAAAAGTTGCACAGGGCCGTGATTGTTCTGACAATTTGCAGCCTTCTAGAATTTACAGCGCTTTTCCAATTCCCCTCACAATCAAATAAAATCCCCAAGTACAAAAAAGAGGGTGTTGCGGTAGAATGGCTTTTCCTATGAAAATGTTACGCCACTTAGATGTTCTTTGGCCTGCTTTCATGACAAAGGTTTTACTTATATTAATTAATAGCCCCAGGTTCTCCATGAAATGTACTAATTTGTCAAGGAGATGCTGCAGAGCCAATAGGGTGCGGCTATAAGCACCGCATCATCCGCATAGAGCGGAACCGGTATGGGATGGTGCCCAACTTGAGGCAAATCCGTACATGTATTAGCAAGAGTACTACCCAGACTATTAATGTACAAATTAAACAAAAAAGGAGCGAGTAAGCGCCCATGACGAACCCCTTTTTCAATATTAAAAGATCGTGTACATGTGTACATTCTTCTTTCAAACCAAAATGAATCCTTGTGGAGCTGGTTGAGTATAGATATCTGAGAAAGTTGAAATCATAACGGACCAGAGTTTGTCGTGGACTACACAGGGGACAAATCAACAAAAACTATAAACAAGTTACTGTGTTTTATGTGTACATATTTACCCATCAGCAGATTCAAATTGATGGCTCTGTGGTCCCAATTCCCTGTCAAAATCCATATTGTAGGTCCGAAATTATGTTATTACAGTCTGCCCACTCCTGTAAACTACATAAAAGTATGCAACCCACCACTTTAACTAAAGAGTCTAGCAAAGAGACAGGTCTGTATTGCGCAGGACAGTTACAGTCACCTTTTTTTGAATATTGGCCCAATATGAGACCAGGAATTTGAGAATCCAGCACTCTGACAGGATCTAAGGATGAGAGTCAAGAGGGGGCCCCAAAAATCAGTGTTAGCCTTAAAAAGGTCAATCGGAATCCCGTCTGGGCCTGGTGCTTTATCTCCTTTACTTGATCTTAAAGCCAGGTTGACCTCTTCCAGCGTGAAATTAAGGTCAAATGGATTTGGGTAAATGTAGACTTGAAAGAATCAGCCAGAGGCACAGATATAGAGCTGTTACTGCCCCCTTTTGTTGTATCGGCGTGTAATTTGGAAAAGTGAGCTACCCACTCTTCTACAGTCACTGCAACCTCAATTCTGGGCTTGTCATCATCACTGAAGAAGGGGAGTTTATAACACACCAAAATACCATGGTGACCTTATTACAGCTTGCCTCATACAATTTATTTCCAGGCCTCCTCTTTCAGACCTTTTTTGCGTTTTTTAGGGTGAGCCTATACTCCCGTCTCCAATGCTGTACTTCCGAGATATTGCTGGGTAAGCTATTTAAAGCACTTTTTTAATTTTTGTGAGCCTGGGTACAGGCATGATGAAACCAACCCTTGGTATTTGCAGCTCCTCTCTTCTGGTTGGTAGTTAGCCCTACTTTGATTTTCTTAGCAATATGGTTAAATGCCTCTATAACCGTAGTAGCTTCTGCTGACTCATCTAAACAAGCATGTTGATGGGTTAGTTGTTCTAAGAATCTGATCCGATCAACCATAGAGCAGCTGGTTGATCAGCGCAAAGTAAAACCATTTATACAAGAGAGCTCTATACTCTCCACTGATAAAGTATGATGACAAACTCCTTGATTATTTACAAATTTAGTATCCAACCCTAAGCTCTGAGGAAGATGGTCGCTCATTACAAGATCGTAAAGTGCAAAGTTATTAACCAGGGCAGAATAACGATTTGGAAAAAGCAAAAAGTCAATAACACTTTTTCCCATGGTACCATCAAATGTGCAAGGTTCTTCAACTGGCCTGTCACCGAATTCATTACTAAAACCTAGATCGTATTTGAAAAGTAACTCATTGAGTTTCTCTCCATACTCTGAGTGAGAAAAATGAGTGACATCGTCATTTGTGGGGAAAGTCATACCACAGATTTTGTTAGCTGACAATTGGCAGGGTTGAATATTAAAATCTCCCCCCATACCATACCAGGTCCCCTTATCAATTAATGATTCCAGATCAGTATCGAGTTGACTTAAAATATCTAGTATGTCTAGATCACAAGACAATTTGATAGAAAGAGTTAGAAAACTTTACAGCTACATTGGTGGAAACTAATTTATTTGAAACAAAAATACAGAGACCACCCTTGGGCCAACCTTTGTCTCAATGGAATGGCTGGAGAATGGAATGTTTTAAAGCCGTTGAGATGAATTGGTTCAAAGGGTTCAAAGGCCCATGTTTCATGTAGGCAGATTATATTAAAACCTGTCGTAAAGTCTAACCATTCTGGTACATTGTACTTACTACGGAGCCCCACTACATTCCAGCATGAAACTGTGATGAGTCGTACAATTATTGTAGTAGAATCCACATTTACCTCACTCCTCAGTGGAGGATGCTCCACAATTTGCTGAGGATTTGATAACTCGTCATCTGTCAGTGGGCTATTAACAGGGGTCAAGGTTCTAGGAGCAAGTTTATAGGATATAACTCTATTTGGAGTATCTGCCCTCAGTCAGTCTACCTCAGTAAAACTAGAGAGGCAATCAAACCTATTAGACGTCGAGATAGGATACGTAAGAGGACAGGCATAATTTGGATTTGATATTAATGGTTGGTATAGTGATTGTGATTGAGAAGATCGTTGTATCATTACATTGGACTGTATGAGGGGTTGTGGGGGGGTTGATAAAAAAAAAACAAGCGGTAAAACAGAGATTTGGTTTTGATTTATAAACGCTGAACTTGCTCTTCCTTGTATAGTATTACCCAGTGCTGGAGTTTTAAAGGAAAGCACCACACAGTCACCCTGATGTACTTTGGAACCTCTACCAACCCACCCAACCCGTCTAGCCATTTTAAAGTCTGCAAAAAGCACGCTACCCAACCCAACTCTTTTGTTTAGCCAGTTAAGTGATTTATTTCTTAGCGAGTCCCATGCTTCTTGGGTAGAATCACATAAAGTTGGAACATTGGCCAAGATGACCACATAAGGGGTCGCAGCAGGGGGAGATCTTATCGGTCAGAAATGAGAAAAGAGTGGGTAAGAACAGTTCTCACAGCGCAATTATTAGATGAGGAAATAGGTGAAGCCCTTTTTTTAGGGAACCTATTCACTTCTGTGACTTTTGCTTGTTGAGACTGAGGCACTAAATTTAACACTGGTCGATTGGGTAGCTTAGAATTCCCTGAAGCAGTTTGTTGTATTGGAAAAGTTACAGAGTGACTAAAGATCAAACCATTGTTCTTAGAGTGTTCTTTCAACCCCTCCATTCCCTCCCCATGCAAGGGCTGGCTGTTATGGTGGGAATTGACCGAACCCAATCGTTCTACACAATTTAGCACAGCACATTCAATAGCTTTAGGTCTGTCCGTAAGGGTGCAAAGAGGTCTTAATAAGATCTGTCAAAGCTTGAACAGATGTCGCCATTGAGGTGTAATCCAGGGGTGCGGATGACAGTGATTTATTACCAGCTCTGGGGTGCTTGGGAGTAGCTGCCGGCCTCTGCACAGGTACCTTTTTTTTAACCTTTACTGAACCTTCACATGGTGCCACAGTAAGTTCAGCAAAGCGATTCCTGGGAATTTGTGGGCATTTAGAGGGCGGATGAGGGTTCGAGGTGCCCTGTGAGGCAGAGTTCAAAATAATCTCATCATTGTCCGGTGTGCCCAGTCTCACAACTTGAACATTACTAGGTTGGGCAACAGTTTGGGAGACTGAGCATGAATTTATCAGATCAGGGCCACATATAGTTAAAGTTTCCTCCACGCTTAAAATCTGTTTCTCAGTAGCCCCCATTTCTCCTGTAATGTAGTTCATAATGGACTGTCGAGATTTTAGTTGGGACTTAGCTAACGCAGAACTAGGGTGTTTCCTTTTCCCCATGATTTGATATACACAGTTACTTGTATCCAGAAATACGTGGAAGAAAGATAAAACAAAGTAAAAATTGCCAGGAAGACTGGAAATGGTAAACGTCACAAACTTACGATACAAGGCACTTCATTGGCGAAACAGAGGATTATTTGCCGGAACGCCCAGCCAAGAGAGGGGGCCCAGCCCTGCCTCTTCCTGCTGCTGACGGGCACAGACGAGCCAGCCCTTGGCCTGGGCACGCCCGCGCATGTCCCGTGCTCCAGGAGCCCTGGGCTGATTTTATGCACCTCCCGGCACGGATCTAGTGCGTTGGCAGCTCCTGCCGCTTTGGCTTCTGGGGATTGTAGTCCCAGTAAAGTGACGATTGCTGGTCAAGGCCCCAGTAAAGTGCTGAGTGCCAGTCAAGGACACCTTTGCGCACCAAGAGGGGCTCCTACATGCTGACGTCAGTTCGTTCTTACCGTGCCACCAGACTCGGATCGGGAGCTACCACTCCTCTCTCAAGAGACCCGTTTACTTCAGTAATTCTAAAATCCAAGGGAAATTTCACTTCTAAAAACAAGTTTTAAACTCTGTAAGGACTGTCACAAAAAATGTCAGTGATAGATCCTCATCAGGTGTGCCTGGGTTTAAGCAATGACTCGAAGGCCTGCAGCGACTGCATGTCGATGAACCTGAAGGCCATACTAGACTGCAAGGTGAAACTCCATGTCACCAAGCCCTGGAAGACTCTGGGACAAAACTGGTCCAAGTCAAAGGGTTGGAAGTCCTGCAGTGACTGCACGTCGATGAACCTGAAGGGACAAAACTGGTCCACGTCAAAGGGTTAGTCATGTTCCATATCCAGAAGGCACAGGAGTTGTTCCTGGGGTCGGTCTTCATCGCAGGGTAAGTTAAAGAAAAGAACACAAAAAATCCAAGTGCCACTGGGCCACTCCTGAGAGGGTGTAGTCATGCCTCTCGATCTCACTCCCGAAGTCGATCGATGTCAGAGCCTATCTCGCAACTTGTCCCAATAGAACTCGAGTTTACAGGGCCATCTCCGACACCAGGGAGGATCAAAGAGTTATGCAAGGACATGCTGTGACTCTTCAGATCCTTAACAATTCCCTCCAGCATGGCTTCAGACCACAAGGACATTGGTGCCAGTTGCACCCTCTAAATCCACCCCTGGGCCCCTCTTTTCTCCTATTCCAAATCCGCCGCCGGCGCCACACACCATGCCGGTTCCCAGAACCTCGATGCCAATGCCAACTCCATCAAGTCATGAAAACGAGGTGCCCATTATGCTCTCTGACTCCAAGTCTGCGCTGCTCCAATCTTGACCGCATCTGCACTCGGTTACTATCGAAGAAGCACCTCTCTCATTCGACTTGTCTCCCCCAGAAGGAACAACACATACGTTGCATTCCTTATTTGGCATTGATTCGGACAATGGGTATGATGCAAGTGATGAGGTTGGTCAGCCATACCACGAGGAACACTGGTATGGTGACCTTCAAGAAGCCAGTTGACTTTCTCTGAGTTTGGACTCTTCTCAACCCCAGGTCCTGCCACTGGGGCCAACGCTTTTTACGTCACGGTCATTGCTAGAGTGGCCTAAGTTCTTGACCTTCAACTCCCCACCTTAGCGGTCAAACCCAGTATCTTAGCAGAAGTGTTCCAGCCAGGGCAAATATCTACTGACTCCTCTTACCCTTGAATGAGGCCCTTACCGATTACCCTTCTGGGGGCCTGGGCCAAACCTTGCTCTGCCCCCATATACCCACCCAGTCAATTGCCAGATTGTGAGATGTCATTCCCTGGGCGATCTTACATTTTTTTTTCTTTCAGCACACGTCCGTCCCCTAAAAGCTTGGTGGTGCAGATGTCTACAAGTCTGACCAAACTGAATACCTTTACAGCTATTCCCCCCAGCCCACCCCCCCTGATATGGGGTCCAAATGAGTGGAGACCTTTGGGAAGAAGGTATTTTCTTCCACCAGGTTGACCCTCAGATCAGTGATTGCCAGGTGCCTCCTGGGCCTCTATTCCCACGCTCCTTGGGATTTCATGGCTAAAGTCCTCCCAGGTGTTCTAACTCAGGTCATACAGGTTGTTCATGATAAGGCCAAGTTTACAATTCAATGTGTATTGGACACCACAGATTCACTGGGTAAACAATCGGCACCAACCATACCTTGCTGCGTTCAACTCGTTTTTCAAGCAATGTCCATTCATCCCTTATGGACATGCCCTTTCATGGGACTCACCCGTTTGGGGACAAAGCTGATTCAACTCTGGTGACATTCAAGGGGAGCAGAGCCTCAGCTCACTTTCTGAGCTTATCTGACCCGCCTCGCAAGCCGCACCAACTCTACTGTTCCTTTTGCAACTTCGGCAAAGCTACCCCATACCATTAGCCAATTCAGCCCCAGTAAAGTTCAAAGCAGTTTTGCAGCCGTGGTGCCCACAGCCCGAGCGGTCAGGGCCAGTGATCCACTGAGTCCACTGCCACCACCTCCCCGCCGTACAGATCTCAACCTGTCAAACTCCTTTCGTGTGCTCTTAATGGAGCAGAGCCACATGGTTGAAGGCAGGATCTGACGTTTCTTGCTTGGTTTGCAAACCATCACGTCAGACTGGTGGATTCTGCAGACTGTCCGTCGGACTCTGCATTCTTTATCAATACTAACCATTGCTAAAGTGCTTGTGCTCTCTCCTTTAAACATGATAAAACTGGTTTACACCCAATTGGCATACTAATTTACTTGTAATTCCCTAGTAAACTGGTACTACATGTACCTAGGGCCTGTCAATTAAATGCTACCATTGGATCTGCATCATTAATCGTGCAACCCTCTTAAGTAGCCCTTTAAACATGTCTCAGGCCTGCAATTGCAGCCTGTGGGTGCAGTTTTTAACTGCCATTTCGACCTGGCAAATAAACCATCTGCTAGGCCGAGGCCATCCTTTTTAATTAATATAAGTCACTTCTAGGGTAGGCCCTGAACTGCCCAGAGGGCAAAGTGCAGTGTATTTAAAAAGTTGGACATGTACTTTTAAGTTTTACATGCCCTGATGGTGAAAAATTCCACCATTTTTCACTGATGCAAGGTCCACCCATCCCATAGGATAACGTGGGATTAGGATTACTTTATTATATTTGATAAGTGATAACTTCTAATTGGGAGCAAGTAGACAGGGGGAGTTTGGAATTTAAATAATTGTAATTAAAAGCCCTCTTTAATGGAAAAGTTGGATTTTTAGTCACAATTCTTGAAATGCTACTTCTAAAATGTTGTTATTTTCTTATCCTACAACAAGGGGGGGAGTACTGTTACTATCAGAAAGAGAAGGATGTAGGTTGGAGAATGACACAGGAAGTGGGAACCCTAACGATTATTCCTAGGTGCTCTCACACATCTCATGGGATGTCATGCTTCATCATCAGGCATATGGGCCCCACGAAGGGTCTCTTTAGTAGAGATCTTTTTTTTGTTTTGCAGTATGATGAATGGTGAGAGAGGAGGGCATCCAAGATGTGTGGGGTAGAGTGCAAGTGTATGAATAAGTGGAGGAAGGATAAAACTGTCTAAGAGATGCCAAAAATAGTTATTAATATTATGGCTCCCTTGACAGGATTAAAAGACCCTATAAAAAGGCAGGGCTGCTTTGGGTGTATAATGTGCCTAAGTAGACACAAAAAAGTGTATATAGTCAGGTCAACATGTTTCGCGCTTTCTGGCCCAAAAAGGATCCACGGTGCTTCTTCAGGGCCTAACAGAATGGGGGTACTCTTCTTAACCCACACTTGAAAAAGAAGAAATGTGCAGTGGAGGTATTCCCCTATAAAAAGGATGCCCGGTATCTTAGATAAAAATGATCATCCAACCTGCAAAGGAAATGAGAAAACATGAAAAGTACACATGGTGAACCACAATGTTGCATTGTTGGTTTGATAATTCAGTAAAATTACTTTGAAAAACGACTCCAAGTGTAGTCAAGCACATTCTGTGATGCTTCATTAGTCGCCACAGAGGTGAAAACAGTGGAGAGAAATGGCAATATGCAAAAACACAACACAGACAAGTGGACATGCTTTTTACATATAACATAAAATCCGAACTGTGTTGGTGTCACACCCTAAGCCACGAATGGCTGCTTATTTTAGGTGTGAGAGAAGTGTCTTATCCTTAGGATCGACCAAATACGCACCATAGGTCGGAGACAGAGGCTAGCACTTCAGCTTTTGTCTGTAAACAGAAAGTAAGGTGGCTTCGGCTGCAAAGTAAAGAAAAGGGGTTAGGTTCTGTACGAGGAACTGTACTTACATGGCTTCTGCGTGGAGTGCATATACGACCTACCCTCCTCTGCCTACCCGGATCGAGACTGAACAGAGGAGGCAGGTCATATTTAAAGCAAGGCACATTGAATCCATCATGCTCAGGTGTGAGGAAAGTGGGGTGGGAAGTGACCCATCCAGGCACGCATTCAACTCTTACTCGTCTTATGGCAGCGGCCATAATTGAGTATGTACATTGCATAGACTAGGCATACACTCAGGCCGTAAGGGCTCTCATCACAGAGACAAGTAGTAAATCAGTCAAGGGATTGTGGCATAAGTGATACCACATATGTGTCCCCACTCCTGTATTGGTGTATGTAGCGAGGCATCAGTGGGTGTTATGTGTGTGTCCTACCTCCTGTGTCCCTTGATAGGTAGTAAGGGCGAAGAGAAATGCATGAAAAAAGGTTCCCTGGTGAGAAAGGACTCTCAGGAGGCCACTAGTCTTCAGTTGTCTGTCCCCTAGTAGGGTACGTCATGCAGTGGGGTGGTGGATTTTTTCAGTTGATGGTAAAGGAGCACCAGGCCACCCCTGTGAGGAATTCTTTTATGTCGTAATGAACATTCAAGATGGTCATGCTTCGGAATTTCATCATTGAGACTAATACTGTCGGTGGAAAGGCGGAATATCCAATGTTGTTCTCTCTTGAATAGATGGGTATTCTCCCATGAGTAATTAGCCTCCAGAATGATCCACCGAAGATCATCAGAAGAGTGTTTGTAAGTGCAGAAGTGATTACACATTTTCGTGCCACTGCTTCAGCAGCGGATGGTACTCTGATATTTGTCATCCTAGTTGTAACGGTCCTTGTGGTCATACTCACAAAATGGAGGTCACAGAGGCAGGTAATGTGAAAAATGCCGTTTATTGTATTGCACTTAGTGTGATACGTCTGAATCCAAGTGAATCGGGGGCACAGTTTTATTTCCTTTGAAGGGCGGGTGAGGGAACAGACCACAGGACCCACATAGGTAGTGTCCTGTGACAGGTGGTTGGGCCCGCAGTGGGTGCTGCATGTGGGGTTGTTGAGCCCGTGGCCTGATGTGTATGAAAAGGTCTTTCAGATGCTGAGTGCGTCGAAATGCAAATCATGGTCATAGTATCTCTAGGGACCTTGAGATCAGAATACCCTAGTGCTTTGTGATAAAGCGTTTTATCCTGTTTGAGTTAGGGATGAAGGTGGTTCATCCCCTATCTCATCCCCCATACCACCTGACTGGCATTTCACTGATAACTCTCTCAACCTAGAAACAAACTCATCAACAGTCTTCCCCACACGCTGTGGTTGCGTATAAAACGCTTACCTTGCCATGACAATATTTGTTTCTTTCACAAACCTGCTGCTCAATCTATATCTAGCTTCCCTATAAACAGTCACATACAAAAAAGGGGTAAGTACGGAGGAAACAATATATCTCTTTTATTTAGGTATGGGGAACAATTAATTACCCCATCTACAGCCCTCAGTCCTCCACAAGTGTATTGCCTAACTATTTAAGGATACACATACATAATGGGACTGATCTTTGAACAACACATTAAATGACAAACAATTATACAAAAATACACAAATACATGAAAACAGTGTGTAAAAAACAACCTATGATCTAAATTAAATGTTACCAATCCCTAACTCAATATTGCTACTAGTGTTCACGCATATAATCTGAGTGATACACACAGAGGTAGTCACAGTGTGCCAGTCACAAAGGCACTCTTTTAGCCTTTTTAGCTCATATTTGGCACACAAATCTAATCAATCGCGTATTTTTATAAGGACTCCTCCGAAGCTTGTCTTGTCAAGTTATAATATTGAGTTAGGGATTGGTAGGACTGAGGACTGTAGATAGGGTAATTAATTATTCCCCATACCTTAATAAAAGAGATATATTGTTTCCTCCGTACTTATCCCCTTTTTTAGGTCTCACTGAGCCCCAGCGCTTGCGCTGGCTCGAAGAGACATTCTGTATGTGGGATTTTCAAAGTGCTGCTGGCTGGCCTAACGCTTGCGTTCTCGCGATCGTGCACGCGCGCAGCCGGCCGCCAGCAGCACTTTGAAAACTCGTGTGCGTCATCGCGATCACTTTCGCTTTCAGAGCGATCGCGATGATGCACGCGCACACACAACTCCCGCTTCTCCCCCTACCCCACCACATTTTGCATCTCCGGCCGCTCGCGCGCGGCCAACACTTGTCTTTTCTCTGTAAGCTTTTGTTTCTATCACATCTTCTCCCCTGTATTTTCTTCCATTAAAGGCTCCCCGTATCTCCTCTCCTTATGTCATCACGTGCCCCCTGCCTCTCCTGCTCTCCCCTTTCATCACGATTCACGTCTCCTTTCATCACGATTCGCGGCTGCCCTCTCATCCACCTGCTTTTCATTTCAACAAGGGGGTTCTTCGGTCTCCTCTCTCCGGCAGTTCCTCCCGCTTCGCTCCCCTTTACTGCTGCCGGCATACACCCACGTACATGGCCCCAGTAAGCTGTCTATTGTATTTTTAATTTTTTTGTACCAAGAAATGGAAAAACTGTCCGTATATAATTTTACAATTCAACAAGTGAATTCGTGCTTTAGAAGAAATAGCCAGGCCTGTGGAGAACATAAAAAACAGCCGCTGGCTCTCAGGAGAGATCTAAGTCAAGAAGTTCTTCACCCTTGAATCGTATTTTCGTGGTACACGGCTTATTCAAAGTTTAAAGACTTAGACGGAATCCCATCATTTGAGATTGCAACAATTTCTTTGCCATATGTTTCGTTACTACGACACCCTCCTAAAATGAAATATACATAGCTAGGTATCTTATTTACAAGCCCCTTGCGCCGCCTGGTACATAACTTTTTCCCACATAAAAAAGTGACGCACCGGCGGCGCAAGGGACTTGTAAATAAGCTCCGTACAATACCGTTTAATGTTTTGCATACTTTTTGTATCACTCATGTTTCCTTACGGTTGGGTACCAAGCATTGTTCTGTTTACGACCTTGACTACTTCAACAGACAGATGGTATACGCTCGTTATGATAGGGCAAGAATCTATAACCATAGAAACGTTTGAATAAGTTTACCTGTGCCTCTGGAATCTTCCGGAATGCCTCGCTCTGGTGACTAGAGTGTCCAACAGGAACCAGGCTGTGGTGGTGGGAGATTAAAGGGTTGGAGGGTCTGGTTGGGAGGGGGACGAGGAGTGGGGGGCACGGTGGTTGCAGAGCCCAGTAGCGGACAAAGCTGAAAGGCGCGGTGGCTGACACCTCTCTGACCACTCGGGACCCTTCTGAGGCCTAACTCTGATTCCAGGGTCACGTCATTCGAGTTTTGTCCCATCTGCCCCCCGCCCCCAAGGAAATGACGAAACCCCACAAATGACATTGTGCAGTGATGCACTCAACGCGCTGGCCGCTGTGCTTTGATGAAGTCAATGGAGGTGTCCAGCTGGGCCCATGGGCCACTGACCACGGCTAATGAAGCACGGGCCAGGGGGAAGCGACTCAATCAACGGCTTTGCCGAGGAGCAGACACACTTCTAGCCGGACGCTGTTGCAGAAAGAGGTGCGAGTTTTTTCAGATCTGAATTCAGCTTGAAGTGTGACCATTTCTATAACCAAGGTGTTTTTTTTTTTTTTACAGTTTGTGTGTCTTTAATATAGGGCAAACTTGGACCACGGTCATGAGACCGTTTTACATAAACGCCAGATTATATTACAGAAGGTCAGATTAATTTTTAAAGGCACATACACATTAGGTGATCTGAATCACAGACTGTTGAGATGATGCCGGTACTCGAACCTGGATTCCGAGTTCCAAAGTCGGCAGCTTGGGCCGTTAGGCCACATCTCCTCACCCGGTTCTACTTCTAAAAACCCGCCCAAAGCCCCGGTTCCATTGTGCCACCTCATTGAGTGATTTTCCCAAGCGAAGTCGCGGATAGGACTCGGAAAGACTACACTTTTTTTGTATTCTACCATCAGCAGGTGTTATGTTACTGTCCAAAAACCATTACCATTATGAGGAGCATTTGTATGTTTGTGTACAAAGTATGGGATCTGAGAAGGCCATGGTGCAGACAGAGTTTCTAAAGTGTGAGAATAAAAGCAGACCAGTGGACCAATATGGAGCTAATTCAGATTCAAGCATTGGCAATCCCAACATGACTGTCTAAGCGCCTTGATGCCCTTGGGCTTAGTTAGCGCTCTATAAGTTTTATTTCATTCATTCGTGCATTCATTCTAAAGAATGACATGTTAAGCCAGACCTAAACATTCATGGATGTTAAAGAATGCCCTCCCCCAACTTGCAGAGAAAAACGCCATAAATTATCTAGTCATCTGAGACACTGTAATAGCATTACAATGGCATGTGTGTGTGTGCCCCAGAAAGTTCAAGGATAGACAGCTGGATAAACAAGCATTTGCAATGCAATAGGTCTCGCATTTATACGAGTTTGAGCTATTGGCATTGTAAATGACAATGCTTTTTATTTAAGTTTAGTTTTTTTAAAACATAAATAAAAGGCACTGTCATTTACAATGCCAATAGCTCAAACTCGTATAAATGTGAGACCTATTGCATTGCAAATGCTTGTTGTACATGACATTGTTCATACCCAGGTATAGGAGGGTGATTTGGGTATACCCCTTGTATATATACATCTTCCCTATAAACATAAGCAGCAATCCTTGCACCAGTATCCTAAGCGGGTGGCAAAAACATAAAAATTCTTTGTGCTTCAGAACCTAAAGATTTGAAGAGGATTGCTTTTTTCCTTGTAGAACTATAATCTTCACTATCCAAAGCTAATAAGTAGTTGTCGAACATGTCAAGCCAGTCTAGCCACTGAATGGCCAGTGTCCCCTGATGTTGCACAAACAGTGGTGGCGCTGCAATTGAAACTTGCTCCTTGAAGAACCACTACAAAAGCTGCGCTCCAAATAATAATTATGGTGAAAGCCCAAGGATACCATAAAATTATTCTAATTCATTTCTTTCCACAAAAGACTGGTGTGCGTGTCACCGTGCTGTGTTAAAACTGGTGTGCGCTCACTGCCCTGCGTTGCACCCAGCAGAGTTGACTTTTCCTGCTTGCTTTTTTGTTTTAAACAATACTCCTTTAAAGAACTAGTGTGCGTGTCACCGCACTCTTCCACAACAATGAGCAAGAAATAAGGACACAGCTCCTAAAAACAAGCATTGGCATAGCCAATAGGTCACGCCTTTGGGAGGGGTTATTAGTTTTGCAGAATATGAGGCCTCCTTAAGTAATATGTTGAAAATCGTCTCATAAATGGGAAACATGCACCGAATTGTAGCAGTTGACTTTTTTTAGTGTAGTTTAAGGCCTATTCAGGGGAGTTTGTGTCGGCTAGGACTCACCATCCAATAGTATGCATTAATAACACTAAATACATTATGGTCAGATATTATTTTATATTTAAAAAGTAAACATACTTTTATTATACACACTACAACATTAGAATATAAAGCAAGCCAATTGACTCTGTCAGTGGGTCACAGCATTATAAGAACCATAAGTACATGTTAAGAAAACGCAAATATATTAAACAGATACATGCATTTTATGGCTGCGTCCGTCATACTTGCGCAGGAACATACTGCAGCGACCAGAATTGTCTGGCGTTATAAGGTTTGGTAACTTTTGTTTTTTAAATCTTAGAAAATTAAAGTTTTACAACAGGAGCTGCAAGCCCAAACTACCCAGGTGCAGACACCCTGCTTGCGGCTCTTTCTCCCTCCACGGGCGGAGGAGCCATGACAGGACTCCCAATTTTATCCTGAGCTACGCAGATCTGTTGGGTCCACAGCTGTTCACGATGTCTCGAAAATCAGCTAATTCTCATAATTTCAGAATACAGTGCACCTGTTACTGCTTCCCCCGCCCACAAGAACACCAAGCATATGCAAAGTTATACTATATTAATTTGGGTGATGTTATCGGTCTCTGAAGGATGAAAGGTGGAGTAGCGCGCTCCACAGAGTTTACATTTAGGAAATTACTAGTGACACAGATCTTCACAGCAGGTGTTAGCTCACCGCACAACCCGGCAGACTGATTCTATTCTTCAGCATTACAGGACCAGACGGCCATGTCGTGACATCACAGCACACTGGTTCGAATGACATCCTGAACAAATCAGTTGCCTATCTCGACCCTGGCAGGCACGGTCTAGTGGTACTAAGAAACCCTGTGTCTCGGAACTCAGCTTCCCGCTTGAATAAATTGTGTGACCATATGCAAATTGTCTTTTCTCACAGTACCTGTAAACTGCTGCTGCTTAAAAAAGAAAATCACATTTAAAATGTGTTTACAAAAGTTTGTTGGACATTGTACCATTACTCTCCTTTCCCACAAAGGTCAGCAGTAGGAAACACATTAAGTATAACACAGCACAGCTGGATTTTATAATATGTCTCAGAAATAAACAGCTACAGAAGTTCTCAGAAAGCCCCAATCTCTGTTCCCCATGGTCTGTAGGGCTTGCCAATGTATGATGCCTGCGCTGGTCCAGACGGGTTCAATACATTTGGGGATGGCAAGTGGAAAGACCCAAATGAAAAAGGGAACGCAGTTAAGGACACCATGGAAGATAACAGAGGGCCAGAGAGTTTTGAAGAGAGAATGACCAGGAGCACAGACGCCAAGCTGCTATTAGGGTGCACTCTTAGAGAAGGGGAGCCCGGGTGTGAGGAGACGGCCACCAGCCTACTTTGGTGATGTGCTTCTGTGGAGGGGACTATTGTGCTGATGTTGTTGTGGCCGTTCTGTGTCAGATTCAGCGGGTGGGTGTGATCAGGGTGATGTCCGAACCCGGTGCCACCCCAGTGGATGTGTTCAGTGCCCGTGTGCGCACTGCTAGCTGCTTCCCGCGGCGAGGCGTAGTTGTTCAGGTGGGAGACCAGGCGTACCCTCAGAGAGTGAGGGGTATCCAGCCCCTCAATGATGCTGAGATACCGCGCCACTTCCGCCACGCACTCGCTGAATCCCAAACTGCGATAGTCCATTGCCAAAGCGTGCGTATCGAAGTAGCCTCAAGAAGAAAGGAGAGGCGCTTTGTTATAACAATTCCCTCCAGCGCTGAAGAACCAAAATCGGGGAACAGAGATGTTCACTTCTGTATTCCTGTATTAATATTAACAATGTACAAGAAAGTACACAGAAACAGAAAACAAGCGCGTCCGCGAAAGTGAAAGCGACCGCGCTGTGTTTCATTAGTAACATGATCCACAATAACAAGGGAGGAATGCAGCTGCCACAATGCACGCCGCTGCTCGCTCCCGATACTAAAACGCTGTGGAAGTGAACATTTACAGAAAAGGTACACCCGCCTTTGGCCATTTGCGTGATTTCATTATTGAAAGCCACACGCAATGGCCAATAGGATGTGTGGGAGTTGCCAAACCCACACGTTAAAGTTTTGGGTAAGTTTGGAGTGCTCACAAGAAGCCTCCCAGCTAAACCACGCACTGCGCTAGGCTCGACCTAAAAACTGCTGCCAGGGAGAATTTCGATACACAAGGTGAGCACGTCACCGCGTGCGAATCAGCCAGGCAAATGAAAAACACATCGGGGTTTGCGCCGGTCATGCGCCGCTCCTGCCAACGCAAATCAGACGGTGACTGCGAAGAGAGCAGCACGCTCTGGGCACACCCTCTGCTTGCACACTTGCTGACACATACGCTGGACGTTCGCCTCACAATGCCGGCTGCAACATGCACTGGGAGTTCCACCACGGGTGCTGATCGATCGGTAAGCACTCCCAACCACACGTCCTGAGTGTTCCACCACATGCGCTGAACGATCTGGAGAGCGTGTCCTGGAACTAGGAAGACTTGCACTGCTCACCCCCAACTGCTGGCTCTAGCCACTTGCTCCTCAAACTCTTTGTAACCCCCAAAACGGGGACTACAGTTGAGCAAAACAGCTCCCCTCAATGTCAAAGCACTTAGCAACAGTGTACCTTAGAAAGGGTTGAGTCCCAAGCCCTTTTTATGTTTATTAACTCTGTCCTGGATAAGCGCTCTCCTGTCCCTGCGCACCCTGAGTTCACACATCACACGGCAGGCTGAAGGCAGTAGGCTGCCCCTTTGTTGCCAAAAAACTGGGCTAAATGAAGTTGGGCCATACACCTGAAGCCTTTTGAAGCTCTTTAATTGAGCCCGCCATAGCGTGACTTTCTCTCGCCATCCTCAGCATAACCTGCCCACACTTCAAATGATAACATTCCAACAGAACCTTAAAGCCAAGGTTCTGACAATACATATATGACACTCCTCTTAATTCAGCTACGAGCAATGTCCCTCCTTACCCGTTGTTCTGTCTCAATTCAGCTCTAGATGGTCTCTCTCCCTGTCATCATATTTCTGTGCAGGCCCCCCACCGGGGCCTTTAAGGCAATGAAGGTCAATCATATGGCTGTCTTTTGCCAATTGTATTTACTGGGCCAGACTTCTGTCCACTTTGCTCCTCCTCACCAGCTGATGAAGGTTCTTGTGCTCTGTCTGTGTGGGGGGAGACCAGGGGGCCATTCAGTAGGACATTCAGTCACAGGTCTCACTCCCCAATTGCTGGCTGGACTGTCATGCACTTATCAGGAGGGCCTCATACTGAATGCAAAGCAAACACAACAAGATGATGGTCGGAGCGCTGAAACTTTTCAGACACTCGCCCCCATTCACAGATCTGGATTGAATCCATCATCGTTCTTTAGCTCACTTTGCCACCCCAGTTCAGACACAGGTATATGCAAATCAGTCTTGACCCTGAGCCTCATGGGAACAGTTCAACCCGAACTGCCAAGTCAGGTCTTCCATGGACCGGAAACAAGCATCCTGGGGTCGGTTTTGGGGTAAGCTTGAATCCAGTGACAAAGTGAGCAAGGGACAATCTTGAATACAGCACTGCACTCCTCCTCCCCCCACCATGAGTCACTGATAATGCACGTTGTATGGTCAGTTCACTTGGTCTCCACGCTGACCTCTCTGCAGAAATCAGCCTAGAAGTGGGAGCCCATCACAAATCAGCTTGCACCTGCACCCTCTGTCCATTGCACCATATGTGCTCCACAAGGGCCGGTCACTATCTCACCTCCTTATCAACTGCAAGACTTGCAAATTCTTTTCCCCATTTCAGTAATTTAGCTGCTCCTCTTTTATCCCATCTGCTCTGCACCCCACCCGCGCTGCTGGCCATACTCCTTTGGATCCGCGGGTGAATGTATCAGTCTCACCACAGCCGATTCGTTGGCCTCTGTTTTGCCCACTCGGACCTCCAACAGCATTATCAGCATCCCCCTGCGGAAGCTTGGTTTGCACCATTCTACCTCGCACTCACTTCGAGGGGCGCTCCCGGGGACAGCCGCCCCACTCACACTGCCCCAACCAGGCACGCATAGAAGTGACAAAACGGCATTTCAAGATTGTTTATGTGTCCTGTACATAAAGAATCTTACCCTGCATGCACACACTCTTGCACCATGGTGCAAGGGTGCCTGCGATGGTGCTACACTGCTAAGTGTAGCACCAGCACTGGAGGAAACGCAGGGCTGCACCATATTCTTGTAAATATGGTGCAGTCCTGCGTTTCTGAAGTGGCGGAGCCTATCGTTAAGCCAAGGAGGCTAACCACACGCTCCGCCACTTCTGTTGTAAATATCCCCCTTAGTATTTTATATTCAAAGAAACAATTTAATGGGAAGGTTGGTGCTGCAACTCCATGACTTACTTTTAATTGGTTGGTTTTATTTTGCAGTACGCGGCTCCTGCTCCTGCCAGGGCCAGACTGGAAACCCAAAGCAGCCCTGGCAAATGTTTTCAACCTAGTCGTCACACGGTGCACACCAAGTGAAGTGAGTGAGCCTTACCACTACAAAGGGGGCTTCGGGGGGCTCCCCCCCCAAGAAATTCAGGAAACAGTAGTGCATTCTAAAACACATTTATCATTATATATTAAATTATATTAGCTTTTAATGAATAGCAAATGAAGACCATACTATGCACTAGGATACGGCAATCTTTGTTGGGGTTCTTCAATGATTCCTTTATTATCACCCTTCAACAGTGCCTCTCATCTCTCCATAGCCCCACTGTCTCATACCATTGTAGGATGTCAGAGCTCTTTACATCACACACATATAGAGACAATTAATCATACGTGTAAATCAGTGTATAGAAAATGTTGCATAAGGCAAAGGGTACTACAAGGTGTAGGATTCACATGTCATTCATACTGGTATGCCTTTTTAAAGAGTGCTTGGTCTGGAGAAGCACAAACATGGGATTCAGAACATCACCCAGTGGTTAGCTTTGACTTTAACAATAAAAATGTATTTCCGCCAAGATAAACCTTTTTAGCAGCATCAGGATAATGAAAGACTGGGAAAAAACATAAGTTACTAACTTGTACCATGCAGTTTGCAAGCAGCTCTTTAATCACAGTTTATAGGTCACTGTGCTAGATTTCGGTTGTCACTTATGAACTGCACAGTAACAAAAGAATCTCTGTGACAAAAGCAGTAACACACTCACCTATGCACTTAAAATACTGTTTTTTTAAATGCATGGTACACTTTCTTTGCAGTAGGCATTTTAACCCTCTGTGCTACATTAGATAACTCAAATCTGCCACTGGACAAAATTCTCATCTCTCCAGCAGGTGCATTAATCACTGGCTTTATTTTGACACTTTTATTGTTGCTCGAAAACTGCTAATTAGACAAGGAACTTTGCAGTGCTTTTAAGACTGCCTCCTGCGGACCCCCTGAGAATGTGTCACAGACCCCTGGGGGTCCGTGGACCACAGTTTGGAAACACTGCTTTAGTTCGATTGTTTACCATTGGTTGACTTTATTGTCATTCTCATTTTCTTGCTTCTTATTTGATGACTTGCCTTCCTCTTTTTGTGTTTGACCTGCTCATAATCCTTTTGATTGGTGGATGAGTATCTTCCCACTGCTCACACTTTCTTTTTCATTCAGCACTCCATGAGAGTGCAGTATATGTTTTCTAGCTCTCTTGCTCATGTGCTGCCCCATGTGCTGTATTGCCCACCAAGCCTACTTGCTTGTCTGTAAGCACAGCAAGAGGCATATTTTAGCTGGGGTTTGACTGAAGAGCAGACTTTAAGGGTCGTATTTGTTATCGCCTGCATTCCACACATTGCATCAGAGCACACGTTTTGGAAAACAAAGAGCCAGATTATGATGTCAGACAGACTGCAACTGACAGTCCATCGGTGGCGGTCCGTCTGACATCTGGGGCTGCGGTCCGACTACCGCATTAAGATGCGGTTGGTAAGAGACAGCAGTCAAAGCGTAATACCCTACAATAGGGGTGGTGCTTGTGGAGGCACCGTTGTAGGAATTACGCTGTCCCTTTTCCCCCTGCCTTTACATGGTCTGACCGCCATGTAAAGGCAGACGGAATGGGGCTTTGGAAGACCCTAGAAGGGCCTCCTTTGCCTGTGGGCCTCTCTATGAGCCCAGGGGGGAACATTTGGTGCCCCGATAAACATCCATACACCGTGTGCCAGGCACCACATGGCACATAGATGTTTGAAAACATACCCTTTACTATTGCGGGTTTTGCTGAGGGCCTTTTCCGGCTGCCAGCTCAAGCCGCAATAGTAAAGGAAATGTTTCTGACTGCCGTGCTTGGAATTTGGCTGGTGGGACCAATGACACCTTGTCGGGCAGTCCCATTCCCACAACAATGTTGTTCGTACGCTAGTGCGACATTTCATCATAATGAGGGCCCAAAAGCCTTTTATGGCGCTGGGGGAAGGGCCATGTGTTGCACTCACTCAGCTGGCTTCTAAGGTAGAAGGTGTACTAAGCAAGACTCCCTGGAGGCCCTTAAATCCCTTCACTGACTTGTTACAAGGTACTAGATGGCTGAGTCCTGTGAAAGTGAAGTTGACCTTGGCAAGCGTTTCCCTTTACATTCTGACACATACTTATTGTTTAAAATTCTGTTCTGTTTCCCCAAGTGAAAAGTACTTATACAAAATCATTCCATTTATAAAGAATGAAAACATTCAATTCAATGTACAGATTTGAGATACCATAAGATACATGTTTGCTTTTCCTCCAGCATTTTGATTTTTTAAAAACTTTTTTTAAACAAATACCTTGCAGATAAACATTGGCAACAGCTCTGCACTGGTATTATCAAGGTGAGATTTATTCGTTTTGCCAGTGCTTGTTTGTATTAGTATTGTCTCTTCTCCTACAAGGGAGTGTACTTTTATTTACAACAGTAGTATGTGCGAATATGTGACATATAATAGACCGAGTTAATGCATGAATTGTAGACAGAACAAGTCGAAACACTGAGCTGAGATTGCCTTTTGCCTCTCTCGCCTCCGACTTGTTCTGTCTAAATTTAGTTCATGCAGGAGCACGGTGAAATCCCAAGTTATGTGTTTGTACTGTAGACTGCTCGTGCAAAGGAAACAGGCACTCGGCCGTCTGCAGAGCCTTCGCGGTTCGGCCCTAGTTATTCTAAATAGAGAGAATCCCTTCTGCAATAAATGAGTATTTGACGTAGATCCCCAAATCACAAGGCACTTTCCCTCTTGCTCTGACAGTAATGAGTATAGGTGCTGCAGGATGACTATATATGTCGAAATGCATACTCATTGGAAACCACTGAGCAGTAACTGCTAGGCTTATTCGACAATTATGATACCATAATATGACAAAAAACACACGTCTTTACAAGCTCTTGCTTCTTTTGTTGAAAAATAGTGCATATTAGAGTTCATATTCTAAAGATTGACTCCTGTAAACAGTGTTCAAATATCAAAGTCTAAATCCTTGAATACAGTGCTCTCCTAAAATATTGTTCTTAATTTGAAAGTTTGTAATATCTCAAGGCAAAAAAAAGTTTATATTCCAGCTCTGGCAACAGAAATCCGACTGCAGCAACAAAGGATGTTGACTGTCTCGCAACGAACTAGTACTCAATTAATCCAACGTGGCCACCACTCTTGCAAGTCCTGGGAGAGTCTTGTGGTGCCTGAGACTTATAGTATGTTTTAACTCCAACAATGTTCCTTGCATTGTCACTAAGGTAAATCCTCACAGCATGCATGGAAGAACTCTTCTGCCTCTGAAGAATTGCATACCTATGACATATGTCGGAGTGCGTCTTGACAACTGTCATGTTATGACATAACATTAAATAAGTGGTCGAGTAGTCCACCACATAAAAACGGCTGCCTCTTTAATTTAGTCCTATTTTCTGTAAACGTTTATCATTATGCACAAACACTGCAAAAAGGGTAGGTTTTCTTTTAAGTGGATCTGGTGGTTACTGCCAAATTACAGCAGAGTATTGCTTTCTTTAGGTATATGATACCGTTGTCTGCAGAATTTTCTATTCTTCAAACATATACTCGGATCCAGGGCATTAACGTATTCTGTATTGGATTCAAAACTATATTTTAACTCAGACTACATCTACGAACACAAGCATAACATTTCATGAGTTTTTCTTAAGTGCCGTGTCAAACTGCAGCATTATTTATATAACTCTTACAATTCACAGTGTGACCTTAGAAGGGATTTGTTTCAACAAAAGCATTTTTAGGGCTATTCATATAGGTGATTTACATTTGTGAGCAATTGACAAGCGTAATTTACTCTTACACTTTTGAGTAACTTTACTTCTTTGTGCTATTCACAAAATATGAGTGTGAGGCCACTCAAAAGTGTAGAGCTACACATTTCCACCTCCTGCAAAAGTGGGTGGAGAGAATATTATGGAGTTAGTAGTAAGTCCAGCACCACACAAGGCGAACCACTGATACTAATGGACACCCTCTCTTAAAAAATAATGGTGAAAAAACTTCAAATAAACTCTCATAGACAATAATAGTAAAATACATGTAATTATTTTAAAATAGTTACAAATATAAATAAATACAATTTAATGGTAAGAAAAATATCTAAAGACTATATATATTTATTTTTTAAATATAAAATATTTTAACATCCTTTTCTTAATTGAAGAATTAATGTAACATTAATTTTTCTTAAAATGTCTAAATTGCTTTTAAATAATTATATGTATCACTTTTAATAATTGTTAATAATTATTAATCCATAAAATATATTTTGTAACTTTAGGTGAGATTGTATTTTTTAAGCTAAACTTCAGAAAAATAATTTTTATCTATCTATTTATCTATCACTCTCTCTCTTTCTCTTTCTCTCTCTCTCTCTCTATATATATATATATATATATATATATATAATTAGTTCAAAATGTAATTCAAAATTAAGTTAATTGTAATTGTATTGTAATTGCATTTATATAGTGCTTACTACCCCTGACGAGGCATCGAAGTGCTTTTTCGGCGAGTAGCACGCTACTCCGGGACCCATAAAGGATTAGTGTTGAATTAGTATAGTGAAATACGAAAGTGATTTAAGTCGTGTATACGTTAGTCAATTACTTGGATTCAGAAGGACATCGGAAGGATAGAAGAGGGAAAAAAGGTTTGTATTTATATAGCGCCTGTTACCCCTGATGGGGTGTTGAAGTGCTTTTTTGGCGAGTAGCACGCTACTCCGGAACCCATAAAGGATTAGTGTTGAAAATTAGTATAGTGAAATGTGAAAGTAATTTCAGTGGTGGATATGTTATTCAGTTATTTGGATAGAGAAAGGTAGCGGCGGGATAGAAGAGGGAAAAAAGTTTGCATTTATATAGCGCTTGCTACCCCTGATGGGGTTTTGAAGCGCTTTATTGGCGAGTAGCACGCTACTCCCAAACCCATGAAGGATTAGTGTTTAATAGTGCTGCATCATTGTTATTTTGTTCTACATTTGAAATAAATAAGTAACATTCATTTACATTAATGTTTATTAAAAATATTTCTGCCAAAATATCATAAAGTTTTATAAACTTTTTTAATTTTCCTCATACTTTACCATAAGGAAATCTCAAACTCGACCATAGAATGCATGCTCTCATTGTAAAGAGCTGAGGTGCAGTTCCTCCCTGCACTCGGTGGCAGGCACCTTAGGGTGCCTGCCGCCGGGTGCAGGGATCAAGAGGGGTTCACGGTGCCCCCTCGGCCGCCATCCGAAGGCCTTGCACCTATGGGTGCCCTCCTGGGAGCCCCCAAAGTCGACTTCCCACAGCCTTGCTGTGTTGGAAAGGCCGGCAAAGAAAGCCCTTGAGATTACATGAGGCCTTCTGAATGGCAGACAGGCTCTCGGAGCTCATCGTAAGCCATTTGGAAATCCTGTTTGGATTCATTTCCGACCGACTCCATCAAAATGGATCGGTTGGAAATGAATCCAAACAGGAGATTACAATGACGTGGGGATGGCTCCGACCGAGCATTTTCATCAGCCCCTAAGTAGCAAACTTAGATGTGTGAGGATCACTACATACAAAATATAGGAAAGGTGGAGATTTACACTTGATAAGTTTGTGATGTGCATTTTGTAGTACTACTAAAGTAATACAAAATACAGTTTATAAATAGGTTGCATAGTACTTTTATAATGTTCAGCACTCAAATTTCCCAGATTTGGTGCAAAGGGTGCTTCTATTGCCGGGACTGGTGGCTCAGTGGACTAAAGCAGCCACTGCAGGGGGCCTGTGTTTAGGCCTGGGCTAAAATTCCGTTCCGCTCGTGGAAATTGCGAAAATTTGACATTTTCGCGTTCCGCGGAGAGTGCGAAAATGTCAAAATTTCTGCAATCCGCATTTTACCGGGAATTTTTTGCGTGCTCGCACTGTAAAATAATACCTTCTCGCGTGCGCGCGATCGCCTTACCTGAATCCCCGCGTTCGCCGACAAGTTTTCCCGGTCCGGTCGCTTACTCCACGAGATGTTGGATTGTTGGTAGCCATTTGCGCTGTTCGCGCCCGCAGTAACGTCATTCGTCGCGCGATCACGTCTTTCTTCTCGCGATCATGCACCGCGAGACAAGTGAAAACAAGATGGCCGCGCCCGCGAGGGGTCCGCATGGGTAAGTTGGCGAGCCGCGACCACGCAGAAAATACCACGAACGGGCGGGAAAAAAACTTCAGCATCTTCGAGATATTTCCGCGTGTTTGCGGAGATTTTTTACATTTTCACGATAATTTGAGAAAGTGAATTTCGCAAATTCCGCCCACCCCTACCTGTATTTGACCTCATGGTCACAGGTTCAAATCCCGGCGGGTCCACTCAGCCTTTCATCCATCTGAGGTCGATAAAATGAGTACCGTTAAGTTGGGTGACAATAAACATCTGTTGTTCAGCGCCAGGACAGCTACGGGTAATCGTGCGCTTTACAAATACACCTGTTATGTTATTGCAGCTCATCATCATCTGTAAAAAGAACTTATTCCTAAATACTTAGGGTCTCATTACGATGTCGGTCAGAAAGCATTCCGACCGACTCGGATTCGGGGGAGTCCAACCAAGCGATTACAATGTCTCCAAAAACCGTTCGGTCAGACTCCCATTGACTTCAATGGGAGCCTGTGTTCGGACCGACAACACAAGCTCCCATTGAAAAAAGGGGTGGTCGCATAAAAATTTGCACCCTGTGGTGGCGGGCACCCCTCGGTGCTTACCACACCATGCATGTTTGGAAAGAGGGGACCCATGGGTACCCTCAAGGGCCCCAACCGGAGGTCTCTGGGTGAAGGGGAGCCTGCTACAGGCCCCCAAAGTCAGATTCCGGCAGCCGATCCGTGTCGGACAAACCAATTCGGAAAGGCTGTCCGAATCCGACATCGTAATGTGTCGGTTGGACACGCGGTCCATAGACATGTACGATTCAGCGCCGACTGACTTAGTTTCTCTGAAAACCGATCAGAACCGATTCAGAACGACCGAATGATTTCCGACTATCGTAATCGGTCGGTCGGATGTGTTTCCGAGTCGGTTGGAAATGCTGTTTCCGAATCGGATTCGGGCAAACCGAATGCCGTTCGATGCCTTTCCGACCGACATCGTAATTGGCCCCTTAATAGTTGTTTTTTAGGGCAATGATAAATAATGTGGGTACTAGATGTGGTCTTGGTCTGTTTATGATAATTCCAGTGATCACTACCAATGGTAGACCCTGAGGAGTGCATACAATGATCGTATATTTAAGGTGGCCATTATTTCAACCTCAGGATCAGATGGCTGTTTTTCAGCCTTAGCCATATTGTCTAGGACATACATCTGAGTGAGTGATACAATGAGTTTAATAAAAAAAATATCATATTTACACAAAGGTACCATAAAATATTGGCAACCAGCTACAATTAGCTAACTTTGATGTTAGTTAGGTTTTTGTACACTTTGAATTCACATAAATTACACAGATATATACAAGCTTCAAATAGGCTGGTATTCACAGGTACTGAGTACCTACATGCTCTTAATTTGAAAAATAGAGTGCCAGCATTCTTCACAGGGTTGCAGTACTTGTAACGGGAGAGTTTGCAGTTGCAGACATGAACTCGGGTATAGCGAGTACCTGAACTTTCACATTTCTATTTCAGGTACTGGATACATATGTATGGGTTGATAAGCTAACCAAAGGTCTAATTTGGAGCACGAGTCTCGCCTTTAGTCAGTGGTGAAACTCACAATTCCCATGCTGTATTTAGATTAGGGGGAAGTGCTGGGTTTACTCCGACAGAGCCCCCTCTAGCTCCACACATGTAAACGTTTGACCTCGTGGTTCATTCAGTCCATTCACTAAGGGGCTGCCAGGTCATAGTGCTGGCCTGGCCATCCCACCCAATTGAGGGTGGGACAATGTTGCTCATCTTCCCTGCCTGTCCCTGCCATACAAGCAATGGCAGACACAGGGAGGGAAAATGAATAATATCTTCCATATAAGTGGAGAATGCTCTTGCTGTCCTGAGACATTTATTTTTTGCGAAGTGGGCACTTTGAGCATGGTGCTTGCTCAGCAAACTTCACTCCACAGAGGTCCCTGCCAATGATGTGGGGAACTCTAATTTGGTGGTCAGTCCTTTGTCAGAGGACATCGCTCTGCTGACTTGAAGGGATGCCTGCCAAAAGTCAAATAAGTACCCTAAATTCCTTCTCACTTGTCCAGCTGGATGTAATAATCTCACTCTAGTCCCAATCCTGAGTGAGAATTAAGCTAATACAAAACATGGCAACCCCGAAGTCTACACCAACAATGGTTTATAGCAAGGATGTGTCCTTGCGCCAATGCCTTTTAACTTGTACATTGTGGATCTTGGCCAATCGTTAAAAATGGCAAATCTGTCTGTCCCTAAAATCAGCCCAAAGCACTTATTTTTGTTGCAGTATGTGGACTACATGATGTTAATGGATCACACCAAGGTGGGTATGCAGAAAGCCTTGGATGCCCTCAATGTATATAACATAAAGAACAAACCGGTGACCTACTGCACTAAAACAAAGGTTGTTATCTTTGGATGTCATTCCAATAAACTCAAACTGCAATGGAGACTCGACAATTCGAAGATCAAGAGTAACCCAAAATATAACTACCTTGGCGTGTGGTTTGCAAGTAATGGAAAGCCAAAATTGTACACACACATATAGAAGAAAAATGGAAATCTGGGACCTATGCTTTGTGTTAACTTTTCTCAAATCTGTACAGTCTATCCACAGAAGCCATCTGGAGGGTAATAAGGTCATAACTCCTCCCAACCATCAGCTACGGGCAGCTCGCTTTCCCTGGAACCCTAACGTAAACCACGGAGAGGTGACATTGCCGAGCCTATAAGCGCATCTTTTGTATACAATGACATGTTCGGAGGTCTCTAATACGCCTGGAGCTTGGCCTTTCTAAACAATCATTCGAGAACATGTTGGCTATAGTTTGGTACTACCACAAAGTCTGTACCTCGAAGGCCCACACTGTTAAAGAGGTCTTGATAGTCAATATTTACAGCCGGTAAAAAGTCCTGGTTAAGTTACTTGTTAGAAGCTCACTCTAAATTCAACCTGGCCCGGGAAAACTGGGAAAGCAGCTCAATCCCTTCTGCCTCTTTAAAAATCATACTGAAAAAACGGGTCAGCCTCCTTTCCAGGCAGGGCAATATTAGTACTGTAAAAGAGTCTAAGGGCCTTATTACGAGTTTGGCAGTATGTGGACTGCTGTCTCTGCGGTGGCTGTTTGACGGCGGTGACCCATCTGCCGTATTTTGAGTTGGGCAGATTGGCTATGTGAAGAATGTGGCTGGACAGCTGGCACACTGCCGACCACCGGGGTCATGCTGGGAGGAAGGCAGCCTCCATTGGGTGGTACAGAGGTGCAACACCACCGTACGTGTTACGAGTTGACTTTCCGACAAGCTGACCGTGGCAGTCGGACCGCCACCTAAAGGTCGTCGGAAACGAAAGGTTTGCGGTGCATACTCACCCCTTTCCAGTTCTTTCCAGCAGATTTAGACGTGGATCATTTCTCCAGGTCCCCCCTACACAGGAGCATCTTCACCCCAAGGAATACAACCCTGTCTTTGGCGAAATTCCGGTAAGTGCTTTGGTACCATGTACTCATTACCAGGATTGCCCAAATCGGACTCCAGCAATGGGTAGGTGGTATTTTTTCACATATATCATGCAAATGTGTGCATTCAACACATATGCAGTCGTAATGTACACACAGGCATCGAAATATATGGAAATGCATTGCTCACCACCTCAGCCACCCCGCCAGCCCCTCAGGGAAACTCCTAGTACGGCGGATGGAAGGCCTCTGGCACAGCAGTCTCCTAGCAGACGCAGACGCGGTCCTTCAGCGGTCGGACCGCCGAACTCGTAATAAGGCCCTAAATCTAACATCAAAGTAGTTATAAACTTGCATAGAGACAAGCCTGTCCAGCCCTATTTAAACGTGCACTTACAAAGTACTGTTCTTTATGCAAGACTCGTAGCCCTTCCTATAAAAGATGTAAATAGAAGCTGCAATTCACTCGCTATGGCTGACCTGTGCAGACTATGCCACTTATGTGAGGAAACATTGGAACACTTGGGACCTCATTATGATGTCGGGCGGCACGTTGTGGTCTTATGACCAACCGACCTCTGGTCGGTGGTCCTGACACCGCTATTACAATGCGACCGCACATGGTGCTGTTGCATACTCCCATTTCTCTATGGGAGCTTGTGCTGCGGCCGTAAACCGGCCACAGCACAAGCTCCCATAAAGAAATGGGAGTTTCTGTTAATCCCTGCACCGTGTGGCTGGCACCTCACAGTGCCTGCCACACCATGCAAGGATTAACAGGGGGGCACCATAGGTGCCCCCTCTGCCCAAACCAGAGGTCGCAGTGAGATGGGGGGCCTGCTAGAGGCCCCCAAAGTCGCTTTCCGACAGGCTTTCAATGTCAGAAAGCCTGACATGGAAAGCCTGTGGGAAACCAACATTGTAATCCTGAAAGCGGAAACGCCGTCATTCAGGGATTATGTGCCGGATCCGACTGGCCGACAGGCTCCTTGAGCCCATTGGAAGCCAGCCGGAATGACCGCCCGGTTTCACCTCCGACCAACATCAATGTAATTTGGCGGTCGAAAGTGAAACCGAAGATGTCGGCCAGAAACCCTCCGGCCACATGTCAGAAGCTTTCTGACCAACATCATAATAGGGCCCTAAATATGTATCTGCCCAACCCTCCTCAATGCACGATGCACTTTTTGAAAACCAGTGTTCCTTGAACATCGGGCACACCTTCATAGGCAGGCCAAAGAGTTATTCCATTCTTTGGAGACCTCGGCAGAGTTAGCAAAATTTGGCAAATACAGGCCTCAATTCAAAAACTCCTAAAAGCCTATTAACAACCATCAGCCTCTAAACCTGCACATGGCACTTAAGTCGTGGCTGCAAAACTTGCCATTACACAGTGTTATCTCTGCACTATTAATCCTTCCCCCATACACAGCACTCTGCAATTTTGCCCCAGCGGTAATCTAGCCTATACGCAATACGTGGGGCTTTCAGTGTCTGGACATCTACACCAAGAGCCCATGGCCTAAGTGGAACATTGGCCACACAGGAACCATATACTGGAAAGATGGGAGTGCGGATCACAGGTTGTAAAAAGCAGCTGGGTTTGTAAGAAGTTACGGCACACTAGGAACTATCGCTGATGGAACTGATAAGTTGCATGGTACCTAATTTGCTCTTACTCTTTTTTCTACTTGGTATTTTATTGAATGCTTCTAGACAATGGCATTTTTTTCCCATATACAATGACCAATCAGCTTACATGACCATTGAAATGTCTTTGTCTTATACCAGTCATTTGACAAAGCAGAATTCAGTAGACACTATCTCTTTCTGTAAGTACTTCAGGGGTTGTTTCCTTAACAGTAGACAATAGTGATAAGGATTACTTAGTTGTTTTTGGATTTCAAATTCACATCAATATCCATAATTAAGGTGCCCTGCCTTGTTTGCTGGCTTGATTAAAATAATAACTTTAGTGCCAGGATTGTTTAATGCAGAAATTTTAGTTTTAGTCAGACGATGAAGTATATATTTGTTACTTTAAAAAGTCCACTAATGGTACTATTGAATAACAAAATATAAGGATTTTGGATTGTGTAGACCATATGGAGATAGACAATACAAGCTACTGCTAGTGGGAAAAATTATAAGAATGACAACCCACTTGATGTTATAATTGTTTTTTTTTATTCTATTGATTGACAATAAAGGGACATATGTTAACTAAGTGTTATACTCTCTGGGCCATAGATCTGTTGCAGACATACATGTATGTAAGAACTGAAATTATACGTTTGAGGTTGCTGGGGGCTTTTCTTTGCTACATTAGCTTTGTTCCTGCCCTAGGAACCACACTAAGGCAGGAGATCCCTTTCTTTGAGCATTCTATCAGTACCCAACATATTACTTACCTAATATAAATGGCTGTATTTAAATATTGTTTAGAATCCCCAGAGGCCATGCTAGTGTCAAACTACACTTTAAATAAAGAGCTCTTGCAGTCAATTATATTTTAAACATACATTGTACAATATAGGGCAACCACATATCCCTAAGATGATCTGGGTATTTACAGGCACGTGGTAGCCTCTGGTATCATACAACAGCGGTATTGAACAGATTTATCCACAGAGAATTATCTGAACAGCAGTTGAAATAGTGATACATTACCCTCATTTAGAAGGCTCAAACTAGTCTATAAGGTGGCACTGCCTGAATTCTAGTCCCCTTCGAGGCCACCAAGGCTCAGATTGCTCTCCTCACTTCACTGAGATTGATATCACTTTCCTGGATCAACCCAACTCCTTTGGCAGCTTTTGATTTGAGATTGCTGTCTCTGGAGATAGGATCAGGAACTTATTTCTTCAAATACAGCATACCTAAAAATCCCATGAAGGCCATCTTCAGGATCCTCAGCACAAGCCACAAGTATATAAATAGTATGGAAAATGTTCCATCGAAACCTCCAGGGTATGAAAAGAAGGGTCTTGTACAACCTGAAAAGAAAAAAAGCCCTTCCCTTAGATGAGGAGTCATGTTACAGTGCCCTTCTGTTATCCTAAAAAAAATAGCAGTCAGGTTTTGACAAAGATATGTTACCTATGAAATCATCTTCAAAATGTAAGTCCTAAAGAGCATCTTGGGAAAACTCCCAAAATGTCAAAGACCAGGCCATCCAAGCAGCCTGAGGTAAGCTTTCCCTCTGAAGCTTTTCTATCTAAGATTCTATCAATAACACCATGGTTGTTGGAGCCCTTACCGGGATCAAGATCTTGTAAGGCCTTATCTTCTAAGGAAACGTCTACCCTCTTTCCGTCTCTTTAGAAATCCCAGTCCTCTTAGTTGTTGAAGACTGCACAGTCATTGATGAAGACTCCATCGATGAGAACTATGTTGACAACTCCTCCATCTTAGAAATATTTCTTGACAACTGCACCATTAACAACACCATCGTCAATGACTACTCCAGTAAGGACCATCCCGTCAGCAACAAAATCCTTGTCAATGGTAGCAGTCATTACAACTTCACCTGCTTCTCAGGCAGTTGAATGGATATTGCCAGCCCTGTTGCCAGCATGTATGTTGCCCAGCAAAGTATCTCCAGCCTTTCCCAGAAAGATCTTGATACTGATATGGAAAGAGGCAAATAACATTCTGAAGATGATGGTCCTAGAGGCCAAGTTCCAATGTAGCATAAAAATGAAGATTACAGTGGACACTATTGATAAATGATAAACACTATAACAAAAGTTTTGAATATGACAGACATGCTAAGGCCATGAGGCCTGATGCCTCAAGCTGACTCTGAGGCAGGTTCCTGTTAATTTACTTCATAATGAATACTCCTTGATGATTGACTATTATACAAAGTTTCCATCTCTTCTGCAATCCCAAGTTCAGCAACTGCAGCATCCTCTTCCACAGCTGCTTTCTGTGTTTGCATTACTACAACAGCCACCATAACTTTGGCCACTGCCTCAGCTTCTACCCCTTACACCTGTGCGCCCAGCACTTCAAACGTGCCCTGATAAGAAAGATGAACATGTTGCTGAGGAAGAAGGAGCGATCTTGGAAATTATCCTAACCCATGATGGACAAGTTACTACATTGCAGACCAACATAGGAGCCGGAGCCCCCACCAGTGGTCTCTCTCTCTCTGCCTCACATCATAGTTAAATTTCACTCTCTCAACAAGAGAGCATCTAAAAGATGCATTCTTCCACTGGTGGTATTTCAGGAAGACTGGTTCTCTGTGTTGTAAAAGAGCAACCTGCAAGAACATTCAAGTCAGTCCCATTTAGTGCAAAGGAAAGCAATGAATTCACATACCGGCCTCAATCCCTGCTCCGGTTACCTTATATAGATTTAAAAAATATGGGGCTCCTAGGTAACACTCCGGTCTGTTGACCATCACAAGGTGGATATGTGGTGGTACAAGAGGAACTGAGACACTCCTGTAATCCAACCTCGTCATGCAAACCTCCACCTCTATCAATGCCGCAAATTCCTTGATGATATTAGGGAAATACGACCACCAAAGGTGGAGTGATATACCTACGTATGCAGAATTGATTAATGTGGATAAAAGAGCGGAAACTGGAGCAATTCTGTGTGAAGATGAAAAGCATCGACCCCTATCATAGATACTTTTGTGGATGTGTCTAATGTGCTTGCTGGAACTGTTTTTCAAGCACATATTTTGCCCAGATGTTCAGAGCAATGTTCTCAACATGACCTTTGATAGGGGATCTCTTTTTGTCTGCCACTTGATGACTCCATTCTGCCTCTCTTTCCAACGCATACAGATGCACTCCATTTTGTACAGCTCTATCACTGCCAACAACAAGGACAACAGCCCAAGTATAGAAGATCCTATTGCTCACCCATCTCAGAGGACTTCCCAGATCTCCAGAGTCCTCCTCTCAATCCAAAAAGTGTGGAGTGAACACTCAAAATCCCGTTATGGAAGACATAAGTGACTATCTGCTCTCTACTTCCCATTTCTTTTAGGTTGAAGGATCACTACCTTCAGGAATGATCCAACATCACCTCTGATAAATGACGTGTGGAACTTAGACATGCCATTGTATTCACCGGAAGACCACCTTCTATGTTAACTTGCCAGGAGGTCCATCAACAGCTTTTGCATTTACAGGCAGAGGTCCTTTCCATGTCCTGATAGGGAGCATTCTATCACATCCCAAATCCCATTGAAATACAGGATTCTATTGAAGATTTATTCTTGGGAAAAAGGAATAATCTAGAGTGCCAACCAAGCTTAAACTTAAATCTTTTAAATAAGTACATCAAAAATCAATTGTTCGAATAATTCTCCTGCAGAAAGGAGAATATATAACATGACTGTTCGTCCCAATCACCAAAGCTCCTCTGCTTCCAAGTAGCCGGATGCCACTACCAATGTCAATATCTACCCTTTGGTCTCAAATCCGCCCTTCATCTTCACAAGTACCTCTGAAAGTCACTTACCTCCAATGCCATGGATGTCAGATTTTCCTTTACCTAGATAACTGGCTCATTAATGGAAAAAGCAGAAGAGCAATCAACTGAAGCAAAGCTCTAGTCATCATTGTGCCAACCACATTCCAAGACCTACTATGCCACCATCAGCCTACTGATGTAACACTATCAAACGCTTCTGCATGATGAAAATCAACAATATCAAATTCATTATCACCAATTCATCGTCGTAATTCACACTATCCCCTTCTGCCACCCCCTAACTGATCAACCATCAACGCATAGACCACTCCAACATTCTGAATTCACTCAAATCCACCTCGTACAAAGATGAAATGCTTCCCTCCTGCATCAACAAGTCTCTGCAAGGAGAAACCTTCACACCACTTCTCCACATTATCAACACTTTGATAACCCAGGGCATCTTCCCAGACAGACTCAAGACCAGACAGATCCTCCCCCAAGTGAAAAAGCCTACACTACATCCAGCCAGACTTGCCAACTTCTATGTTATAACCCACCTGCAATTTGTTGCCGAAATCCTCAAGAAGGAATTTGCATCCAAGCTACGTAGCACATCAGAATAAATAACTAAACGCCAAGACTGTCTTACAGGGTTCGGACCATATTGCAATATTGAACCAGCCATACTCCAAGAGTTTTATGACACCATCTTCCTCAATGATAAAAATGACCCTTACTTTCTGTCCCTGCTCTCCCGCCCCTTTATTTCCGACACACCCGACCATCCAGCATTGATCCAAACCCTGAAAATGTGCATTGCTTGGCTGGCATAAACCTTCAATGGTTATCATCCTGCTTACCAACCAAAGCACCACTCTTTCAGATAGGAACAAGCAGACCCTAAGCTCTGGTCTCCTGCAGAGTATCCCAGTATGTTATTGACACTGAACTGTATCTCAGAATCTCCTCCATCAACAACATACAGAGACTCAAAATCTGCCTCAAACACATCCAAGCCTGGATGTAAACAAACTACCTGATTCTGAACCCCGAATTCCTCCTGTTTACCAAAAAAAACAAGCATTCTCCGATTCAGTCATGGCTGTACAACTTAAACCTAAAGGGCTTCACACCCCAACTGATAGAGCATACCAAGTACCTAGGGTTTATCCTGGACTCAGACATCCCATCAAATACAGAAGACACACAGATGATGGACGGAATGAAGAGCAAATCAAACCTTCTTCCCCAGTCAATAGATCTGGTTTAAATCCATTGTTCGTTTGATCACCATGCCACCCCAGTTTAAACCCAGCCATAGGCAAATCATTCTTGACCATGTGCCTCATGGGAACAGTCCAGACCGAACTGCCAAGCCAGGTTCTCCTTGGACCGGAAACAAGCCTCCAGGGACCGGTTTCGGGGCATCTCCCCATATCAGCCAGGCTAGCTTGAATCCAGTGGCACTCGAAAACCACATTGCCAAAAAGACCAAAATAACTTGGCTCCAACTCTCTCTCCTGAAAAAGGTGAAGCCTTTTCTCCCGGGTAAAGACTTCAGCACAACAGTTCAAGCACCAATCCTCACCATCCAAATTGAAGGCAACAATGCCATCCCAGAGACCAACTTGTTCCCTTCAAAGGCATCCTTCATGTAGCAGCATGGCTCATCAATCGGCTGAAGAGATCTGACTATCTCACTTCCACACTTAAGGATCTACACTAGCTCCTCATGTAATCCTGGTTCTTCTTCAAAATCATCTGTATAACTTACAAGACACTCTACGCCAAGAACACTGTTTATCTAGCTGATAAACAAATAGTCAACTTACATAAGAACAGCATCAACCCTCCTACAATTCAGGAGGAGCCCATCTCTACGAAGCACAATTCTCTGGTAGGCTGACTTCTCACATTCCACTAGTTCTACCTTCTTCCTCTGTCCCCCCGTGCCCATGTATCCCCACTGGGGCTTGTCATCCAGCTAGGTTTAAGCTTTAGAAATACCAAACAATCAAACAGTCCGAGGCAGGAGCCCCCATGAGAGCTTGCTTACAATTGTTCGACTGACTTGGACTGACTCTGAATTCAGTCAAATCTTCTCTGGCTTGAACTATCAGAGTAATGTTTTGGGTTCTACTCTAGGTATGGAAAAGAGAGTCTTCCCCTCAGCGGAATGCATTCTACTTTTACAAGCTACCTCTTTCCAATTTCAGAACAGAGAAAACAGTCCTTGCCTACAAGTCTGTGCTAAGTATGAAGTCATCATGCATTCCGTTTATTCCCTTACGCCTGCATTGGAGATCTTTGCAGGAAAGTTTAGGTGCACAATGGGTCCAGTCACAAGGCTCCTTTGACAGTTAAGCTTCATTCAGCAAGGGTGAAGTCATCTCTTCAATGTTGGACTGACAGGAACAAATTACGATGGGTCTCTGTGGTGTTGTCGTGGTTGGTGAAACTAGAAGTTGGTTGAGTGTTGAAGTGGAATGTGGATGATGGAATATAGAATGGAAATGTGTGGTGTCAGGGTAGGGTAAGGTTAATGGAGGTAAGCTAAGCAGGGGAGTTTTGTTTCCATGCTAATTTTGTGAATACTTACCTTAATTAGCAATAAAAGAAGCAAAGGCAAGGTACTTGGATGGTGATTCGTTATTCTTACATTCAGTCTCGTTTTCACACCACAGCCATGCCTTTTCATTATGACCACAAGCGCCTTTGTAGAAGGCTGGGGAGTGAACATTCAGGAGTTATCAATGAGGGAACTATTGACCCAAGCAGACACTTAGCTTCACATAAATGTTCTGTAACTGAGAGCCATTTGGCTAGCCCTCATCTTACTTCCTTCCAGAATTCATCATTAGTCCTAATTCGTATGAACAACATAATTTGCCTCAATACAACATCCATGTTTTACATATTCAAGTAGACAGGACAGTGCAGTTCAAGATGACATTTTGTCCAGGGCATTTAGCTTGTAGGTCACAGCAACTAATTGTCAGACATGCTCAGCAGGTTTATATTCAGTGGAGAAGGACACAATTGGGAACTGACCCAGATGATGATGAACAAAACCTTTTGAAAATGCAACGAGAGACCTCAAGAAGTGCTGATACTTTGCCAGCAAACACTGGCAACTCTGGACAAGGGGGGGTGCATCTTGATGAACTGGATTGGAGGGTTTGTCTACACCTTTCCACTTTTCCTCTAGTTCCTTGATTGCCAAAATCAGGAAGGATAGTTGCTGCATTATACTAGCTGCTCCGGTGTGGCCAAGACAGTACTTGTACATGGATCATCTTCAACGCTCCATTACTGATCCCATCCCATTCAGTATCTTCAGTCAGCTAACAGCTTGACTCCAGAGCACAACAAATTCTCCAAATTAGACATTCTAGAGGACTTCAGAAAGATGCTAGCTCAGGCCAGGACAGTCTACCAACAAAGCTGATAACGTTGAAAAGATTATGTGCCTTGTGTGCTCTAAATAATCTGCACCCTAATCATGCCCAGCCACATCATTTGCATCACTACTCACTATAAGTAGCAGAATCAGGTCTTAAATGTATTTCCATTAAAGCACACCTTGTGGCAAGCTCGAAATACTGTTGCTAAAGTTTCACATCATCACTGTCATTATCTAAGCTAAGTATAGAGTTCTGCAGAGCCTACCCTCCAGTGAAGAAGCCAACAATTTAGTGGAAACTGATTACAGTTCTGTCTCAGCTACGAAAAGTCAATTTGTGTCAAAATTAAGGGCACACTTTGAATAAGCTTCTTGGAAGATATAATTATTTTGATCCTTTACCAAGCAAAAAAATCTGAAAATTACAAGCACTCACTATTAAGGAACCCTACCTGAAATTCATTAAACACAAGGTCATAAAATACTAATTCAACCTTTTTTCCCAAAGTGCCTTCTAACTTCCATCTTAATTGTCCAGAGGTGTTATGATCTTTCTTCCCACATCACTTGAATGGAGTGGAAAAGGCTCTTCATTCTCTGGACATTACGTGAGGCCTAAGATTTGACATGGCTAGAGCTCCTATCTTCAGGCAATTGGATCAACCTATTTATATTGTTTGGTCACCCTAATTTGGGCAGGTGCCTTTAAAAACTAGGTTTCTCAGATGGATTGTAGCACCAATTGCATTTTACCACATTAAAGCCAACCTTATTGTACCCTGACTCTACTTTCAGGAAGAATCAGGACACACTCCAAAAGAGGTGTGGCAGTGATGACTGATGTATTTGTAGGAGTTCTGTTGGCTGATATCTGAAGGGGGTTGCCTGGAACTGTCGCTATACATGTCCTCAAAACACTACTGTATGCACACGTGTTCACTGAGGTATTCTGCTATGGGATAAACAGTTAAAGAGGTGAGTTTTTAGCTCTTTCCTAGATCCGAGCAGTGTTTGGGTGATCCTGATGGATACAGGGATCTAGTTCAAGATTCTAGGTGAATAGATGTAAAAGGCCTACTGCTTTTACTTCTTAGTCTACACTCGCCGAGTGTGCCGAGAACCACCAGAGATGGTGAACTTTTCTTGCTTGTTGTGATTGCTTTGTAAATGATGCAGCTAATTTTGAAGATGGTGCGGGCCGGCAAGGAGAGCTAATGGAGTTTCATCAGGATGGGGATGATGTTATATTTCTTCAGGCCCCGGATGAGACGTGCTGCAGCGTGTCGGATGCCCTTAAAGGGTTCCAGTGTGGAGGGTGGAAGGCCATGAAGGAGGGTGATACCACCATCCAGATTGCAAGAGCATGAGGGCTTGAACAGCAGTTCTGAAGTCACTTTCTGGAAAAATGGTTTAACTTTCTTTGGTAGGGAGAGCTGGTACTAGACTGTCTGTGTTTTTTGTCAGTATGTTTCTTGAGGGTGAGGTTGGTATTCAGGGTGAATCCAAGTGACTTGGCTTTTGGTGAAAGTTGGGGTTCAGAGTCTTCAAGATTTATGTGATTGAGCCAGGTTTATAGTCACAAATTAACATATATCCACTCACTTATGTACTTTGAAAATTTCACTCAGTGGATGAAGTTTGGGTAATTTTCAATTAGTCAGATACATCACCAAATCAATAGGTAATTCTGTATTGCTGTCTGCTCTTCTGCACTGCTGTTTTATTTTATAGGAGTCTTCCACTTCAATAACAGGGACTGATTCAAGAACCATAGTTACGGGCAAGTAATTTTATTTCTCCACCCCCTAAGGCATGATGTTTTGAGAGTGAAAGTTGTATTATTATTTGTACATACAAAAGTGTGACATAAAAGAAACTATATATCAATAAAATGTTATCGTCATTAAGTTGATATTCATTATTTATCTACCTGCTTAACTAAGAATTTATTGTACAGTTACAGATTACAACAACCTAGATAACCAACATTTTGATCCTTTAAGCATTTGATATCGCGGCTCATCATCGGAACAAATCTCAGAAATTATAAGACACATATTAGTCATTATAATCATTACCCAATTTTACATAATTTTAAGTATTTTATATTATGCAAAATATTATAATTTCATTTTCAGCGCCAGAAAACGTAAACCTCAAACATAAAATTAACATGTCTTCATAAAATTACATTATATGACTTGGGCCTGATTTAGAGTAAGGTAACAATATACTCTCTCACAAATGTGATGGATACACGTTCCCCCTTAGTACAAGTACATTATATCTTTTGACACTTTTAAGAATATGGATGGGATATCAACACGTTTGTGACGGTGTACCCGTCCACCAAACTCTAAATTTAGCTCTAATTCTTTTTATATGCATATTACTTTTATTTTCCAACAGACAGTATTAATATTTAACTAATGCTTCCATATTTTTGCACATGAATCTCTCTGGATAGTTCACAGAAAAGATGTTAAAAGTTATAAATACTCTCATGCGTGGCGTCTCAGAAGTCAGAATCCGGCCTACCTTAAAGGACAAGACAACTATCAGCAGGGAAGGAGGTAAAGCTGAAAGGCGACTATTAACTTTCCTGTCTGTCTGCCACCCAAGTGGCTGCAGGGAAACACAAATCTCTACATCATCGTAATTTCTCATTTATGTTAGGTCGGACATCCAGCTGCACAGAGTAGCATTAGTTGGTTGTAGTGAAATTATGGCAGTCTAGGATATAGAAAATCTCTTTTCCCATCCCTCACTTACAACTCCAATACATATATTTAGCAGAGGATTTTTGGCTTCATCGTCCCAATAGATCTACTTCTGGTTAGTATATTAATCGAAATTTTAATTCACTTATTAAAGATTAGAAGTTCAGGTTTAAATATATATAGCTTTGTTTAGATGTAACAGAAGAAGCATCTATGATCTAGCAAAGCTCATACGAAGTTAAACCAGTTTCAGTAAAGTAATTCTCATTTGAAAGTAACAGATCTCTTTTATTTTACGGACGTAAAGTAACATACAAAAACACATAGATTGTCGTTATACAGCTTGGATTTGGCCATGATGGTGTCCAACCAAATTCGTTCTAAAGGAATTACGTCAAGTTTTCAATTTAATATTAGTAAGTGACGCTGCAGTATACAAGAGAACATGAGTAATACCACTAAAAATTCTGTGTTGCCAGAACGTGTGTGACTGCCCTATTCAAAACACTGGATGTCTATAGCTAAAAAATAGCCTTTGAGCCTTGATACTAAACACCTATTAGGAATTGCTGATTTTTAAAAGCTTCCTGTTTAAATGTGCCTTTTTAGTGGCACACCGGTGGAGGGTTCACCCTTCTCTGTCCATGGGTCCTTAGACGAACAAAATAGAGATTGGCACTAAAGCTGGAATTCAAATAACAAGTTTATTAATCACTCATGAGTGGGACTACGTCAATACAACACCCTCAAGTTCTGCAGGAGGCAGTACATGGAATACAGAGACCATGGTGCTTATGTACACCCTGTATTGCAGAGTAAGCATGTAGTTACAAATAGAAGGTACAAGCATACACAGGAATAGTTACAGCCAGACATGGGCAGATGGGAAATCACTTAGTTAGCAAAGTGGGAGGGGGAACAGAACTGCTTACAGTTGCAAGACACCGTTGACAGTTATGTCTTCAGTCAGGTGCATTCTAGCAGCTACAGCACATATACATTGCTTGAGCTTAGAATAGAAGGAGTTAACTAAAGCTGATGACTCAAGCAGAATAGAAAAGCAAGCAACAGTGAAGACAGAAGAGTCACAAGGCTAACAAAATGGATGCTGCAAACAAGATGGCTTCAGCTCATGCTAACAGAAATTATTTTCGATTCCCACAGACGACCCTTTTAGCATTGGCTGAAGACATCTCTACAACTTAGAAGGGGCACGGAAGATATCCTGTACATCTATTCTCATGAGTTCATTAATTTCCTGGTCCATTGCTAAGCGGGCATTTACATTCTTGACATTTTGTTTAGTCGATATACATGAGGTACAGGTAGAGATACAAAGGGAACAGAGCATTGGGCCGCATTGAATACATAGGCAACAAGTGAAAAGAATCGCAAAAAATATACATAGGGCTGACAATATTTTCCAGCCCCATACAGTAAACATAGTCCATAGCCATCCAGTCAAAGTCCATGTCCCTGAATCCTGATGGATTTCAGCGGGTATTTTGGGCAGTTTATAAATTGCTTCAAAAACTGAAGGGGCATGGTCAGGGATGTACACACAACAGCTGCTCCCAATGCTCCACCACGGTCGGCCAGGATGACATCGAGGACCATCCTGTTTTCGAGCGCCACAATTCTTGCAATTTCTAGTTCTTCCCTGATATTTCCAAGTGCCATGGCTGTCTGTTTGGTTACAGCCTCTACACGTGTTAAGCGCCTTATCTTTCTGCTGTTTAAGGCCGCACCACCAAAGAACAGTCCCAAATTAAGGTCAATATACTGCTGTAGTGCAGTATCAGTTTGATCCACCTCATCGTTGTTTATTGTCCTCTTGATTGTAGCAATGATAACAACAATCGAAGGGAGTCCAATAATGAACATACTCTTTCGATCACAAACTCTTGCAGCAGCTTGCTTCTTTTCCTTAGACATGTTCATCTTGTCGTTGAAAAACAGATGGTGCCCTAAGGTCCTGGGCAGACGTTGATTTCTTCACCGAGATTGAGACCAGTAGTCACTAAAAGGTTACCCCCATTTGTAACTCAGGACAGTGGCTCAAACAGTCTTTTTCAGCAACAAAGTGTCTTTCTTCCGGGGTTGCAGCTGATATCGAGATGTACCAGGGATCGTGTGGTCCGGGAAGACTTCCTCAGGTCCTTCAGGTGACGTGGCTTGTCCTTTCTCTGTGACCAAGATGTTGCAGTGATCTGCCAACGCAGCTGGGCTCACTAGGTCCTGCAACACTTTCCGGCAATGTGTCACATGAACCCAGTTCTTCCGGTTGGTCACTCAAACCGAAGTCCTGGTAGCCAAGAGCACCTGATCAGGGCCATGTCAACGAGGCTCCAAGGAGATGGTCTGCTGAAAGGACTTCGTCAGAATGAAGTCACCAGGCCCTAGATCATGGTCCTCACCTGCGATCTGTCTGGAAGAGTCTCCCGAAATTGTTGATAAATAGAAGACAAACTGTCAGTCAACTGAGACAAATAGTAATTCATCAATACATAAGGTACATCATGTATAGGGCGTGGCTTAGGAATTCCCCAAATATTCATTGGCCTTACAAAAACCACCTCATACTGTGTGAGGCCAGATCATGTATGTGGTATCTATCTAATAGATGGTAATGCTAAGGACAGCACATCAGGCCATTTCAAAGATATGGAAGCCTGTATTTTGGCCATCTTCAATTTGAGGTTAGAGTTGTAACGTTCCACTAGTCCTGCTGATTAGGGGTGAAAAGCAGCATGAAACTTCTGCTTAATTCCTAACCCTTTCATAAGGTAATCAACAACTTGCCCCATAAAATGGGGTCTGTTGGTACTCCACAAAACTCGACAAATTCCAAATCTGGGGAAAAACTCCTTAAGGAGCACCTTCGCTGTAGTAAGAGCTGTATTATCTTTCGTGGCGTATGCCTCCACCCATTTACTAAAGGCACAGACCACCACCAGAACATACTTCAGATTGTTACAGCGTTCAAATTGGATGTAATCCATTTGCAGAACTTCAAAAGGTGCAGTAGATATTGCAAACCCTCCTGTTGGAGTTCGTGTTCCCTTTCCAGGATTATACTGGAGACAGATCATACAAGACTGGACTTTCTTTTTAGCTGTGCCGGCAATATCTGGATGATCCCAAACTTGCATAAGTTGCTTTGCCATTGAGGATGCTCCAACATGTGCCAGCCCATGTGCCATGTGAATCATAGGATATAAATAGGCTGTGGGTAACTTCCATTTTGTCATTTTTTATTCCTCCAACAGCCCTCATCATCCAATGCTCCCTCCTTAGACCATTGGTCTAATTCTTCAACAGAAGCAGATTTCTGCATGTCCAGAACCTCATGTCTGGCATCATGCCAACGTTCAGCCTGTGACTTAACTACATACATAGATGTGGTACTTCGCTGCATTGCAGTCTCACGAGCTGTGTAATCTGCAAAGGCATTTCCTTTTCCTATTTTATCAGTCACTTTCTTGTGTGCACTACACTTAACAATTGCCACTTTCTTAGGATATGTCAAGGCAGTAAGGAAATTATGTACTAATTCCCCATGCACTATTTGTGTCCCATGTGAAGTAAGAAAGTCTCTTTCTTTCCAGAGTTGCCTGAAGTTATGAGCCACGCCGAAGGCATATTGGCTATCAGTGTAAATGTTAACAAGCAACTCTGTACTGAGCTCACATGCTCTTGTCAGTGCTATCAACTCAGCTGCTTGAGCTGACTTCTGTGGGATACGAGCTATCTCAACTACTGTCTGAAGTGTTGTAATTGCATAAGCAGCAGATGTAGTGCCATCAGGCAATTTCAAGCAGGATCCATCAACCCACAATTCCCCATCAACACTAGAAAGAGGTTATCTTGTAGGTCAACACGACCCTTTGTGTGTTCTTCAGTAAGGGATATACAATCATGTAACTCTTGTGACTGAGACTGAGTAGTTGGAAATGGCAATAATGTAGCAGGATTCAGAGTCAAATATCTTTTCAGTGTGATATGTGGGGCCAAAAGTGTCAATTCATAGCCTGTTAAACGAGCACTAGTCAAATGCTGTGTTTTCGTTTGATTTAACAAAGCATCAACTGAATGGGGTTCTAGCGCAAGCAATCTATGTGACAAGACTATTCCCTCACTCTGACGTATGGACGCAGCCATTGCTGCCACTGCTCAAAAACACCCAGGCAGCGCACGGGCGACTGGATCAAGGACAGCTGAGAAATATGCACAAGGGCACTGCTTATCACCGTGTGTCTGTGTTAAAACTGAGAGAGCGCAACTGTCCCTCTCGTGTACATAGAGTGTGAAGGCCCTAATGTAGTCTGAAGTTCCTAATACTGGTGCACAACAAAGAGCTGTATGTAACTGTTGAAAAACATTCTGGCATTCAGTAGTCCATGAGAGGGGCATCGGAGTGTCTTTAGTCAAAAGGGCCAACAAGGGTTTAACAATGTGAGAAAAGCTAGGGATCCACTGCCTACAGAAAGAAGTAAGGCCAATCAGTGCACGAACATCCTTCTGAGTACCGGGCACAGTCGTGTCTAAAATGGTCTGAATGTGATCTGGTGTGAGTGCACGTCCCTCCGTAGACAGGAGGTGACCTAAATAGGTAACCTGCTGTCTACAATATTGCACTTTCTTCCTAGAGACTTTGTGATGATGAGAGGCAAGGAATGATAATAATAGTGTTTATTTTTCACACTGTTCAGGGGTATCAGCAGCCAACAAGATGTCATCGACATATTGAATAAGAGCCACCCTTTTGGTACAGGGAAAGAGTCAAGCTGCCTTTTCAATGCCTGGCTATAAATGCTAGGACTCTCTGTATACCCCTTTGGAGCTCTACAAAATCTGAATGATCGATTATTCAAAGTGAAGCCAAACAAATAACGTCTGTCAGGGTGAATAGGTATCAAGAAAAATGCATTCTTTAAATCGATCACACTAAATGTAGTGGCAGTAGGAGGAACCATAGTAAGAAGAGTTGTGATGTCAGAGACTACCGGGTATTGGGGCACCACTATTTTGTTGACCTCTCGTAAATCAATGATGAATCTGTAAATTTTAGTGTCAGTATCTTTTTTCAAAATAGGAAGAATAGGACTATTACAGGTATTGTAAGGGACTTCTTCCACAACCCTCACCTTGATTAAATCCTAAACAATGTGTATTAATGCTTCTTCGCCTTCCCGAGATATTTTATATTGGGGCAGTCAAGGCAACGAAGCACCTTCCTTCACTTGAATATGTACTGGTGGAATAACCATGTGTCCCACATCGGTATCTGATGTAGCCCACAAAGTACTAGGTAGCAATGCCAGAGCAACATCCTCTTTAATGAGAAAAGACCTCTATCATTGGATAGTTATCATTTTAAATAATACGCACACCTTCTGGGGAACAACGTATTGTAGCACGAAAATGTTTGAGCATATCGATACCCACAATGTTATCCGGCGTGGTAGGGGAAAGTAAAAATGGACATGCTGCAGTGAATTTATCAAGACTAAATGCAAGTGGCTGTGACAGTGGGCTAGATGTAGGTGTCTCATCGAATCCTATAGATGTTATCATTGCGCCAGACAGGGGAGCCCTAGGAACCAATTTTTTAGACAGACCACTACGAGTAGCTCCTGTATCAACCAGAAACCGATCAGTAGAGCCCAAAACATTTGCATCAACATAAGGACCTTTCTGATCTACTGGGACCTCAACCGGTTCCTTACCCCATCCTAGGAATTCCTATGCATAATCAGGATCCCTAAGACTATCAGCCGAATAATCTGACATTTGATATTGATTTCGTCTATCAAAAGTATTGGAATAATTTGGCCCATGTTCAACTGCCTCAAACCTGGGATGAGTTCCTATTCCTCCCCTATTTCCTGAATTCCCTGGACGTCCTCTCATGCTTCCTCGACCCCGTGGATACTGCTGACCTCGCAAAAGGGGGCACTCAGAATGCCAATGTCCAATCTCTTTACAATAAGCACACTGATCAGAAGACAAAATTACTTGAGGGAAAAGGGGTAAACCAGGGCAATACATCGCACGTCCACCTCGTCCACCGCCTCTAAATGGTGGACCATAGACTTGAGCCAACATAACTTTTGTTTTTAAATCCTTAACCTTTTTATCCTCCTTGCCTTTTGCTTCCAATTCCTGATGCACATAATACTGGGCCATAGTCAAAAGGGAGACTGGGGAAGACGTAGTCCATGAACTCTCGCTGGCCTTTAGGCGACTAGCTATTTCTGGCAACATGTTGGTGACAAATTTGTCGACGAACAGATGCTTAACCATGTCATCTATCAATGACTGCCCACTAAAGTCATGGAATGCCTCTTCAAGTCGCGTAAAGAAATCAGAAACAGACTCATCCGCGTTCTGTTTACAAGACGCTAATCTAGTCCAATCTATTTTCCTTGGGGGGTATAAGAGTTTTCAATTTAGTCACAATAGCTTTGGGAAGATCTAATATCTCCTGTCGTGGTTTCTGCGCAGGCTCTCTAACTGCATCTATTTCTTCTAAATGCACCCAAGTATCACCATAGGCTACATTATCATTTTCCCTTCCGAATTTATCTCCGAATATCAAAATAAGTCCAAAAAACATGTCAATATCTGGCAGAGTCATAGTACAGGAGCTAATAGCTCCTTCCACTTCTTCATAAAAAGCGGCCGGATGTTTCCGCGGGTCGGGCAAATCAGCTTTAAGAGCCATAACATCTGCTCTACTCCAAGGAGTGTAGACCCAATTATAGACTAAATATCCCTTGGCATCATCTGAATCTTTATCGTCATTCGTTCCCTCTCCCTTTGGGGGAACATACAGAGGCGCAGCTTCATGCATCGGTTACAGTAACCACAGTATCACTAGGGTCATTCATTGTCCCCAAAACTTCTTCATTCTTTGTGCAGTTTGTCTGTCATGTCTGTCCCCAAAACTTCTTCTTTCTTTGTGCAGTTTGAACTTTACCAGCTGATTTTTGCTCCGCTTTTAAACATAGTGTATCATGTCTTAATTTAACTACTCACCTAATTAAATCAGGTATATTTGAAAAAACAAAAGTTCCATCATTCAATTGTTTATATTCAGAATTTATATCAGTGGGCTCTAAGTTTTTAGAAACGTTTTTTAAAACCAAGTATTACCTCCCAGGTAAACTTCTCTACAAAATATAGCTGGTCTAAAGCCTTCCACTGCTGAACCATTGCTACAAGGTCTGGGGCAGAAGTAGTCCCATGAGCTTCTTTGCGAGCAGTGGATCTGATAGTGGCTTTTTCATCAACAGTCAAAGTAGAGAGAGTCTGCCGCCCATCTTGCTTATCTAAGTCTTTATCATCTGAAGAAAGATGTTCTTCTTCAGAAACATCATCCTCAGGGGCAGAGGGAAATTTATACGGGGGCGGAGGTCGATCTAACAAAATGGAGTCATCCGAGTTTTATTAAGTATGGGATAAATGGGGCACCTAATAGGGTACTGGCCAGTTACCTCTAAATGATGCTCCCTTTCCTCTTTTTCTTTTATTGCCTTCATCTCTTTATTTTTTAATTCCAATGTTTTTTGATATATCGTTTTACGCTGTACTTTTTCTGCTGTAGCTTCTTCTTTGCTCACTCTCTCTTGCACTTCTTTCTCTCACATTCGTACACAAACATATCTTGTCGACTCTTATGCTTAAACAAACACTGCTCTACATACGGAATCTTTTTAAAATCAAATTACCCATTCACTGGCCATCGTAGATCAGGATCCTTTTTTGTATATTTGTTCCACAGTTACATTATGGTAGAAATACCGTATTTAATGTACGTATGCCTATTAGGTGTCCCCTCTGGGGGAGCTGGCTGACTTCTTTCTAAATCCATTTTGGTACCACCAAGACAGCAACACAACCTACGGAGTGTGCTAGGAGCAGGCATGCTACCAATTTTTGTAAAATATTACTTATCCCAGATATGTCAAAGTAGAGAAAAATCTTCACATTACCTGTTTTTATCTTTTGCACGAGATAAACAGACAAACAAAACCAGAATCTTGGCCAAGCAAATCCAAAATCAAGCGTGCCACTTCAGCGACCTTACCAAACAATAGTCTCCAACCTCCAACTGCCAATCTCTTGGTCGACCTAATGGTTACTGCAAAACTTGCGGCAAAGGAAGTCTCAGTCGGGACCAGCCACCACCTGGAGGGTCAAATCAAGAAAAACGGAAAAGTCGCTTCGGTCTGCAAAGACAAGGGTCTCCTCACCAAGATTCCACTCCTCCGTCAAGACCACTCTTTCGGGCGGCCGTGTCTCCGATGAGCCCCACGTTGGGTGCCAAACTGTGGAAATATGCATTTTTAGGGGCACACTGGTGCAGGGTTCACCCTTCTCTGTCCACGAGTCCTTAAACCAACAAAATGTGATTGGCACTGAAGCTGGAATTCAAATAACAAGTTTATTAATCACTCTTGAGTGGGACTACGTCAATACAACACCCTCAAGTGCTACAGGAGGTAGTACAACAGCTACAGGCCTTTTCTCAGCACATATACATTGCTTGAGGTTAGAATAGAAGGAGTTAACTAAAGCTGATGACTCAAGCAGAATAGAACAGCAAGCAACAGTGAAGACGGAAGAGTCACAAGGCTAACAAAATGGATGCTGCAAAGAAGATGGCTTCAGCTCATGCTAACAGCAATTATTTTCGATTCCCACATTCCTAAATACCTTGCCATCTGCTTCTGTAGAATGTGGGGTCTGAATGTACTGGGCAGAAAGTGTTGCTCTTATCTGCAGGATTGAAAAAGTAACCAAGATAACTTTGAGGCCACATGGCAATTTTTCATTTTACCTTGAAGAGATTTACCCTTTCTGTGGTGCAGGAAGACAATATTTGATGCATCTACTATATGGGTTTCTTGTTGTAGGGTTTTATGATCACAAGTGGTCTGATTATAGTACTGAAAGTACATTGCTTATTGGTTGTAGGCACCACTTCTTGAGTGTGCACAATTCTGATATTTACGAACTCAAACCATAGTTATTGTTCATCAATATTTAGCATACTCCTCTAAGTGAATTGTCTATTGGCATTAAATAAGGCTGATAACTAAATAAGAAGTCCGGATTTGCGGGTTAGCCTCAGTTCTCTCCAGCATTGCCCAAATGGATCTCTGACAGTGTACATAGAGCAGCCTATTTATTTTTCATGCTTCATTGCAGTAAGGCCGGCCCTTCTGGCGGAATTAATTTTTGCTGGTATGGTGGCTAAATTCATGACTTCTGGTTGGGTGGTTGATACTGATTGTATGGGAGAGATTGTGAGGAATTCTCTTCTAGTGGCTTTATGAAGTGTCACATCCAGAACCCAGCCACTTACGCATATTCAACTGCTTATAATTTCCCCAGGCCTTCTGTTTTTAGATAGAACTGGGTGCTTTCAGCATATAGGTGCAGAGACATCATGTTAAGTCAGAAGGCCTCTCGGAGATTCAACAAAGTGTTTGGGCAATGTTTTATGGGAGGGATCAAAGCAGGGATCTGATGAGTGAAAAGTCAGCAAACAAGTATTACCTTCATAAGCTTCTTAAAAAAACTGGTCCAATCTCCCAAAACATCTTTGGGTTTTTGCTACGTGTTTAGTTGAGCCATATTGGCATCAGAGCAATCTCCTAGCACCAGAAGAGCTCTGTCTACTTGTTCAATATTCCCGCTCTCCGTCATTTGGTATGCAGAATACAGATGAAGGTAGCTTAGCTGATGTGTCTTCTCCATATAGTTCTGTACTATGGAGAACCCTTTTCTTGTATTTTGACTGTAAAAACCTATTTTGTACTTAAAAGGGAATTCTCTTGTTCAGTGACATCCAACATGGGTTTAGTATCCGTGGAGTGATGTGGCAAGTTAATAAGGAGGTGGAGAAAGTAATTTGCCTGAAGGAGGTCCTGCAGTCATAGCATCGGCACACGTTCTTTGTATGTGAAGTGATTTCAACATGTTTTCACATTACTAAATACCGCTAGTTTGGCATTAGATTACAAAAGTTCAGATGCAGCCTGATCCAGCGGTAAACCAGCCACAATTACTCTAATATCTCATACTCACCGTGGGCCCATAAACACACACTCACACAAGCCAGTTAAATCCACTAGAGTCCATTTTTATATATATCACTCTCAGATTAATTATCTGACATTTCTAACCAATCTTTCACAGATCAAAAGTTCTTTCCTCTGGTCAATGGGCCATTAGTTGAACAAGTTGATGGTGAAATGACATGAATTATATCTTCTTTCTCTGCAATGAAATAACCTCAGACTCGGGAAAGTTTTAAATGTTTATCTAAATGAAATTCATGTGGGCCAAAATCAAAGTACAGAACGGTCTCCGTCACCCATGGAAGGAGGAATGATTCAGATTAATAAGACTTTCAATGACGGTACTTGGAAAGGAGAGGATAGAAAGAGCAGCACAAATTTAAATCTACAGAACATTATAGTTACCTAGGACGGTGTGTAGCCAAGAAGTTGGAAAGGATCCCCCGGGGAAAGGACAGGAGACAAAGGCTTCAGGTTTCAGGACAGGATTCAGGACAAGATAAGGTGACCTCTTCTAGATCCGACGCCTGCCTGCGTCGCACCCCTCTCTGACACTATCTTCCTTCTCGATTCTTCTGCAATCTTCTTCTAATTATTAGGCTTAAATTCTAAGTTTGCAATAGGATTCTTCTTCAGCATTCACTCGATACTCCGTCAGCATCCCAAGCTCTACATTATTCCGGTCTGTGTTCTAATTAGTTAGCTAAACTACCTCAATTATACCCTTCTAATGCCATGTACCACCCCTTAATGTTTCATTTTCATAGAACTCCTAATTCTGGTTGGACAGGCAAAAGGGATGATCATCACACCATGCTAAGTTTTCATCATTTTCTTTAGTTCATTGTCTAGTGATCCCTCCCCTTAATCTTTATTGAAAAATCTTAATTCCCACCCTTATTCAAATTTTTATCATCACAAAGTATACATTTGGTCCAATATTTCTTCCTTTCACAGGACATCATGTTGGCACCCAGGGTATGTTGCTGTTTCTTTTCTTGGATGGCATTCAAGGATGACAGTGTGGCTCCTGGCTCACTTGGACTGCGCATGTGTAACGATCACATGGGATATACACCACGGTCTCTCTCAAAAGGCCCGAATAAGAACTAATAGGAAAAGTCAAGAAAATGTATATTAGTTTCAAAATAAAATGATTTCACTGTATACCACCTATCTCTACTCTAGTCCCCTTTACTTATAAATGCTCTCCCCGCATTAGCAATTAGTAAAATAGTGTCATTTAGTTTCAGCAAAGCAGATGCTTAGCATGTGAGTTTTTCAAGCGGCCATTTTGGAGGTGTCTGCACAAGTGCAGAAAATTCCCTCCAAGCAAAAGCTCGTCATACTACGTAGGTGCAGTTGACGCATACGCAATACATTTTCCGGCGTTAGTGGCCATAGTGGCCATTTTAGATTTCACTTGAGTTACTTGTTAATAATACACATACGCAAGCTTCTCTTATTCTTGATATTTGAAATGTGGTGCATATTAATTACACAGTACATTAATTAGTATGACGTTATGAGTTATTACGAGAAGATTGTGTCCAAGCAAGTCTTTTTTCTATGAGTCCTCGCTCCATCAAGCCATATGTTTTTCAGTTACTCTGGGCTGGGTGAAGTTCGTCAGCTGTTCTTCGGAATGGGGTTTTGCTTTGGGAGACTATTGTGAAGTTGCTGTACATGGCTATGAGCAATGCAATACTGCTATATTTGGTGCACAACTAGAACGCTTCTGATTACTTCCATTTTCCGAAATATTTATAATACATGAAACAATTTTGTGGCTTGTTCGGAATTTTTTTGTAGATTTTATATTTATTTCTAAGATCAGTTGATCGTGAATAGCGTTGCTTTAGATTCACGCTGGACTTAAGGCATTTCTGGTGTTACAGCAGTGACATCTTAAGGATATGTGGGGCCCCGGGCAAAATCTATTTTGAGACCTCCTGTTTAGAACAGCTTTAAAAGTATTACCATCTTTCAGCTCATTCAAGCCCTCGTGATGCAATTCATATTGAAATATGTTAAACCTAAACCTTCAGAAACAGGCATACTTAAAACCAACGGAATGCTGACGGGCCTGGTCTCTGCCAGCCAAATAGTACCAAAAGGAAACTTGAACATGTCTTGATTAAACTATTCCTTTTTTACCTGCTACTCCTATTGTTGAAAAACATGCTAAGGGCAGCGGCACAGCGTGGGTTGCCAGCACCCGGGGCAAGGCAAGTATTGCGGTCCCCAACCTGCAGCGGGACGCAAAGTTTTAAAAGAAAATAAAAAGCGGCAGCAAGAGACCGGCGGCCGAATTTTATTTCTTGTAAAGTTTTACGCCTCTAAGATTTTTGTGCCCAGGGCAACCACCCCGTGGTACCGCCCACGCTACCCCACTGGCTAAGGGCACCTTGTTTGATGTTTAGTGGACTAAAGCATAATAATAAAATAAGATATATGAACATGGAGCTTAAAATTGTAACTCCAGTTGCCTAATATTTGTAATCTCGAATATAACTCCCTTCACTACTCCATTCTTGCTGCATGAGTGAAACTCAAAGCACTACTCTGAGGGTTTTCACCATTCCATTGGTTAAAATCTAATAACCTTATAATTCCTCTTCCCCTACCTTGTCACTCTCTTCCACGTTATATATGTGCCAGACTGTTTACTTTTTTTTTTTTCTCAAATACTTTATTGGTTTTAACAAGGTATACAGAAATCGTATAGCAGGGTACGCAAGATTATCCCAGGCAAGATTTTACATGTGCATGTATCACGTGAGGGTGATACTCCTTAATGGATAATGAGGGCCTAATCCGGCGACCATTGGTGACTGATAAACAGGACAGGCAAAGGAAAGGAAAAGAAAAAGAAAAGAGAAGAGAGGAAGGATCCACAGTTAGGCGAGGTATAGCATCGCATTTGCATGTCTGTACACTTGAGTGCTTAAGGGTGGTCGATATTGGCAACTTTACATAACATGACAATCCATTGAGTGTACCCATGAAGCAGATCTCTTGAATACAGTTATACAGATGGTACGATAGTAATGTCCCCGGATATGATTAACACTGCTGAGTTAAAAAAATGGGATGGACCATAGTACTGTAGATGGACAGAAACATTAAAAAAAACAGCATAACGAGAGACTTGAAGTACGAGGTAGAAGGGGGTAGCAATAGAGATGTTGTAGAAAGATGTGTGAGTTAGGGAGATACACTAAGTAAATAAAGAAAGGGGAGGTACTCGGAAGGAAAGTTAAAGAGAGGTAGAAAGAGGAAGATGTAGATAGAGAAAAAGAAGTCGAAAAATAGCTACATTTTTAGAGTGTGATCGAGAAGTAGCAAGAAATAAGGAAAAGAAAATGTTGAGAGAGGCAGAGGAGTATAGTATTCAAAGGGGAGCCTTAGAGAAAGAGGCAATGTACAAAAGGAGGTGAAATAGAAAGATAAAGGTAGCAAGAGGTAAACAGAGACTTGAGGGAAAACAAAGAGATGCCAGGTAAAGCACGAGAGAAAATGAGAAGAGGTTTTAGAAACGGAGTCAGGTAAAGAGAGTAGTGGGGAAGAGAGAAAGTAAAAGAGATAGGTAAAGCGTAGAAAGCGAAATGTGGTGTAGAGCAAAAAGAGGAAATTGAGAGACATACATGAAACATAAATAGAGGTGATGTTTACGCAGAGGTAGAGAAAGGAAGAGAAGGTGAGGTAGAGCAACGTTATTATGCCAAGAATTTCCACTATCCCATTTACTTTAACATGGGAGCCTTGAGCAGCTGTCCACTTTTTTAGAATGTGAATGTTCTGCAGGGATATGGGTTCTGAAATTCCCCTTTTCTAATAAGCAAATGGATTTGAATGCTTTAAAGGTTGAATTATTTTGAAGGGTCCTTGGAATAGTGTACTTTGTTATCATTTACAATGAGTTTGAATTTATGCCCTTCAAGGCGGGCAGTGGGAGAAAAGGAATAATAAGCTCTATGGAATGGCTCAGTAAGGGAGGTCTTGGAGCAAGGATAAGCTGAAGGCAGCGAAAATCACTACCAATTAATCATTCCATTAAATTAATCCTATATGTGTGTCAGTTTTTGTGAATGTACAGGCTTTGGTCAGTGTCAGTGCCTTGCAGACTAACTGATGAGCAGTTGTCTCACAAGCACTAGCATTGAACTTACACTCCTTCCCTGCCAATTATCTTCATGATCCAGGTCTAAGTCAGGTGTTCTAGGCCTTCTCTAGGGAGGAGAATTTTGCACTTTAAAAAGTTAGTGGCTTGTATGCTATGCTTATTGCGCGTCGAGTGGAGCAGCGAACAAAAGCGCAAACCAGATGGGAAACGGAGTTGGGAAGGCCACTTTCTGCAAAGGAATGGGAGCATATACTCTACAGAACACATCACACTGTGCACAACACTGCCAGGGCTGAATCTGCCTTTAAAGTCTTCTCCTACTGGTACTATACCCCAATGCAGATCCACAGCTGGGATAAAAGTAAATCAGAGTTGTGCTGGAAGGGGTGTGGGATGTCAGGTACCTTGTCGCACTTGTTATGGCACTGTCCCAAACTTCTGCACTACTGGAATGAGGTTCTCAACAACATTGACAAGGCGTTTGATACCGCCTTACCCAGGTCCCCGGATTACAGCCTCCTTGGACTGTCCTACCCACAGATCTTCCCATTACGATCGCTGGGAGGTCGGCAAATGGCACTAGCTTTGTAAGCAGCAAGGCAAGTTATCTTAGTTCTATGGGGCACAAAGGTCATACCTGATCTCACGTCTTGGTTACATTGCCTGTGGAACGTTTTAGCTATGGAACGCCTGTCCTTGGTAATGGATGGAAAGAGGGAGGCAAACACCGAATTATGGTCTCCATTTCTGCGGCTGCTGTCCAAAGATATGAGGGAAATCACCTGCCCTAAACACCTGCAAATTCTTAGACTACTGCCACAGGATACTCAGGATGTCACACCTTTGATTACAAGTTGAGTAGGTCAGGTCACCAACCCTATTGCCTGTGGGTCTTGAAGAGGAGTCGATGTGGCTGACTGGTGCGGAGGGGAGGGGGTGGGATAAAGGGTTTTTTTTCTCTTTTTTTCATTCAGGTTCGTTTTCCTGGTTATCTACTTTTTCTTATTAATGTGTTCGTAAACCCTGAAAATTAAGAAGTCCTTGAGCACTGTGAAGGGCTATCCTTAACATAACGCTGCCGGCCTCCAGGTTGTTGGCATGAAAGCTGTGTCTTGCTGCTTCAGATACGCTCTGCCGGCATGTGGATGTAGGCAGGAGGCTGTGTTTGCGCATTTTGACTCCTTACCAATAGATAGATTGGTTCTAAAAAAAAAAAAAAAATAGTGGCTGCTAAAATGATTAGGGTCACAATATCCCAAAAGCAATGTTCTTTTCGATGAAAGGCAAGCCTGCAGCTGTCCTTTACCACCCCCACTGACTTACACTCTGGTGGAATAGGATGTTGCCAGAGACACAAAGCTGTGATAGAAATTGAAGTCCGCAGATGATCTAACAGAGAGAAGACAACCAGGGACAGTATGGAACCCTGGGGTAATCAGCAGGTGATAGGGTTCTTTGAGATTTGGAAGTGCCAATGTGAAAAAAACAGGTGTCAGTTGAAAGATAGGAGGGGAACCAGTGAAGGACATTGCTGGTGAATCCCATTCATGAATTCAGGGTGCATACAAGGGGGTGATGGCAGCTGAAAGGTCCAGCAATATCAGGAGGGAGTGTCATCTTTATCTGTGGTCAGGAAGGAATTGCCTAAAATTTGTAAGGGACCGTTCTCCATGCTGCAACATGATCTGAAACAAGACTTGTAGTCAATCAGGCAATGGTTGGCATTAATGTGATCTTGGAGTTAAACATTGACTGCTTTTTCAGAACTTGCAGCTGAAGGGTAGGTGAGAGATAGGTCAGTAGTTGGCAAGGTCATTAGGGTATAGTGTAGAGTTCTTTCATAGTGGAAGGGTCTTGCCTTTTGTGAGAGCTTCTGGGAAATTGCCTAGCCTGAGGGAGACATTGATCATGGTGAGCAGGGGTAAGAGAGCATTCCTAGACAAAGATTTGATGAAAGACGAGGGTAAATAAATCACACAAAAAGTGATGACTCAAGGTAGCATTCCAACCCATCATTTGTTTGCCCACTATGCCACCTCAGATTAGACCTAGCTATATGTAAATCAGTCTTTGCCCTGCTCTTATAAGAACATTCCCACAGAACAATGTTTTTCCTTCAAAAATCAAGCTTAAACAATTAAAGATAGAACTAATCCATATTTTCAATGAATATTGCTTCCTAGCCTTCTTGAGTGGAATGAGAGCAACAGGGCAATGTAGCCTGTTGTATGGAACAGAGTTGGGTTGCGTGTGCCTTCATGTGGGTGTATGTAGTGTCATATTCCTCAATAACTATAGCAAAATATGTGCCCGGAAGGTAGTTCCATAACTGCATGGCTACTATCTCCAACCTGAATGAGCACAGACACAATAACTTGCTCTTCCAAACTATTGTATTTGTGAGGTGTATAAGTGGGTATGAATTGCAGTAATTCCTTTCGGGGAGTGAAGCCCACAGGACCTTCTGTACTTAGTCTGGATTTACGAAACATATATTTTGTAAAGAGAGTCTCATCCACTCTGGTCTACCAGCATCTACCATCATTTATAGCATAGAGTAGTGTAATGCAGCCAACACCTGAGTTGTTCTTTATGATGCGTTCCCCAGTCTACCCAGGTCTGGTCCCTCTGATTCCTCAAAGTTGAGCACATTCCTGGTATTGGATACAGTCTAGAGTATACTTGAGGGTAGACCGTGTCAGGCCTTTATGTCTAGAACATGGGAGTGTACTTCTGTTTCCCTTTCTAAGGGAACCTACAACATGGTTTGGCTGCAAAGGTTTATATCCCAAGGATTTTTTTTTTGTCCTTGAAAACAATGGCGCTTGCCGACCGGCTGCAGTTTGCCAGAGGGGCACTGTGATTTGTGCAGGAGACACCGCACCCAAATCACCTCGCGTCTCATCTCCTCTCCCCAAAATCCCCCAAAACAGCATGGTGAAACCCCGAAACCGGTCCTAGGATGCTTGTTTCCGGTCCAGGGAGGACCTGGCTTGGCAGTTCGGGCTGGACTGTTCCCATGAGGCACAGGGTCAAGACTGATTTGCATATGGCCAGGTCTAAACTGGGGTGGCATGGTGAGCAAAAGAATGATGGATTTAACCCAGATCTCTTGACTGGGGGTGAATGTTTTGATTTGTTCTTCATTCCGTCCATCAATTGTGTATCTTTTGCTTTCTTGCCCTAAGTGCGCCAGGTATGCCCAGACGTGGGTCCTGGGCTCACTGTGCCACTAAAATCAAGCTATCCTGGCTGAAGAGGGGTGAAACCCCGAATCCGGTCCTAGGATGCTTGTTTCCGGTCCAGGGAGGACCTGGCTTGGCAGTTCGGGCTGGACTGTTCCCATGAGGCACAGGGTCAAAACTGATTTGCTTATGGCTGGGTCCAAACTGGAATGGCATGGGGAGCAAAAAAACAATGGATTTAGGCCCAGATCTCTGTACTGGGGTGAATGTATGACATTGTTCTACATTCTGTCCATCAATAGTTCTTTTTGCATTTGTCACTCCAACAGCAGCGCCAGTCATTTACTGTGGGAGGTAGTGCAGAGGTACAGATTAACAGCGTCAACGCGTCTCAGTGAAAATTGCGTTGTTCACGTCACTGACCACCAGGATGTGTGTCAATAACTACAAAATGCTAAGTGCGTAAACATAAAAAACAGACGTGCCCGTTGTGACTAGGGCAGAGCCATCTTGTAGAGCGCAAAGTGTTGTTTTGAGCCCCTGTGCAGGGCTTGGACCAGGCCCGAGCAAGACATCCGTAAGGGCTTCATTATGTGTGAATAATGTTTTTGCGGGGGCAACTCCCGGATAAAACTTTTGTCTTGACTGCCACTGAGGGTAGGGAAAGGTCCAGGACCTCAATCGCCCTTCGTACCAGCATTGCAAAAGAGGCACCCTCCTCCATAGCCACAGTGAGGGTGAGACCAGGCTAGTGTCTGGGGAAGTGTCCCGTCCACTACCATCCGCCAGTTCCTCATATCAGTTGCCCTCTGTCTCTTCTAACTGGTATCCATTAGGATCTGCATACCTCTCCCATTCGTCCCCCAATCCAGTCCTATCATATGAATGAGGTACTGGCTCCGTCATGGTAAGTGTGTCCCTGTTTAGTCGCCTGGCTCCGTGTCGCAGTCAGGGATGAGAATTGGGATGACGCCACCGTAGGGCTCTAAGGCCATCAATGGATCCTAGAGGCCCAACTGGCGCCAGGGGCGAATCCGCAAGGGGAAGATCAGTAGGGGCCCTTACCAAGCAAATGGGTCCTGAAGGCGCTCCAGCAGGGATGGGCCACCCAAATATGAGGAGCATGGCCTAATCAAATTCACGTAGCTGGGCAGGAGTCGCTCAGGCTCCCGGAAACTCTGGGAGGCGCGGAAATGGCCCAGGCTCAGGCTCCACCTCCACAGCACAGAGCTAGGCCTCAAGTGCGGATGCTCCCTCGTCTCGCCAGATGACTTCAATGGACGTGGTGAAGTCAAAGGTCTCTTTGACTTCTTGCTCTTCTTGTGTTGGTGGGACTTATTTGATTATCCTGACAACCTCAACTGCGAAGATGAGTGCTTTGAGTGACTCCGTGACCAATCTTGGACCTTCTTCGCGACCGAGATCTTGAGCGTCGCATGTCGAGCAGCTTGAGGGACTGCTCTTTCAAGGCCTTAGGGTGTATGGCGTGGCAATTGACGCAGTTTTTGGCATTGTGGTCACACTCCGAGCACCAGAGGCACACTAAATGTGGGTCCGTCACTGACATCTGTTGGTGACGAGCACTACCGGGCTTGACACAAGCTACCCTAGCAGACATCCTCTACGCAACAAGAGACAAAATTCTCGACATAACGTTGAAAAAAGTCTGTCAAAAAAGTCTAGGGGTAGCTCTTCTCTGGATCTGCGCTGACTGGCACGGAAAAATAGAACTGATGCCTGCTCTAGGGTGGCGTCTGTATAGGCATCACACACGTCACTTCCGACGCGAACGATGCCATGCAGACCGAACGACATCACCTACCAGCGCGCAGTGGTACTGCTCACAAAAAATTCCAGATCCAGTCTGTGGCTGGGCAATATTCTACGGTAAGGAATCTGCGGCTAGAGCTGCAGCTCTATCACTTACAGCCTTCCCTTGTCCATTTTCTTTGAAGAACACATTCCAACCATAATGGTAAGTTGCAGAAGCAGGGTTCTATGTTACAAAAATTAATCAAATAATTCATATGGAAGAGTGAGAAATGACGTCTTGAAATAATTTGTTATATTAAATCATAAAATTTAGCAGTACTAAATGCTTGTACTGAATGTGGACATGCAGCGAGAAGAGATATGAGAATGGGAAAAGAGATGTCATAGGCAAAAACAACTGTGTTGTACTGGCTCTTTCAAGAAAGCGGGGTGGTGCAGGCCTTCTTCCGTGCCTCTACAACTTCCGGAGGCTTGCCTCGCCTGCATCATTTCAAGGATCCACTGAGCCAGTCATACATTTTTTTATTCACCCCCCCTATTAGTTCGGCACTCCAGAATCCTGGGTTGTAGCCTAGAACCGACAGCCTGAGCTTAAGCTACCAGGATAACCTTCCCTCCCAAACGCCCTTTCAGTCGCCAGTATCAGCTTTTATTATTGGGTGTATTTTGTTTTCCATTATTTGCTCTTCCTTAAATGTACTCACCAGTATAATTCCCCATTATTGAAGATCTGTCGTGTACAAGTACTTGTTGATTGCAACGTAAGACCAAATTATCATTTAGACCATATGTTGTTATGATTGCCATTCAGTACTGTTGGAGTATCTGTATATCAGTAATAAAAAAACAATAATGCAGTTTAAAAAATAAAAACAAGACACAGGCTTTTTGCGATATTCTACTTTGTACCAGTTGCTGAGGTCATGAATAATACTACAGTCAATGCTATTGGCTGGGTAAGATATTCTCATGAGGTGTTAACCTCTGATGTCATTAGCAGTATCATGTTTGTTGGTATTTGAAAACATTCGAAGGCTAGTATGCCCTGAAAATAAGAGGTATATTTATAGATCTTCAATAGCTTAAAACCATATAGTACTAATGCTATGCCTCTAATATATTCTCGGGTCTTATATAACAGATAACCATTGATCTCACATATCTTAAGAGACAGTATTTGACTGATGACCATTGATTTAGTATATTTTAGAACTATGTATTATTGATAATCATAAGTTTAACATTTCTTAGGACCATATATTGTGAATAGCTATAGATCAAGCATACATAAGGGTGCTTTATTACTGACAATCAAACATCTAGACTATCTGTTAACTTTTTATTGCAGATATACGTGTAGTATATTATGTCCAGATATTGCTGATAACCGTAGATAGAGCTTTTTTTATGATCTTATATTGCAGATAGCTACAAATCTAGCATTCTGTAAGGCCTTCTGTCAAAGATGAGTATAAATCTAGCATATGTGATGGTGTTATATTGCTGGTAACTGTGTATGTAGCATACTTAATACGTGTTCACCCCTGAGAATTTGAACACGCCAAAAGCTAACATCCACATACACTGAATAAACCTAACCATTTAACTTTTTCCTTATTCCTTAAGATTCAAAGCAGAATGGTGATGCTGCGAATGCTGCTCTGGCCAATGAGGACTGTCCCACTATAGACCAGGCCTTGTCACCCGAGGAGAAGTCCCCCGTCACACCTGGTTCAAGAGAGAGGTACAACCGAGACCGAGCTTGCTTCCTGCTGTCCACTGGAGACTTTGCACACTCTCCTGATGGCAACATTCGCAAAGGTATCTGTCATTGATGCACCTTCCCTTCCCCAATCTCATGCCATCCTCTTCCCCGGCCCAAAGAGGTGAAATACCACTGTTCAGTAGCCTGCTCAGCCCGCACACTCCCTACCAGCACTGGGGATGGTGGATCTTGTACACGCCTCCTTCGTCTCTTATCTCCATCTATCGCTTTCACCACAAACCACCATTGCACATCTAAACTCCACCAATTTAAGCATTAAACCTGATATCGGATGTCAGCAGGTCCGGTTTAGGAGAGGATTGACTCCGCACCAAGCTGTAATTCAGACTTGCTCTGGGATTTAACAATATGCAGAGATCCTTTACTAATGATAGATGTTTCAAAATATGACATCGCCACCAAAAATTGTCACTGTAATTAAACATGGCAGATTGGGTGTATACTTATGTCCTTGCATCCTGAGGGAATGGCTAAGCTGGTAATGGTGTCACTGCAGAACAACTCTGATCAGGTGAGGCGAGATAGTGACAGGAAAAAGTAGAATGGTCGATCTAGAAAATTATCTAGGCTAAAATGTGGCAGTGGGATCTGAGCAATAAGATGAAAGGAATCAAAGGAAGGGCGATAACTAGGTGACTCATCAGTGACAGGGAGTGAACCTGCACTCTGACAAAAAGGGAAGGCAACAGACATAGTGGATGGAGAGAGAAGAAGAAAAGTATTCCTTTAAGACAAATTAAAAAAATGACGAGAACATTCACAAAGTACTTGTAGAGAGTATATGTGGAGACAGTTTAAATGACACGGAGAGACAATAAAAAATGGTTTCATGTTTTTCCCCACACCATGTTCAACGACTCCCATAAACAAAAATACAATAGACACCTCCGGCCTATCGATTCTTTATCTCTTCACTGTAAACGAACAGAAGAGGAGTGGCCAGAGTTCTCCAGTCACAGGGGCATAATTCATGGTTGTATTGGAACTCTGTGGACTGGTATGGTAGTCTTTGGTTTGGACTGTTCTGAGAGTGTTGTGTGTTTGTGTGTGTGGCGGTAGGAGGGGGGTCCTGTCAGCCCTCTTGGTAGTGCTGACTACAGCACTGCCTGAGGAGGGCAGTGGCCAGTCAAGTGTCAGTAACCATAACATACAGCAGACAACCACAGTGGGCCTCAGCCAGCCAGCGTGCTCTTGCTTATATTGGTATAATTATTGTAGCTAGCAACTGTTTTTATCTTTGTATCTCTTGTAGTGAAACCTGTTTTATTGTAAAGCGCTCTAACATCTTTGGGTAATGCCCACCCTATATAAAATTGCATAAATGCATAAACTGAGGGTCTTGAATGAGAACAGGAGAATGCAAGACATATAGCATATGATTGTGTGTCCTTCACGCAACAACAAACGCATCAACCCACTGCACCATCTTACACAGATTTGCACATCACACGTGATGCTCTGCAGAAAACACTTAAACGCTGTGGGTCATTATGATTTTGACCTGTGAGCAGAGTTTAACCACAGCCATCCGTAGCAAGTATTTAACCAGTTAAGCTATTTTCACAATAGTATAGCATGATATTTGCAGGATACAAGTAGACTTTGCAGGCTGCTAGGTTTGCCCAGCTGAATTACCATTAAATAGAGATCTCGTCTGGTTTGGAATGATTACAGAGAAAACCAACACACCTTTACTATTAGCTTTCTCCTTGATCTCAAACTCTTCGGGAGCAGAGGTTTTTTTAATACTGAATATGTAACCTAAAGCTCGGTGCCTGAGGGCGAGAGGGGGCAGAGGCAGGCTGCGGGCGGCAGTCACCATTGTTGAGCATGCGCCGTGTCAATTTAAATAAATAAAAAGACTACTTTTAGGTGCACAACAAGAAAGGCGCGAGTGTGCCATATCAAAGTTAAAGCAAAATACTAAAATGTTTGATTGTACTTGTAAAGCGCGGCACCCGGGGATGGGAGGAGCTGCAGGGACAGGCGCCATTGTCGAGTGCACGGTGTTAGTAATATAACTAGCGCGCTGGGTTGTTAATTTAAATAAAAAAACAATGTTTGGGTGCCGAGTGCACAACAGAAAGGTGCAAGTGCGGCAGAGTAAAGTTAAAGAACATAGTAAAAGCAAATTAAAACAAGCACTGACGAGGGACGTCGAAAGTCAAATGAAAACGCTTTTTTCCTCACCTGTTTTGCTAGAAATGGTGGCAAAAGTAAACAAGCGGTCTTCAAAAAGGAGACGGAGAGGGCGGAGCGAGTGGGCAAGGAGAAAGAGTGAGATAAGGTAGGGAGCAGGAGGTGAGCCCGTGAGTGGTGTGCGTGCGCGCTTGCCGCGAACACAAGTGAAAGTGCAAGGATGTCGAGCCGGGAGAGCAGTCTGTTCATTTCCAAGCACTGCACTCGTACTTGTGGCATGCCCCTGCTCACTCCCGCAAGGTGTATGCCGCCACAAGCACGAGTGTGTGCTTGAAAATGACTAGAGCGACGGCTAAAGGTCCTCCCATGCAACGCATGCGGGCTGTGTAGGCGAGACCTAAAAATCACTCCCCATGGCGATTTTTTGCCCAATTACTGTCCAAAAATATTACTGACACGCATATTCGGGTCCAGAGATAAGTAAAAAATTCCCAAAAATGCATGTTAAGCAGCAGTAGAATATTAATACTTGTATGCTGTGATGTGCCCAGCGCTTAGCAGTCTGTACCCCGAGACATCTGGAATCGGTCTCCGTAGCCCAGGACTACATTAATGAACTTACAGCAAGATTCCAAGAATCACGGGGGGGGCATGGCCAGCAGCATGCAGGGCTAGACGTGTCTCCCGGGAGCTCCCGGCCGACGTCTATATATCCGACTAACTACACATCTCCACCGGACTAAAACCACACACTAGCTGTCGGTGGCTGCCTGGAGAGGGGCGAGAGAGATACAGCCCGAAACTGAAGCCTCCGGAGGGAGTTTGGCCGGCCTTGACGCGGCGCCCGTGGTGAAGGGGTGACGGCCAGACAAGATGGCGGCGCGGTGAACGGATCGGGGCAGAGTGCCGCAGCCCATCAGGGACAGGAGCTGCCTCTGAGCGACAAAGCGCCATCGGACACAGACATCAGCCGTGCCCGGAGTGCTGTATAAGCCCGGGGGCCTGCAGGTCTGCCCGCCGGGCGAAGAGTCGATGCGTAGCGAAGGCGCCCAGGTGACCGAAAGCCGCACGAAAGCTGACCGCAGAGGGGCCGGAACCCAGGAGGGCACGCTGTTAGGCTTCCCCGTCAGGGCCTGAGAGGGACACCGGGCCACACGCTGAGCGGATCGGGGGCAGCGGGAGTCACGGAGGCGTGCGGCACACCTACTCAACATGGCGGCCACTACACCGGACTGAGGGCCAGCGAAGAGCCCTGCGGTCTTCACGGCGGGAGACGGGGACCCCTCTGCCCATACCAGCTATAGCGAAGTCACGGAGGAGGTACGTTGGACAAGGCTAGCGAAGGGGAGCAGCGGACGCCGAGAGCCCACCTTTACCAAGATGGCGGCCGCGACCTCAGACACACCCGGTGGGGGAGCGGAGTGGGAGAAGGCGGCCCTGCGCGCCCTGACACACGGCGGCTGGTAGTGGGAGCCTCTGACTGGACACGAGGAATTTCTGTGGCGGCTTACCCCCCCCCCTCCCCCCCGCTCCTCACGACCTCACTGCCGCCCACAGAGGTGGGCGCGCAGGCGACACTGGCGACCGCTGCGCACTAACAGCCGCGTGCTCCGGGGAGAGGCGCCCTCCTGACCGCCCCGAGGAAGCACTACTGAGGAGCCCAGTGACAATGAGTGGGCCGGCCATGTAGAGGAGCAGGAGTAGTGCTGTGCGAGGTCGGATAGCTGGGGAGAAGGAGACCTCCACGCTGCACTGTCGAAGGGCCCTGAGGGAGGACTGAGATTCTCACCAGCAGCGGCGTGGACTGGGGGCCAGTTGGAATCTCGCTGGACGTGCCGCTGCATAAGGTGGGCCCACCACAGCTACCGCGGAGGGGCGTTGCCGCACGCCGCACTGTGCGGCGCTGGGGTGTAGTGGGCCGGACGGAGCGGAGGGTCGCTGGGGGACCCACGGCCGGAATACCCGCTAGTAGATCGGCGGGGAGGAAGTGGAGCACCAGCCCCAGTACACCAACTTGGCCGATTAGTGTGAGGTGGTGCCGGGGGGGCCGCCTCGTACAGGGTTGGTGCTGGAGCTTTGACACACGACGGGCCGTGCCGCTACACTCTGGATCCCGGTGGGGCACTCGACGAGGGAGCCGCTAAACCACTCCACCCAGATCCCTCCCAGCTGGGCTCACCACGGACTCAATCAGGATGGGGAAGAGGGATCTCCCACCCAAGCCCCCCAAACAGGGCACTCTGGATCTCTTCGCGGCGCCGAGGTCCTCTAAAGACGCCACGGGCGCGGCGGCAGAGGCGGCCACTGACACGGACAGGTTACTGGCGGCAATCCAGGCATCGAGAGCGGATATCCAGGAATCCCGATCCGCGTTAGAGGGCAAAATTGGGGAAGTGGGCGCTGAGGTCACGCTCCTGCGCCAAGATTTCAAGAACCTCTCCGCCAGAGTGTCTGAGACTGAAACACGCATTGGAGAGGCTGAGGACTCGATAACTACCCTTCGAAGAGAAATGGCGGAGCTCCAGGCGTCGCACAGACAGCTGCTCTGGAAGGTGGATGACGCCGAAAATAGGGCAAGAAGGAACAACCTTAGTTTCGTAGGCTTTAGAGAGGGAATCGAGGGGAACAATATGGTAGCCTTCCTGCACAAATGGCTCACGGACACCTTCCCTGGAGCCCGTTTTTCTTCTTGCTTCGTGGTCGAAAGAGCCCACAGGGCGCTCCTAGCGAAACCTCCGGAGGGCGCGAGACCCCGGCCAGTGATCGCAAGATTCCTCAACTTCGCTGATAGAGACTTAATATTGCGGGAAGCGAGGAAACTGGGCGAAATCCGAGTTGAGAACACCCATATAATGATTTTTCCGGACTATAGTCAGGAGGTCCAGAAGCAGCGGCACTCCTTTGACTCGGTGAAAGTGAAATTGAGATCGCTGAACATTACGTATATGCTGCTATTCCCAGCAAAACTTAAAGTCATCTACATGGATAAGGCGCACTTCTTCAGCCATCCGGAGGATGCCTGGCACTGGCTGGAGGAGAGACCGATCCTCAATAGTCGGGAAACGGCAGGGAGAGAGGAGCTGGTGAGGGCGGCACAGGTCGGGACGCGGTGGGGTACGCCAAAACAGCAGAGGAGGAGATCTAGGAGACTTTACTCGAGGTACACAGGCACCCCATACCATTCTCGCACATCGGCAGGTTCCAGGAGGGGGAGATCGGAATCACCCGGAACGTCGAGGACGGCACACGGACCACGGGAAGGGTCACGGGGCCCGCCAGGCTCGGAAGGAGAAGGTGAACACCCCAGGGACTCGGATGCGGAGGGCGAGGTGTCGGACATAGACCAGCGCTCCTTACACCCACTGGAAACAGAGATCCGGCTGTTGGAACAGGACGTTTCCGACAAACACTGCAGCACAGTACCGACAACGCAAGACTCACATTCGTGACCCTGGAGGAAGGGGATGATTGGATTGTCGGCCGGGACGCGGCCAGGACACGCAAGTGGCCAACACCCTTTTACTTGTTGTTTCTGTTTCTTTTTTTGATTCCTTCTGTTAAATCTCTTTGTGTTTTCAGGAACGGTTTAATTGTTTGTGACAACAGTTCTGTAGAGGGAGGGAGAGGGGGGGGTGACAGACCGACTTCTACTAACAGCTTGGACCGTGATGGGGACGAGGCTGGAAGGGGAGAGAGGTGGGGTGGGGGGCGGGAGAGGGCACAGGGGACCTTCAACAAGTTGGGGAAGTAGGGAAGGGAGTTGGATAAGGGAGAGCACAAAGAGACGCAATTTGAGGAGGGGGAGTCAACACTGTCGCACACAGCCGCTGTGGTCGCTTAGCGGCCTCCAGAAGACCTACACAGTATGGCAGGTACACTAACAAACTCAGACGGTCTACACAAGGGGATCTCCATTATGACTTGGAATGTTAACGGTCTGGGCTCCAAAATAAAGAGGGGATTAGTGAATTCATACATAAAGAGGACCGCCCCAGACTTCATCCTCCTGCAGGAAACTCACCTTAGGGCGGGCAAATGTACATTTATAGCGAGGGGGAGATACACAGTTTTGAACCATGTGGGCTACACGTCTGGCGCCAGGGGAGCCGCAATACTAGTTAACAAAACACACCCCTTTACCGTAGCGCGCACGTGGAGTGATCTACAGGGTACATATGTGGGAGTACAGGGAGTGTGGCACAGACAACGCATTACAGTCATCTCAGTATATGCCCCACCGAAACTCCAACCACGCACGCTCAGGGAGGTAGCGTCCATCTTACTGGAAACAGCGGATACGATGCAAATAGTGGGGGGGGACTTCAATGATGTCATGTCGGAAGAATTAGACCGCTCGGGGGCGACACGCGGAGGGGGGACACAAACAGCTCTTGCGAAATACGTGGCGGAGATGGGACTCACCGACGCATGGCGCTGGCGACACCCGACACAAGAGACGTTCTCCTTCTACTCCGGGGCCCACAAAACCTTCTCCAGGCTGGATTATATTTTTGTTGCAAGACAGTATTTGTCAGCGGGAGATGAGATCACGTACAAGGCAAGGGGAATTTCAGACCACTCTCCCCTATTTGCGCTCCTAGGGAAGAGCACCGAAAGGCGCGAGACGGAATGGCGCTTGGCAGCCTGGGATCTGCAATCCCCAGAAATAGTAAGGGGTCTGAGGGCAGATATAAAAGTGTATGTAGCGGAAAACAAGGGCTCAGTGGAATCTAACATTACCTTCTGGGAAGCCATGAAGCCTGTGGTACGAGATAGACTTCGAGGGAGACTACGGGATGAGCGCAGCAAACAGCACAGGGAGGCAACAGCGTTAGAAGCCGGAATCCTGACCCTAGAAAGACAATACCTTGTAAACCGAGGGGAAGGTATACTACGGCAACTGCAGGACAAACAGAAGGAGTATAGGGAACTGGTCTCTAATGAGGCTAAGACGCAAGCACTAGCAACGCTACACCGCCTGTACGATGTAGGGGACAAGTCGGGCAAGCTCCTGGCTTGGCTTAGCAGGAAAGAACAAGCTGCGAGGTGGGTGGATCGAATCAGGGACGATGGGGGAGGTCTGGAAACTACGGACAGGGGCATAGCAGATGCCTTCGCCCGGCACTATGAGAACTTCTATAGGGGCCGGAACCTCGGGTCAGTGGACGAGGCCTTACTTTATATGGAAAATCTGGCTATCCCAGTATTGGATGAGGAACTTAGCGCTCCTTTGGAGGCGAGCATTACACTGGAGGAGATCTCCGCAGCCATTAATAAATTAAAAACGGGGAAGACACCGGGGCCAAACGGGTTCCCGGCGGAATTCTTTAAAAAGACGGCTGACCTATTGACGCCTCACCTGTTGGCGCTCTATGTAGAAGCATACGGACTAGGGAGACTCCCACGAGATCTAGCATTAGCAACCATAGTGCCGATATACAAACAGGGCAAGCCGAGTGAGGAATGTGCATCGTACCGCCCCATCTCCCTCCTAAATATGGAGGTCAAAGTATTGGCAACAATTCTAGCGGCGCGCCTGCGGACGGTGGTCCCAGCCCTGATACACACAGACCAATCCGGATTTTTGCCGGATAGGGCGACAAAACACAACCTCCGACGGACCCACAACTGGCTCCAAGAAATACAAGATAGAACGGAGCCGCACTGGTTCCTGTCCTTGGACGCGGAAAAAGCGTTCGATGCAGTGCATTGGCCCTTTCTCGTGGCAGTGTTGCGTCGGTTTGGCTTTGGCCCCCATTTTCAGAAATGGATAGAGCTGCTATACGCGGCGCCGAAGGCAAGGGTACGAGTGAATGGGTGCCTGTCGCGCGATTTCCGGGTGGAGCGGGGCACCAGACAAGGATGCCCGCTGTCACCTCTCCTTTTCACTCTCACCATAGAAATACTGGCGGCCAAAATTCGGCAGAACCCAGAGATCCATGGCTTCAGGTGTTCAGAGTCGGGGGATACCCAGGAGAAGGTTTCGTTATATGCAGACGATGTACTGTTGTATATCACGAACCCCGAGGTATCCGTAGGGCAGTTGTTCAGAGAGTTGGAAGACTTTGGGGGAATGGCAGGCCACACCATCAACTGGCATAAATCAGTCTTGTACATGCCACGAGGAACGGTACAGGGAGTAACGCTACCGGACCGTCTACTCACTACCGCGGAGGGGTTCCAGTACCTTCGGGTATATGTCACCTTAGACAAAAGGCTCTCGTTCCGGAGAAACGTGGAACGAATACTGAAGGAGGCCGTAGAGGATATGACAAGATGGAGACAGTTGCCGCTCACCCTACTGGGGAGGGCGGCGATGTATAAGATGATTAGCCTACCCAAATTCCTCTACGCACTTCAAAATGAGTATTATCCGCTTCCGACTAACACTCTCACCAGAATACACGCCGACCTGCGGGCATTCATATGGTTGGACAAACAACCACGCATTGCGCTCCAGACACTCCAGCGACATCAATATAGTGGAGGGATCTCATTACCGAACCTAGAGGCATACTATTGGGCGGAACACCTGACCCCCATAAATGACTGGCTGCATGCACCAGCGGACCACCCAAAATATGCTTTAGAAAGGTATAAACTGTCCACACACAATATACTCCACTATCTGTATGGGGGAAAGGCGGAGAGAACGCTCTTGCCAGCGACTTTGATTTCGATTAGAGCATGGTCCCGAGCCTCCAGATCCACGGGATGGGAGGGGAAGCCAACACGTCAGACGCCACTGTGGTACTGCAAATGGTTTAAGGAACTACATAAACTGAAAGGCTTCCAAAGGTGGGATGACATAGGGATCTCCACCATTGGGGACGTGATCAGTAAAGGGGAGCTGAAGACGTTCGCGATGCTGCAGGCAGAGTTCGGATTACACCACACACAACGATACAAGCACCTGCAGCTAGTCCATGCTTGGAATGCACAGCAGATATCATTGCAGGGCATACCGGATTATTCACCGTTGGAAGGGAGACTCCTACAGGAGCAGATGGTACACCAGGCGGTTTCGCTTACATACAAAACCCTCACAAACAACATGCTGGGAAATCTGGCGAAACTCAGAAGCACATGGGAGGCGGAAGTAGGGCAGCTAGAGGACTTAGATTGGGAGCTGATATTGATGCACCCCCGAGAAGTCGCCATTAAGTCACGGCTGAGGCTGATCCAATTAAATATACTACACAGGACATACTTCGACCGGAGACGTCTCCACAAGATGGGTAGGATAGCGGACGCCACATGTCTTCGATGCAATACTGAACAGGGAGATTTCTATCACACTATCTGGTCCTGTGAGAAAATTCAAACATACTGGTCTCACATCTTCACAGAACTGGGGGAGGTGTTGGGAATGGAGCTCACACTAGACCCGAAACTGGCATTGCTGGGAATGGTGACCGAAGTGGACCTGCCACGCCCACAGATTATTTTCCTGGGGTTGGCTCTGGTTGTAGCAAAAAGGGACATTGCGAAATATTGGGGGGTGGCGGAGCGGCCGGAGATAGAGGAATGGAGGAGAGGTCTGGACCTCTATATGGCAGCAGAGCGAGTGACATACAAAGCGAGAGGCTGTCCCAAAAAATTCCGAAAGATATGGAGCAAATGGAGACAATACCATGGCCTAGAGGTGGGACACATAGGAGGTCACACATAGAGGGGTAGATGGCGGGGACGAGCGGGAGGGACCACCTGATAACGACAGTGATTCATTCAGAGATTCCGCACATGCGAGATGCGATACTGTGTTATGGGAGGGGGGACAGGCACGACTGCACGATACCCGAATGACACCGGTGGACTGGTGGCACATAGTTGGATGGACGTGGGAGCTCTCTGTGCTATTAGTTTTGTAGGGGGAGGAGGGGGGGTGGGGGGGGGGTGTTGTGGGAGAAAACGTACAAAAGCAGGATCGCGGGGTTCCATGTGAAACGCGCAACATTGGACACATTTGCGCTCTATTGGAAATACCTAGGTGTCGCGGCCCGGCCGCAGGGTTGCGGGCATAACGGCTGTGAACCTATAACGAGATGTAAGTTTGACATGATGGTCTGGTTGTGCTACATTCGTAATTTTGTTTCATGCCTGCGCAAAAATAAAGTTTTAAAAAAAAAAAAAGATTCCAAGTATCACAATCTGTATCTCGTGCCCTTGATGGAAATTCTAATTGGATGGTTTTGACACTGGACAATGTACGCGCATTCGTTTCAAAAACAAAAAACTCTCTACCTGTTAAATTTTAATACTAGCATAATCCAAATGATGATAATTACAAGATGAAACTGGAATTAAATGGACATTTCTACAAAGTACTGTAGTAGCTATTACATATGTCAGCAGTTCCACCGAGTAAATACCATTTGTTAATGGTAATTTGAATATATATGAAGGAGTAGGCATCATAATCTGTAACTTGGGTGTTACTTTTTGGAACCAGCATTTATTTTTTCTCAACAGATTTAATTTAGAACAAGAGAAAGAAAAACACACAAGGTCTTCAGAAGGAGTAAAAGAAAGACGTAAAAAAAAGTTTCAGTGTAGAATATCTACCTCAGGGCACCGAGAGTTAAAGTCTGTACCTTAGAACTCTAGGGAACAGGTACAGTAACCCAGATCTCCAGAAATTATAGTATTTGGCTTTGGTCTTGAGCCTTAAAAGTCTTTACCTCAGGTCTCAAAAGATCAGAGACAATGCTGTCTGAGATTTCTATACAGGCTTTGACTTTTAAACATGGCTGGGAAGAAAGAAGAGTGCCGTCCATCACCGTCAAATAAATACATTTTAGAAACCGACCTGGATGGTGTAATGGAAAATAATGATCTTAAATTATAGAAAATTTCCTTTTGGTTAGCTGACAGTGAGCTAAGAGGGTAAACAAGTACAAAAAGTGATGTGGGTTTGTGGTGAGGGATGCCCAATGTAGTTTCATATAGTTATGTGATTTTGCATTTGCAGTACGCAGTGAGGCATAAAGGTGATGAGTAGTAGTGAAGATTAAGGCCTGCGTTAGTATTTGAAGTTAGCAGTTAAGAGTAGGAGTTAGGGACAGGGGTAAGGGTTGGAACATGTGACTTAAATTATTAGTTTAGTTTAGAGACTTATTAGTCATGAATGGTATGAGTGGCATATGGGTAGAGAATGGTGACTAGGAACATGGTAGAGTTTGCATTTAGGGTTAGGAATGTTGTGTGGATTAACAGCAAAAGTTAACATTTCTATTTAATATTTTTGTGAGTTATTTTTAATGGTGAGTGTGAAGTTTAGCTTTAAGGGTTGCAGTTAGCAATGAAGTTCGTGTTAGCTTCACAGGTTCATTGTAGCAACAAAATGTAATGTTAGCTATTATGGCAGGAATCACTCTCAGGGTTAGGGTTGAGGGTGTTTGTTAGGGAGGAGGGATATGCTTAGTTTTAAGGCTTAGTGTTCATGGTGAAAGCTAGGTTTAGCATTGAGAATTAGCTGTAGCTACAATGGTTAGGGTTAACGTTAGTGCTAGGTCTGATGGTTGGGCTGGAGGCAAGACTTAAGGATATGGATGACGTTTAGGAGTTGAGATCAATGTCGGGTTAGCAGTGAACATTAGAATTAGTAGTGAGGATTAGGTTAAGCAGTAAAGATGGGACCAGTCTTCTAGGTTATGGTTAGCATTTAGGGATGGAGGTAACTGGCATATTTAGGATTAGAGTTATGGTTAGGACCGTTGGTTGAATAGGGATGAAGATTGGATTTGAGATGAAGGGTAGATTTGACATGAAGCTTAGCATGAATGTTAAGATTAACAGTCATATTTAGGGTGGGTGGCTATAGTTAGAGTTAGCACTGAAGTCTAGGGTTAGCAGTAGCTGTTAAGGTTTGATGTAAGGGAGGTAAGAGTTAGTTCTAATGGTTAAAAATGACATTGAGGATTAGGTGTGGCATTGCAAGTGAGCATTGTGTTTAATGTTTGTGAGAAGGGTTAGAGCTAGCGGTGAAGGTAACGGTTTATTGATTAGGCCTTGGTATTGTAGTCAAGTTCAATTCATGGATGACATGCAAGATGAAGTATTGCTGTGGAGGTTAGGGTTAGGGCTATGTTTAATGTTACAGTCAAGCAGTGGAATTAAATATAGCAATTGAATTCTAGGGTTATAGAGATTAAATGAAAGCTAGCAATGAAGATTTGCAGTGGTCCTTAGGATTAGTGGTAAAGGGTTAAATGGTCCAGTTAGACAGAGTTCAGGTGTATATGTGGATTAGGGTTAGCAGAGAAGGCTAGTGTTTACCTCGTATAGTTGATAGCAAGAGTTAGCAGCCAAGGCTACCCCTTCAACGTCTACATGGCTCCCATCGCAGCCGTCGTAAGAAACCACCGATTTAACATCGTCTCCTACGCCAGCGACATCCAGCTGATCCTATCCCTCACCCACGAACCTTCTGCCACCAGAATCAACTTCCCCAGTGGGATGAAGGCCGTTGCCTCCTGGATGAAGGACGGCTGCCTCAAACTCAACTCTGATAAGACTGAAGTGCTATTCCTGGGACTAACCCCTCTGTCTGGGATGACGCCTAGTGGTGTGTTGCACTGGTAACCCTGCATGCCCCCCACGTACCACGCACACAACCTCTGCATCATACTGCACACCTTGCTCACCATGAAGTGCCAGATCAATGCCGTATCCCCTCATGCTTCCACACATTATGCTTGCTTCGAAAGACTTTCAGGTGGATCCCCGCCGAAGCAAGAAAGATGGTCACCCACGCACTCATTAGCAGCAGGCTCTACTATGGCAACATACTCTACACCAGCACCAACCAGAAACAGGGCCGGACTGGCAGTAGGGGGCACCGGGCGTTTCCCCGGTGGGCCGCTAGGTTGGGGGCCGTTTTTGGGACCCAGGGGGCTGTTTTTGTAACCGGGGGCCTGCAATATCGGCCCCCGGTAACCAAATTGGGCGAAACCAGGCCTAGCAACCAGCTCGGCCCTCCCCCTCCCAGGGGGGCCGACCGAGCTGTTTTCCAGGGCCAGTTTCAGTTCCCAGCCCAGCCCTGCCCAGAAACTCCTCGGGAAACTATAAAATGTTCAAAACGCCGCAACCAGACTGGTCCTCAAAACTCCCCACCGCAGCCACATCACTGAACACTTTCATGAACTTCACTGGCTACCAGTCAACAAAAGAATCACCTTCAAGCTCCTCACTCACACCTACAAAGCCCTCACAATGCTGGACCAGCATATCTGAACCACTGCCTTGCATTTCACTTTCCCACCAGACACCTCCGCTCCGCACAGCTGGACCTTGCCTCCATCCCTCTGATCCACAAGACTAGAACCGGAGGAAGATCCTTCTCCTACCTCGCTACCAAGACCTGAAACACCCTGCCGGGCAATCCCCGTCACTGACCCAATGCAAGAAGTATCACAAGACCTGGTTCTTCGACTGAACCCAGGCAGATCAGCTGCCCTCCCCCCCCCCATAAATGGCTTTAGACCCTCACGGGTCAGTAGCTGCGCTATACAAAGCCCTGATTGATTGATTGTGGGAATAAGATTAGGGTTATTTTTTAGGGCTAATTTAGAGTTGGTGGTTAGGATTTATGAGGTGAATAACATTTATGGTTTAGGAAACAGTATTAAAATCTCTGTTAAGATAGGGTTAAGAATCACAGTTAGTGGTTGTTAGCATGCTTGATGTCAGCAGTCAAGAGGATGACTTTGCAGTGAGGATTTAGTGTGGTTATGATTAGAGGTAATAGATGCAGTTTAGCAGAGAAAATTAATATTGAGAATGGTGGTTAGTGTTTAAAGTTAGGCCTAGGTGTTAAGGTTAGTGGTCAGGGTTGGTGGTGGGAATTAGAAGTTGCATGACGGTTAGGGTTAGTGGCAGCAGTTTCCAAAAATGTCAGTGTTTACATTTTCCTGTGAGTGCTGGGTTTAGTAATGAGTGTTACATTTAGAAGGAAAGGTTGCTTTTAGCAATGATGGCTTAGATCAGGTGAGTGGGAAGGGTTAGGAGTTAGGTTTTGGGTAATTGGTGAGTCTTTTTTTGTTGTTATTTTATAAAGAGCACCAGGGATCTTGTCTATGTCCCACTTTATTCAATATCTGTGTCGCTCCCTTGGCAGGATTACTTAGGAACTTAGGTTTCATGCCTATTTCTTATGCTGATGATACTCAGCTCTTATTCTCTTTCGATAAAAATAATTTCAATGCTCAGTCCACCTTTTCAGAAGGCATGAAGACCATTGCTAGCTGGATGAGGCCTAATTTCTACAGCTCAATTCTGTGAAAAATTGAAATTATGCTGCTTGGTGACGCATCCATTGGATGGGCCCCGAGCTGGTGGTCTGCGCAGCTGGGTACCGCACCAGCCCTCAAGACTGTGGTAAAAAACCTAGGCGTCCGTTTGGACCAGAAGCTAATTCTGAAAGAACATGCTTCAACCACTGTTAGCGCTGCTTCCATGTGCTAAGCCTCTTCCGAAGGGAATTTCCCTTCCTTCCTCTGACCACTCGGAAAACCCTTATCCAGGCACAGGTGCTAAGCCGCCTGCATTACTGCAATGCCCTTCTTATCTCAGCTAATGAAGCGTCACTGAACAGATAGTGGTCCAAAATACCGCAGCTCGACTGGTCTCCAATGCTCCCCCCGCCTTACCTCCACCCTCCCCCTCTTGCAGTATTTGCATTGGCTTCCAGTGAGGAAACGGATCCGATTCAGGATCTGTTGCATTGTGCACAAATCTTTGAACGGTAAAGGTCCCAGTTATCTGGCCGAAAAATTCTCTAAATATCTGCCACCCAGGCCTTACGCTCAGGGACCAAATCCTTACTTGTGGTCCTATGCTGTAAAAATATCTTGGCTGGGTGGCAAAGCCTTCTTCCACTTAGCCCCTATCTATTGGAACAAATTACCCATCCATCTGCGGGAGTGCTCTGATTACCTGCAGTTCCGTAAGTTCCTTAAGACTGCATTATTTTGATCTGTTTTTTTTTGCCTGGCCGACGAAAGCAGTTCAGTAACACGGAGATAACCCTTGGGGGGGGTGATTCAGGTCGCTTTATAAAGCAACCAATAAATAAATGGTATCAGAGTTTTTTACAAATCGGTGAATTACATATCAGACCAATAGCTTCAAATCTTGCCATGAACCGTGGTACTGTATAGAATAAACAATATTTACAGTTGATGCACAAAGCCGTAAGTTACAGATCAGAAGAATTGAAACAATCTGTAATAATGAACATTTATAGTAGTTTGTATGGAGTCTTACATTGAGTAATGGTGCAACTGCAATTTATTATGAAGTATAAAGCATATTTTACAGATTTTTTTAGTTATGTACGTAGAATGATTAGAACTAGGAGGAATGTGAAATTAGGGGGGCAATTAAGGAAGGGATTTAAAGTAAGTAAAGGATAGCAGAAGTAATGAGGATATCAGAGATCCAAAGTGATACTAAAAAGGAGGTGCTCCAGGAGAAGGTTTCTTCCTAGGTTCTATATTTCTTCTATAGGTATGGCTCCAGAAGTTTCGGTTTGTTCCTAAGTCCTATATTTGTTCTATACAGGTGGCTCCACAAAAGTCTCTGATCTTCCGAGAGAGAGATTACCATAGAGAATTTTAGTTTTTGTGAGAGGTAGTGAAAGAAACAGCCAAAGTGGATGACTTTGTTTTCTTGGTAGGCCAGTTTGAAAATGCATCTCAAATCAGTGGTGAGCCATTAAAAAGTAAAGAGAAATGAGGAGATGTGATTAAAGCTCTGGGCCCTGAAATGAATCGAGCTACACCATTCAGGGATGCATTCATGTAAAAGTGGAGTTGACATGGTACTGTCTTGATAGAGCTAACGATTGGACAACACATTCGAGGGCCTCCTCGAGAATGAAGGGTTTTTAATTCTTTCAGTGGTCTCATTTGGTATTGAGCTTTCTTACCAAGAAGTTAACATGAGTGATAATGTGTTCTTCTGTCTAAAATGAATTCTAGAGAGCTACTACACATAATGATATCAGGCTTTCAGTCAAGACTGGTAAGTGAGTTCAACAGGGATTTTAATGATAGTTTCATTTGAGCCCTTCTGTAGCTTGAGTACGCCTCCTGTCAGTGGAAAACATTTTACCATGGCCAGGTATCATTCATCACAGAGCCACAAATCAATAAATAAACAAATGGAATAAAAAACCATATATAGCAAAGCTCAACATTTACTAAAAAACACAACTGCATAGTTCAAAAATAACGGATCGTCCTCTAAATCGTACTTGGAAGTATGCTGTAATTACATCAAAAAAGTATGTAAAGAACAATCTGGTAGAGAAATTCTGTGCCAGAAAGCAATATATCCTCTGCCTTTTGTTCTCATGAGCTGGGATTCACAGTAGGCCAAGAGTCTGTCTTCAGTTATGGTAAATCCTCTTATTGACCGGGTTATATGGTCTAGACTCTCCTACAAAGTAAGTCTCCTTTGTCAAATCCTATGGGATTGGGTTATTTGGAAGATTTTCATCTCAGTGTGGCTCAGGTGGTGTAGAGTCACTGTTGTCCTCTGGCCGAATCCACCCTGTGACTTCCAGATCTTGTTCTTAAAATAGATGTGAGATCCACGCATACAAATGGTAGCAATGGACAGAGGGCCTAATGACAGGCCTTTAGATTTAGATTAGGAGGATGCTGTTCTACCTCATTTCCATGTGTTTTTCACAGAGAACCAGGGACGAAACTGTTCTGTATAAAAACCTAATACTACACAGTTTTGGCACATCTCATTCTATGCCTTCCAGGCTTCCTGGTGAAACACAAATACACATCCAATATGTAAGAGCATCTGAAAGAAATCTGATATACTCTGCTCGATCTCAGCATGATTGAGAGGAATAAGCAACCGCAGCTGGCATCTGCTGTGGCCAGCGTGTTTTGAGATGAAGTCCCTGTCCCTCGGGCACAAATGTAGCCTTTTATACCTTCGAGATTTGTGAATCAAATATAATTAAATTAACACTTTATCTACAGTGCTTGGCAACAGAGAGAGAGACAGTGGTGGTACACCAAGATCAACTGACACCCCTGAAACATTGTGTTATTGTCGGCATCCATGGCCAAGCTTTTCGTTCATGCCCATCTTGGCCGGCCCATGAGCATAGGCCCATTTAGGCAAATGACATGGAGAGGTCAGCTTGGACAGGAAGGGCTAAAGGGAAGAAAAAAACAAAAAAGGTGGTTTATCCAAGTGTAGGCCTCTCATTGTCACAGACATAATTAGCAGTTAGCGCACAAGGTTAGGATTAACATTGAGGCCTAAAGTTCATTATAATTGTTAGTACCGTGTGTTATGAGGTAACATTGGAGGTGGGTTTACAGATGGTTAGTAGCTTGAGCAGCAGTGATGATTAAGGTTAGCAGAGTGTGCCTCATCAGATAGTAGTAGGGGTTAAAGGGATCTAGTGGCGTAGCTAGAACTTGGGCCGCCCGTGGCCGCATGGATGAGCGGGAAGGTGGGGAGGAGGTGCTGGCGATTCATGCATTTGCTGCCCTTGACGGCCGCAGGTAAGAGCGGGGGGTGGGGTCGCCTCAAGAACCCGTGGCGCCAGCGGCGGACCACCTCCCACCCACTCCCCCCTCGCTACGCCACTGTAGGGCTACGATTTCTTCTTGCAGCGTTTAGGGAATTTAAGGTAAAATCTTGTGAAGAAGTATTTCAATTGCGTTAGATATGCCCAACCTCTAATGTAAGCTTCTCGAGTTATAGAATTTTTGGCCGATGTAAAGAAATTGTCACGGTAGAGAAAAAATTGAACAATTTTCCTTAATTTTTAACAAATCCTAGCCTCTAGTTTCTCAAGAAGTCTACAATACATTTACAGTTAAATTTACAATACATTTCAGCCGTTATAGCAACTGTTCAAATGTCAGTGTGATTACAAAAATTAGCAACTTTTAATAATTGAACTATATTAAGTACAACATAAGGACACATGGTACAGCATTTCTTTTATATTTGTGGCACAGTAACCAAGCCAGTAGATAGCTAACTTTATATATAATTAGCATTGTCCTCGTGCCAACCCACTAATATGTCTGATTTAGATGCAGTTTCCTATTTGAATCGCACTTAAAAATATGCACTGAACTCTGTGTGTGCAGGGAGAAACAGTTGCACAGTGTGAGTATGTGGATGTGTGAATATACAAATTGATGCACATACAGTGTGATACTATGTGCTGTACCATTACAGTACACACCGTTTATGTTTTGCCATGTCATACGGAGTTCTCAAATTGTATATATACCTCAATACTTTATCTTGTGGGTAAGGCCTGCACAGGGTCAGTACATCGTTTTGGGAGAGTGGAGAGTTTTAAGCTGCAGTTTACTCGAAACATTTTCGATATTTGGTTGACATGGTTAATGGCTAAATGAAATCGTTGCCACACAGTGCTAGTAGAATGTACTCTCCAGCCTTTGAGAGAGATATTTTATGTCACCAAATTTACGGTTAGTTTCAGTTTTGCAAGGTCTTCACCACAGCACAGGAGGATTATTTTACTGCAGCTACAGTTTAGGTTGAGCCTACCAGACAGCCCAAGTTGTCTGGCTGCAAAAGCCATAATGTGGGCTTATCAACATACAGGGACTTGCAGCCCATCCATTGCTTACCATCAGTTGGGTTTACTGTCACTCTTATTTGTTTCTTTTCTTTAGAATGGCTTTCCTTGTTACAGCCTCTCAATCTTGCATTATGCCCTCCTTTGGAGCATAGACTCTTTACCATATCGTTAACTGGCTGACTTCTATGCTTCCTCTGCTCGCTTGTAGAGAACTACATTTTTAGGTCTCGCCTGAGCCAGCGCATGTGCTGCTCTGGCGAGACTTTTAGCAAGTGGGCTTCAAAAAGCTCACCACATGCTTTTTGTGTGGCCTAAAGTGTGCGGTTATGCGCACAGGCGCCATCTGGCTTTCCTCTCTCGTCATGGCTCATTAAGCGCATCGCTCGCCTGGTCCCTTATCTTCAAACGTGCTCCCTTTCGGCATGCTTTTTTTCCTGAGGCGACTTGGAGTCTCATTACAATAAACTATTACACACAACTTTCACTTCTTTAAGTGAGTTTTGCTTCTGCCTTTTAATTTGCCTGAAGGAGCCTTGCTTCCCTGCAGCCTAGAAACTTCAGAATAGCATTGCTTTCTGTCCCGCAACCGCTTGCAGCTTGTTTATGAGTAGTGGGGTGCCTTTTTCTTTGCCGGAAGGAGCCTTGCTTACCTGCAGCCTGGGCATTTCAGAATAGCATCGCTTTCCATCCTGTAATCCCTCACAGCTTGTTTGTGAGTTGTGGGGTGCCTTTCTATTTGCCAGGAGGATCCTTGCTTCCCTGCAGCCTTGATACTACAGAAAAGCATCACTTTCCATCCTGTAATCCCTCGCAGCTTGTTTGTATGTTTGTTTGTGAGTTGAGGGAGATGGTCTATCGGATTATTATCTTTTCACATTCTTTAGGATGTCTCTGCACAGGTTTCCCTTCTTTCATGGGAAAGCGCCCACTTTTTCCATGCTTTTGTTCCAGAGACCACTTTGAGTCTGATTACAAGGAACTATTTACACACGATTTTCATATCTTAAAATTAGGCTTTCACATCTGCCTTTCTATTTGCCGGGAGAAGCCGTGCTTCCCTGCAGCCAGGACACTTCAGAATAGCACCGCTTTCCGTCATATCAGCAGAATTCAAAGTAGCTACCGATCCCAAATCTATATGTCTGTTAACAAAACCTTCAGTCGGTTGCTCTAGGAGGGAGGCATGTGGGAATGCTTTCTGTTCGTTGTATCAGGTGATTTTGTGTTTTGAAGCACAAGGAACTGAAGCAATTCTCAATTGATCCAAGGTATTACACAACCAGGGGAGCATCTGATATGACTTTAAGAGAGCACGGATTGTTGTAATTCAGAATGACATCAGGAGAATGTGCTGCATGGCTAAGGACTTATAAGGTCCCAAAGGCGAGACCTATTGGCTATGCCAATGCTTGTTCTTTTTGTTTAAGCATTCCATGACAGGTTATGTGTTTCCAGTTGTGATTCTTGTGTGCTTTTCTCCCTCCTCCACATTGCTCTCTCACACCTATGTGCTTCTGTCCCCAGCTCGCACTTCTGTTGCTCTCTTGTTGCTCTTTCAGCCATGTTCTCTGCCTCGTGTTGCTTCTGCCCCTGCCCACCGTTTTGCTTAGCTACCCAACCCGAGATTGCTTAACCCTCTACTAGATTTTTTGCTTAGCCACCTGCCTGCTTTTTTGCTTAGCTCCCGCCTGCCATGTTGCTTTACACCACACACCCTCCCCAACCCGCTCCTTATGGTTTAAAAAATAAATTGTAATAACTTCCAAAGCATGTTTTAAAACAGCGCTTTGGACTACTTTTTTCCATTTACTGATCCATCTCAGATTCATGACTTAAAAAAAGCCTGTGTCCTTCTCTGGTACACATGCGTATTGCACACATGCACGCACCTACAACATGACGCTGCAGCTGTGCCATTGCTTCTTCTTTCAATTCTTTTAAGTCATGCTTCACAGCAGCCGCAATGCTGTACATCATGGCTAAAACATTGGCTAAGCCAGACGGTCTTAGAGGCAAGACCTGTTTGTTTTTGCCAGTGCTTGTTTTCCTTTGGCAAGCAGGAAAGGGGACATTTATCGATTTCCTGGACAAATATCAAATGTATGGCGGAAGGGATCTACCAACACATCTGTGTTTCTCCAGGTGTTTTCTGTAGGAAACAGCCCACCAAACACATTCTTCAACAGATTGTTGCCACCCTTCAGTTCTTTCCTCACTTGCATGCCAGCAACATCTAATGAGTCAAGTTATATAGGGTGTATTGGAAGGAGCCTTTCTCTGCTGCCCCTACAGACACCAAACACTGCCTCAGGCAAGGCTTGAGCAGCAGTTATAATTTTTAGTAAAAGATGCACCATGTCAGACTTTGTTGCAGCAGTTCCATTCCTTAGGTCAATATTTAGCCTCCAATGCACTTTGAATTCATTACACGACCTATCTTCAGCTCACAGCCTTAGTAGAGAATTCCTATGGATGACTTATGGAAGTGCTGACTACCTGACCGAGTAGCAGAACTGGTCTACTTTAAAATTCAAGACTCTATGCCCCAGGTTTGTATCTATGTCTAGAGGGAGCCCAATGGTATGCTGCTTTGAGAGCAACTGAACCTTTGTCCTGCTGAGGATCTGCCTGTTTCCATAACAAATTGGGCTTTTGCAAGCAGCATGACCTACTCAGGCCACTTATATATACATTATGCCACATGATGGACAGTATAACATTATCTCCAACACAGAGACCAGCAAAAAAGAAAGAAGAAAGTCTTAGAGAACATGAACAAGTGCACAGCAAACCCACAGTACCTCTGTCCCACCCAGAAATAGCCTCCAAAGACTTATATAAATGTAAGTTATAATCTCTAATGATCATCCCATGTGTTCTGACCATATCCTTTAATTTCGGCATCAAATTGCATCACAGCAGTGCTTATAGGTTCTAAAATCAAACCCCGATGTTTTTCAGGGCAACCTCGTTTCTGGAATACTGTGACCTCAAGTCCCATGCAAAAGTCGATGCCCCGCTTCCAAACACACAGAAGCAGTGGTTCAGCGGACCTCCATTGTCTTTCAATATCTCTTTTGGCCAGGGTAAGGCTGAGAAATAACAGATGACGCTTATATCTGTTGCCACCTATACCCTCTGTACTATGCAGGAGGATCAATTTCGGGGTAAGCGAGATATCCTATGCAAGCACCACGGCCAAACAGGACATGACACCTGGCCAGAAGCGGGCTAGCACCATACAGTCCCAAACCGTATGTAACAGCGTACCTTCGTCAGGCTCACACCGCAGACATGAACTAGAACTACAAAGTCCCATGCGCCACAACCGGTGTCTGGTAAAGTAGACTCTATGGAGATATTTGAACTGGATTAGTAGTAGGCAGGAAGATATTGCTGCCCCACGAGGGGATTCCAAAGCTTCCACCCAATCATCATCATCTATATCACCCATTTCCCTTTGCCAGGCCGTCCTAAGAGCATCCAATGTAGTGGAGCCATTTGTAACTAGGATCGGGTACATCATGGATGTCTTGTGGCTGCCAAGGTCGCCCATTACGAGCTTGCCTTCAAAAGGATTGAAATCTGGAAGAGCCGTAAGAGCCCGAAAGTAGGGGAAAAGGGCATGACACATCTGCAGGTATTTTTAGAATTGGCTATGGCGCATCCAAAGTTCGGATTGGAATTCTTGGAACGACTTGAGTTTGGGGCCCCGCAAAACATCCCCAATGAAGATATACCTATGTGGTCCCACTCTTGAAAGCCCCTCAGCTCTGTCACTTGTCGAGTAAAAACACCCTGCCATAACAGTGTCTCTCGTGTGAGGTGCCGTAACACCCCATTTTCCGACTGCCATGTCGCCACACATGTATCACCACTCTAGTTGCTGTGGGGGGAGGGCACCAATATTTTATCACTATATAGAAATTTAGGTAGCGATGTCTATCCCATCACCCATCTCTCCATGGCGTATTCCCGATCGTCACGTTAGTCACCACCACTCGTTGATAACCTGTGGGTGAGAGGCTGCATGGTATGATTGAATATCGTCAGCCGCAATACCGGCAAAGCAGGTTCAGATTGGACACACGGGAGGCACCTCCAACCTCCATGAACTGACTCAGCACCATGTTAATATGTCTGAACCATGCGGGTGGACAGGATATGGATAGTTTTGCAGTTAGTACAGAAGACAGAGTAATGAGATAATCTTAAAGATGGCATATCTGCTGTATAGGAATAAAGGTAATGGGAACCAAGAACTGACCTCTGCCTTAACTCGTCCCAGTAACAGGGCTAGATTGTATTACCAAGAAACAGCAGGGATGCATGTCAAGTACACTCTTGACATATTGAAAACCATATACCGGTAGAGATAACTTCGTGGCCCAATCTGGCTCTCCCGACGAGCCACGCAGCTGCAACAGTACCGACTTGCCGCTGTTCATGAAGAGCCTAGAGGTCTCACCAAAGATCTGCATGATTCTCAGGATCCAGGGTCCCAAAGTTGCGAGGTCCGTCAGAAAGAACAACACATCGTCGGCACCTCCATGGACCACTCAAAGCCTCGTACCTGTGTGTACACTCTTACCCAGGCAGCCAACGGCTCCGTGGCCAGGGCAAATAACAGGTGAGCCATGGGCCAGCCCAATCTAATGCCACACTGGATAGGGAACAGGACAGACACCGATCTGGCCACACAAACTGAGGCGGTCAAGTCCGTGTACAATAACCAAATCTAGGCCCCATATTGAAACGCTGAAAAAGCACAAACAAATACATCCAACTTATGGAGTTAAAGGCCTCATAGATATCCGCTAATATTAAGGCTGCAGGCTGCCCCAGGCAATCTATTAAAGCCATGGCGTTATGGGCTTGTCATATATTATGATGAGTGGCATGGTCAGGCATAAAACCTGCCTGGTGGACTAGAACTTGCATGTGCAGCATCAGTCTATTGGCTAAGGTCTTTGCAAGGAGATTGACATCAATGTTCAATAGAGATATCGGACGATAAGAAGAATGTAAGAAAAATGAATCTCCAGGGGGAATCCCGGCTTAGGAAACACAACGATCTTGGCGTGCCTCTTATCTTGGGTCATACGCATCTATGTGAGCGCTGCCTGGATCGCATCCATCAAATGAGATCCGACCTGAGGCATAAAGGCTCTGAAAAATTCACTGGGGAACCCATTGGGATCAAGTGTCTTCACGGGAGGAACTTCCTCGAGGGTGGCTGTCAGTTCTTCCACTGTTAGTGGTGCTTCAAGTTCCACCCTAGCTGTTGCGAACAGTAACTTTGGGTGTAATGCATCCAAGAAATCATCAATTTGGGCGGCCGTCACAACCTCTTTTTCGGCATATAGTGACTCATAATATCCTTCAAAACTTTTAGCTACCTCATCTGGGCTGGACAACAAAGCTCCCTGATCGTAGCAAAGAGTGGGGACCTGGCCTGCCCGAGGGACGCCTGGAAGAGTCTTTGGAGCATTTTTCTGGATTTGTGGCCCCACTGATGTATGCAACTCTGGGAGGCCTGCCATGCACTCTTGGCCTTCTCCAAAAGCACCCGCTGATACAGTTGGTGGACCAATCCTACTTGCCGTTGCGCGTCTCTAGAGCAAACATCTGGGTCTTCATCTGAGATAGCTCATGGATCCGTCGCCTGCACTCCATGGCACAAACTCTGATATCCACTCCTCTAAAAGTAGATTTCATTGCATCCCATAATACAATTTTGAAAGAGGCTGTCTTTGAGTTAAGGCAGAGATACTCCATGGCATGTGTGCTTTATATACCAGGTTTCTCAGGTGCCATGGTAGGAGTCTCCTTCTAAAGGGGGGACATGGGGGACCCACATGAAGCTCCAGCACTACTGGCGAATGGTCTGACAACCCTCTATGCAAAATATCGACTCCGGATACTTTGTGTATGTGGCCAGCCGGCACCAACAAATAATTCAGCAGAGAAAAGGAACTGTGGGATGTAGAATAATACGTAAAGCCGGTTTTGCCGGGGTGGGTGGCTCGTCACGCATCTACCCTCCCAATGGCCTCAGCCATGGATCACAGCTGAGAAGTCCACACCTCCCCACCCTCTCCTCTGCCTGCCGTCTGTCACACTCTGGGAACGTAACATCATTCCAATCGCCCCAAATAATAGTCAAACCACTCGGTAGTGTCCCCCAGAGACCTATAATGTTGTCAACAAAGAATTGTCCCAGCGGCGGGGGGGGCATAGATACATCCCAAAACTAGAGACTCCCCATAAAGTCTACCGGTCACAAAGACAAATCTCCCCAGCGTGTCCACCCAGGTCTTTAGGGGCTGAAAGGCGACCCTCCGATGGATAAGGAGAGCCACACCCACGACCCCCTCGCAAAACCTGAGTGGTATGTTTGTGTGAACCCAAATTGGGCCACACATGGGACTTTAGACCCGAGAAGGTGTGTCTCCTGCAATAGGAGAATGTGTCTGTAGGCTTTTAGCCAGGCGGAGCATGCCCCCACGCTTAACTTTGTCTAGGATGCCACAAATGTCCCATGTTATAACACAGAGTCATTCGGCAGGGCCAACAGAAGGTGCTTCAGCTATTTGGGCCAGAACGTGAATTGGCTTGGTTATGTACTAGCGGGGTTGCAGCCATATGGGCACTAGGCCTATGCAAGCCAAGTATAAACAGAACTGTATAACAGAATCTCCCGCCCTCCCGCCTCCCTAATACCTCAGGAACATTGAAGTATCTGTCGCGGATTAAACCCAGAACCAACCCCAACGGGGGCCTAGGGCTTGGTTCGTCCAATGAATCCCCTTATCCCAGCAACAACCAGTTATCTCTCTGCAGAGCCTAAGGCTGTGGCAAACCAGAGGTGCAGCCAGTAGTAACAGGCCGTCATCGCGAGCAGGTATGAAGTGCGATGACCCCATCATCTAAGGCAGTGCGGCTGCAGGAGCCACAGCAGGCGTGACTCTAGGCCCCCAGGCTGTATACATCTCTCAGTGTTCATCAGGTTGAGGTTTAGAGCGCCATGAAGTGCGGGACCTTTGACGGCGCTTCCCCTTGGGTTTAGTTTGTTGTGATCCTTGAGAGACGAATCTAAGTCCAGGCGTGGTGGAGTATGTGGCTTAAAGGAAACAGACTCTTCTGCCCATGCAAATATTTCCTCGGGGTGTAAAAAAACAGAGATCAGGAATTGTATACCACTCGCATTTGAGCAAGAAAATGAAGCATGCACTAGATGCTGAACTCGCGAAGGCATCTTTTCGTCGCAACAAATGAGTGGCACTTTTGTTGGACCATCTTTGTGTAGTCCGGAAATATCATGATCCGGTGGGACCTTACATTTGCACAAAAGCAGCGCTTCTTGCTTTTGTGCAAATGTAAGGATAATGTCCTTGTAATAACAATTCTAGCTATGACAAGCCAAGGCTGTGCTCCCGGGGGGGGGGGAGGGCTTCTTGACCAGGGCCCTGTGGGCGCACTCAATCACAAAACATGAAGAAAGGGAGCCCCTGTGGTAGTAGTGTAGTGATCTGGTGGTCAAGATTGTTGTCCATACTCTCTCCCTCGCAATGCTCGGGATAACCCACGAAGCGGAGTTTGTTGAGTCAGGCGCGATCTTCTGCATCTTCCACTTGCGCCATCAGATCCTTGGTCACCGTCGTTAGTGTGTAAACATTTTGTTGCAGCGGAGTCACGATGTCTTCAACGTTGGTAACTCTAGTTTCAGCCTCTGTAATTTGCTATACCACTTTCCGGAGGTCTTGTCGCAGCAGATTCCTATCAGAACCCACTGCTCCAATCTTTGCGTCCAACATGTCTCTGGATTAGGTAACAGAAGCCAGAAGTGCTGCATTGTCAGGTATGTACCCCTGGGCATCCCCAGATTCAGTAGCTGCAGACCCGGCCCCTGTGAACCTATCCATCGTGCTCTGTTTTGCGGTAGAGCTGGAAGGCTTATCTTTCTCCTTCGTGGGATCACTGCAAGCACCCTGTTGGTGAAACCCCATCCCATGGCACTTGTAGGGCCAACCAGTCGCCAAATCCCTCTCCCACACAAGTCTTAAGGGTGGTCCTGGCAATCCAAGCAAATTTGGGGCTAAGCCACTCAAGAAGAGTCAAAGCCCCCCAGCAGTCAGAAGGGGGCTCGTTGCAGTCCTCCAAAATTGACAGTGAAGACTAAGGGGGCAGCCCCAGACCACAAGCTGAATCGAGGCCTTGACCGGGGCCCTGTGGGCGCACTCAATCACAAAACATGAAGAAAGGGAGCCCCTGCGGTAGTAGTGTAGTGATCCGGTGGGCAAGATTGTTGTCCATACTCTCTCCCTCGCAATGCTCGGGGTAACCCACGAAGCAGAGTTTGTTGCGTCAGGTGCGACCTTCTGCATCTTCCACTCGTACCATCAGCTCCTTGGTCACCGTCGTTAGTGTGTAAACATTTTGTTGCAGCGGAGTCACGGTGTCTTCAACGTTGGTAACTCTAGTTTCAGCCTCTGTAATTTGCTATTCCACTTTCCGGAGGTCTTGTCGCAGCAGATTCCTATCAGAACCCACTGCTCCAATCTTTGCGTCCAACATGTCTCTGGATTAGGTAATAGAAGCCAGAAGTGCTGCATTGTCAGGTATGGACCCCTGGGTATCCCCAGAGTCAGTAGCTGCAGACCCAGCCCCTGTGAACCTATCCATCGTGCTCTGTTTTGCGCTAGAGCTGGAAGGCTTATCTTTCTCCTTCGTGGGATCACTGCAAGCACCCTGTTGGTGAAACCCCATCCCATGGCACTTGTAGGTCCACCCAGTCGCCAAATCCTTCTCCCACACAAGTCTTAAGGGTGGTCCTGGCAATCCAAGCAAATTTGGGGCTAAGCCACTCAAGAAGAGTCAAGGCCTCCCAGCAGTCAGAAGGGGGTTCGTTGCAGTCCTCCAAAATTGACAGTGAAGACTAAGGGAGCAGCCCCAGACCAAAAGCCGAATCGAGGCCTAGCCCGGCTGCCTCTGCAGTCAGGAGCCTGCCTGCACTGCTACCTCCTAATGAGGGTCCTCACCTTGGCGTGGATGTGTCTGCAGCGTCCTTGGGGCTATATCTCTGCAGCGTGAGGCCGGGTGAAGGCATCCGGTCCTTGATGTGCACCGCAGCCTCTGGCCTAGCTATATCAGACAATCTCAGTTGATTTTGAACTGTGTAGTATTATAATGTTCTTCACTTCACCCTCTTTCGTTTAGAGGTAGAGATCTGTCGTTTTACCTCACTGCTAAACGTAAAACAAAGAGGATTAGGAATCATGTTTGCAATTACATTGACAATAACTGTACCCCTGTATTGCAGAGGAGCTTATTTAGTGCCACTACAGATCAGTAAAAGCCTAATATTGGTGGCAATAGTGGGCTGAGCCAAAATCTCAAGAAACATGAAATAGAATAGAAAACAAAGTCTAGCAACAAGTCTGATTTACAACAACAAAGCTAATTGGCCAGGGAATTGTTTCACCTGAATATCAATAGAATGATGGAGAAAGCTAAGCATCATTTCTAAGGGAAGACGTCTGCTTATGAGGTGAAGCATCATGAAAATGTGGAAAACCAGCAAAGTCGTGAAATCAAGCTCCAGTGCCAATCCTGATCCTCCACGGTCTAGTCCTTACAACCCTAGGGGGTGCCTATTAAATATACTTGTGAAGAAGTTATATCTTCACTGGGTGTCAAATTTAAAGTTATCTACCACAAATGGATAAAGAAGATAGGGTTGCTAATAAGCAGGATACCAATGGCAGAGGTTAATAAATACATGGAATTTATTTTGTGAAGGTTTGTTAGGGTGGCTAAACATTAAGGTCTGGAACTTTAAAATGCTACTGAAGGGCAACAGCTCACCCCATTCCCCCACAGCTTTCATTGTTGCCTTACTTCTGAGATTCATAAGAGGACTCCGAACTCTCCTCTTCACCCCTCTATCCTGCATATGCTGTGACACTGTTAATGTATTCTGTTTTCACATCAAATATATTGAGGCACTTCGCTCTCTTAACTGGTCAGTAAACTAATCAGCACACTGAATTGGGTACATATCAATCTTGGTAATTGAGGTGAGTTCCTAGTAGTGTATGCACAACCTCAATTCTGGTGTAACATCTTGACAGGTGTACTTTTCTACCAGAACTGTGATGAACTACTGAAAGTGCTGAGTTACACTTGAGCTCTTCATCTTGTGCACTTCCACCTTGTTGCTAGTCCTCACTTTATCTAACTGGCGGTAGATTTTGTTTTTGACTGGCATGTTTTCCCTAATGACAATTTAATGCAATAAAGTGGACACACTTGCAGGTGAGGCCATGTTTATCCAGTATTAGGGGTGTCTTTCATAGATTCACATGCCTGAATCATTCCCCGTCGTCGAGACGGGAGCCTCCGGTACATAGAAAAGTAATGTCCTATAGACATACATAGAGAAAAATAGGCCTAAGGGCCTCCCCTTAGTAGCCTACCCTTGTCCTTATGTAAAAAGGACCAAACTCTTAGAGCCAGCCAATCAGCTATCACCTCCCTCTAGAACCTTCCTGACAGGAGCCTCAGTCCCTCAGATTTTCTACCGCACGTTGTGCTAGGGAGTCTCCAGCCTGAGTTCTCCTCAGGATCTCTTCAAAACCAACTTGTTCACTTTTAAAAGTGAGTTCTTTCTTCAAAATCTTGAACAGGATTACTTCAAACCACTTATCACTGCAGTAAGTGATTTATTTCTTCAAAATTCTGGCATGTCTGAATCCCAGAAGAAAGCCCTTTTCAGGGCCTGCTCTTCATGTGGGAAGAAAAGGCTACATGTGGATGACCAGCATGACCTCTGCCTATATTGCCTTTATCCTGACCACATACCTAAAGACTGTAAGATATGTAGGTCTTTCCCTCACAAGACCTTGAGGGACAGAGAGGGTCGCCTGTTCATCTGGCTGGACAGGCTTAAGGAGAAGGAAAATGTGGAATCCTCAGAGGGAAGCTTTTCAAGGACCTCTGAAGTCTCCCTGAAGAGGCCAAGAGTGGCGTCCCCTGGCCCCTCAGACACTCCTCCTATGAAGGCACAAAAGAAGTCTTCAGAGGCGAGATCGACAAAATCTTCAGTGTCTGAAAAGGATTCTCAGGCTTTTAAGAAGCCTGCCCAGTCGTCCAGCAAACTTGCGACATCCTCCTCAGCGCAAAAAAGAGTTGTGGCGCCAGTTTATGTCTCCACAGCGACGACGACTGTGTCAACGACGACAGCGTCGTCGGTCTTCTCGTCGACGACGACCACTCCTTCATCGTCGTCAGCAGGTAAACCTATTCCATCTATAATGCTGCTGAAGCCGTCGTCGACGCCCAAAAGCTCGTCGACGACGAAGATTGCCCCGTCGACGACGACATCATCGAGGAAGAGCCCCCCGTCGACGGGAGTGTTGACGACGAAGACGTCGACGAGGAATGAATCGTTGACGAGCGCATCGTCGACGAAAGCATCGTCGATGAAGAAAATATCGTTTACGGAGGCACCGTCGACGAAGGTCATGCCGTCGACGAGGGTGCCGTCGACGGAGGAATCGTCGTCGACATTGGTCATTACTGAGCCATGGAAGAAATCCAAGCTGCTAGAAACGTCGTCTATGACCCTACCACCGTCGACAACACCAATGACGACGGCAGGGGATCCTGCAAAAGGTTCTGTGTCTGGCAAACTGACCAAGAAGCAGATTAGACCAGAAACAACGTCACCAAGTAAGGTGCAAACTCATTTGCCTACGGAGATTCTCCAGAGTGAGGAATCTGAAGGAGAACTCCTGGATCAGGCTACTTCCCCTTCAGACCTTCACGTGAAATGTCAGAGCACGGACGAAGAACAGGAGGAGATGAGCTACCAGGAACACTCGTTCCGAGCTCAGGTTCGCACGGAGGACACCCCGATGGTATGCCTTCCCGTTTCAATTGTAAATGACCTTAAATACCTTATCCAGGACTACAAACAGCGTTTCCGGGAATCACCGGCAACTGAGACAGGGGGCCCGACGCCTACTACAAATACACCAGCGGCAGCCCCAAAACAGACACAGCCAACTACTCAGGTCCGCCAAGAGAAAGTGCCACCTCAGGTGATAGAATCATCAGATGAGGAGGCTGAAGAAATGGAAGAGGGGGAAGTCCAAGAAGACCACACGGATCACGATGAGGAGGAAGAGTATGTGGCATCTTCCCCAGCTTCACCCCAACCGCGCCAAGCAGATTCACCGCCAGTGGATATTGGCGGTTTCCATAGAATAGTGGAAAGAGCAGCGACGCGATTTCATATGGTGATGGAATCGACTGAGACCGAGTGCTTCTTACATGACTTCAAAGAGCAAACAAAGAAGACAACGAAGTCAATCCCAATAATAGAATTTCTCTGGGACCAGGGGAAGAAACTGATGCTGACGCCGGCCTCTGTACCTGCGGTTGTTCCACGCCTGGATAAAAAATACAGGGCTCTAACCACAGCACCAGCTTGCCTTAATGGGCACCCGAAACCGGATTCGGTCGTAACCCAGGCGGCCCAAAAGAATTCTCGCAACCCTTCCTCTCCTCTGTCAGCCCCACCGGACAGGGAAGGCAGGAAGTTGGACACAATCGGTAAAAGGTTTACTACGACATCGGCCCTGACCATCAAGGTTGCCAACTCCATAGCCCTGTTAGGGCGTTATAACCGCCATCTTTGGGAAGATATAGCCCCATATATAGCGGAACTGCCAGACACAGTTCAGGAGGAGGTCAAGGCACTGCTTACGGAGGGTCAAACCTCGGCAGCTGAGATCATTGATTGTGCCATAGATGTAGCCATGACGGGCTTTCGACAACTAGCTGGGGCAGCAGTCCTGCGCCGTCAGGGATGGCTTAAGGCAACATCATTCAGGCAAGAGGTGCAGACGAAGGTGCTGGACATGCCCTTCGACGGCCAACACCTTTTCGGGGACAAGATTGACGAGGCGCTCCAAGCGATCAAGAAAGACACTGATACTGCTAGAGCACTTGGTACTTTGCAGGCAAGGAATCAGTCCTTTCGAGGCAACAAATCCAGGGGCCAGTCCTCCTACAGGGGATCCTATCAAAATAGGTCCTCGTATTCCTACCAGAATAAATCCCAGTACCAACAGAAGCAGCCACAAGGTCGTCAGACTTCTTATGGGAGATCAAACTTCAGGGGCAAAAACCAGAAGAGGGGCACTGGCGGACACCAGTGACCAATTACTCCAGCCAGTCCAGCAACTATATCCCTCATTAAAGATTGGAGGAAAATTGACCCATTTCCTAGAAAATTGGCATCTCATCACCACAGATTGGTGGGTACTCCAATTAATAAGATTCACCCATTCCCTGGAATTCACCACCATCCCACCTGCAACCCCTCCCCGCAGGCTTCCGCACAAACATCTACGACTGCTGCTCCAAGAAATATCTGCGATGTTGAAGAAAGGAGCGATCGAGCGAGTTCCATCGTCTCAAAGAAGGAAAGGATTCTATTCCTGCTTCTTTCTTATACGCAAGAACGAGAAAAAGTGGAGGCCCATACTAGACCTCAGGGCATTTAACTCTTTCCTGAAGAGTCAGTCGTTCAGGATGGTGACGATCCAAGAAATACTAGGCATTCTAGAAAAAGGAGATTTTATGACATCTTTGGATCTCCGGGATGCCTACTACCACATCCCGATACTCAAGATGCACAGAAAATTCCTGAGATTCGAGGTGGCAGGACAGCACTACCAATTCAAAGTCCTACCGTTTGGCCTCAAATCCGCACCGCGGATTTTCACCAAGTGCCTTTCACCTGTGGCAGCTTTCCTGCGTCAAATGGGTCACCAAGTCTTCCCCTACCTTGACGACTGGCTGGTAAAGGCACCTTCAGCTGCAGGCGCGACCGAATCCTCCAACGCCTGCACCAATCTTTTTCAACAACTAGGATTGACTCTCAATCACGAGAAATCCTGCATATCCCCAACAAGAAACATCACCTTCCTCGGGGCGACCTTGAACACGGAATGCGCAAGGGCATTTCCTTCAAAGGAAAGGAAAAACAAAATAATATCTCTGGCCACGGCTGTGGCATCAAAGAAGTCCCTAAGAGTTCGAACCTACAAATCACTCCTAGGAATGATGTCTTCTTGTAAACTCCTCATCCCTCACTGCAGACTCAGGATGCGTCCATTGCAAGAAGCCCTCACGAACCAATGGACACAGAGTACAGGTTCTTTCGAAGACATTGTGAAGATAACACCGCAAATATCCAAGAGCCTGGAATGGTGGAGAAATCACAAGAATTTGTCTATAGGACTGCCATTCCTACTTCCAGCAGCACCTCTGGTGATCACCACCGATGCATCCCTGGAAGGCTGGGGAGCCGTCCTACAGGACCTCCAAGTAAGCGGCAAATGGTCAAATCAGGAGAAGCAACTCCATATCAATCTTCTGGAACTGAGGGCTGTGTATCTGGCGCTACAAGCCTTTTTACCACGCATCCAGAACTCCCAGGTGCTCGTCAGAACGGACAACACCATGACGATGCACTATCTCAACAAACAGGGAGGAACGCGTTCGCTCACTCTATCACACGAATCGCAAAAGGTCTAGAACTGGCTTGTACTCCATGGGATCACGCTCAGGGTGGACTATGTCCCGGGCAAGGACAACACCATTGCGGACGCCCTAAGCAGACAGAAATCCCTCTCCCACGAATGGGAGCTCGACAAGAGTACGCTGGATCACATATTCTCAGAATGGGGAGTCCCAGGAATCGACCTGTTTGTCACCAAGGAGAACACCAAATGGCCAAACTACGTAAGCTGGCGCCCCCAACCAAGGTCACTCGGAAATGCTTTTTCCATAGGTTGGTTCAGCGTATTTGCGTACGCTTTTCCACCGTTTCCGATGATTTCCAGGGTTCTCAGGAAGATGAAGGCGGAGCCCTGTACCCTGATCCTAATTGCCCCGTTCTGGCCGAGGCAGCACTGGTTCTCGGATCTTCATCGCCTCTCCATCAGGACACCGATTCGTCTGAAGCAGCACCCATACCTGCTGACAATGTCCAACGGGCAGGTGCAATACCCGAACCTGCAATCGCTCAGGTTATCGGCCTGGCTCCTGAGCACAGAGAGTTCTGTCATCTAAACATCCCGCAGGAATGCAGGGACGTGCTGGCAAAAGCAAGAGCGGACAGTACCAACAAAACGTACTCTCTAAAATGGAAATGATTCTGCACATGGTGTTTAGAGAAAGGCCTGAGACCACTCCATATCACACCCGAACAGATATTGCCATATCTACTACACTTGGCACAGTCAGGATTGGCGCACGCATCCATAAAGGTGCATCTGGCGGTCATTTCACGATTCACCAGGACTTACAAAGGACCGTCTCTCTGGTCCAATAGGCTTATCAAGCAGTTCCTAAAGGGACTATATAGATCCTTCCCAAGACCTAGAGGGGCCCCACCGACATGGCACCTTAATTTAGTCCTTCACCAACTCATGAAGCACCCTTTTGAGCCCATTCATCGAGCATCCATCAAGTACATCTCATGGAAAACGGCTCTGCTGCTCGCCCTAACATCTGCCAGGAGAGTCAGCGAGCTACAGGCTCTATCCATTCAGGAACCCTTCATGCAGTTCAAACACGACAGGGTGGTGCTGAGGACAAATCCCAAGTTCATACCGAAAGTGCCTTCAGACTTTCACCTTAATGAACCGATGGTTCTACGTTCCTTCTTTGCAAACCCTACCACCGCAGCAGAAAGGACGCTACACTCCTTGGACCTCAAAAGGTGTCTAAAGTTTTACATAGACAAAACAAAGAGCTTCAGGAAGTCATCACAGCTATTTGTGGCCTACAGTAGGCCAAGGATGGGTATGCCTCTAACGAAACAGAGCATCTCAAGGTGGATCTCCTCAGCGATAGCATTCTGCCATGACGGGGCCGGACGGCCTTTGAGAGCTAAGGTTGAAGCGCATTCCACCAGAGCGATGTCCACATCAGCAGCGCTGTTCGCTGGAGTGCCGATTTTGGACATATGTAGAGCGGCGACGTGGAAGTCACCGCACACCTTCTCCAGACACTACTGCCTGGATGCTGAACTTATGAAGGATGCAGCAGTGGGCCAGGCGGTGCTTCGCCATCTATTCCAGTGAGGTGAGCCTTCCAACATCCCGCCATCCTGGTATGCACATCTCTTGCTGCTATGATATATTGATGTATGCCAATGTTTCAAAGTCGCATGGTAATATGTGTATTATCTAAAATGACTATATGGCATGATTACATCGGAAATGTGCATAATGTACTGCTAACTACTCTGATTCAGGCATGTGAATCTATGAAAGACACCCCTAATACTGGATAAGAAACGCGTTACTTACCTGTAACAGCAGTTATCCAGTATTGGTGTCTTTCATAGATTCACATGCAACCCTCCCGCCTCCCCTGGAAGGACTCACGTCTCTCTCTAACTGTGTTACGCCTACCTAGCTTGGTGCGTACGAAAATCTGAGGGACTGAGGCTCCTGTCGGAAGGTTCTAGAGGGAGGTGATAGCTGATTAGCTGGCTCTAAGAGTTTGGTCCTTTTTACATAAGGACAAGGGTAGGCTACTAAGGGGAGGCCCTTAGGCCTATTTTTCTCTATGTATGTCTATAGGACATTACTTTTCTATGTACCGGAGGCTCCCGTCTCGACGACGGGGAATGATTCAGGCATGTGAATCTATGAAAGACACCAATACTGGATAACTGCTGTTACAGGTAAGTAACGCGTTTCTTCAGAGTGGAATTATCGGAGCACTGACTTTGCATCTCGCAGCATTCTGTCCACGCTCCTGTATCAGGATGAGAGAGAGATTTATTCTCTCTACTGAATCACCATATGCAACAGATTAGTTTACTGTTTTCTGCATGTTCTCTATCTTTCACCACTTGTGAAATGCACTTGTGGAATTGAAAGGGCATGACATGTGAAACCCATTGAGTTTGTGGTTTTATGGGGATTTAAAATCCACAAGGTAGTTCATCTTAGTGTCCTTGACCAACACTATGTATTGCCTGGGCCTTTTGTCTTAAAAGGCACAAGGCTCCATATATTCTACCACCTAGACATTCTGTCATGTTGACATTCATTCATTGTGACCTTTTGATCCTATCACTGCTTTATCAGCATGTGAGTGAAATCCAGATTGTTACTTGCTTTGTTTAGGCAAATGGTTCATTTTGACTATGTATTCATTCCACTACATCTCGGGTGAGTTTCTTCAGACTAGTTCCCTACCATAATCTCAAGCTTCTCACAGATGGCCAAACAAAATCTCGCTTTCTTCTTCTGCACCTACCTTCCGGCATATAAAATCCATGGCCACATGATACTCCACCATGTCCACATTATTCTACAGGGGTGTTTGAGTCCACCACTTATGCCGATCAGAGATTTGTTGAATCTCTTGATAAAGTTGTGGGAGCCAAACCCAGTAATCTTCTGAACCCCCGTTTTAGGGAACCCCAAATTTACCTTAGGCAGTTCAGCTCTGTGAGTCTTGTCATTGATCTAGTAGTAAGAGACTACCATTCCCATCAATATCACCCAACTTAACAGGGTAAAATCCTGATTAGAAAATGGGACCACGAGCCTGAGCCTGAGCCTGTGTTCCGGACCAAAATTAATTCTAAAAAGGTTTAATACAAGATTTTTAAATAAAGCATCACAGAAAAATTGCCTAGTTTGCCATGAAGGCTCCGATTCACAATACAGTCACAGATCATAACAGAAACCCTAATAGGTCAATGAAATCTCTCTAAATTCTAAGTGTCAAACTCATAAAGTACTAACAGCATCCTAAGGGAGGAAATCTCAAAATAATTGGACAGAGTTTCAGGAGGAAAATTGAAAGTCACCCGATCTCTCAAAACTAGGGGTTTTTATACACCATGTATGGATATAAATTAATTAAACTGCAAACACAGCATGACATGGTCATGGTTAGGTGGCATTGACAAATCAAGAACAATTTCCTATATCTGAGAGTTCTCAAAACTAACCCATTTCTTAAAGTAAGATAAATCTTCTGCTTGCTCCCTCAGCAACTGCCCTCTGAAGATGTACAACACAAAATGAAACATTTTCTTAACAATAACTCATAGAATTATGTTCTTCTGCATGCCTGCATCGAAAATAGCAGCGGAAATCCTTCAAAATGATACATGAATTACACAATCAAACTGTTTGATTCACAATACAGGTTTTCACTACAATCCATTTACGTCATAGTGCTCTGTGTTCCATAGAAACTGTAGGGAGAGAAAACTTGCAGCGGGTAACTGACTGAGAGGGAGAATTAGCAGGAGCAGGATGAGCAGAACCCCAGGAACTGCATCCATTTAAAAATATTGGTGTCTCGCACGAAAAATGTGGCAGAACTATATTGCATTATTAATCACTCTTCTAATTGAGATAATCTTATTGTTTCAAGTGCAAAATCATTAGTTCATCGGTTCCTGTCATATGCCTGATTAAATTTTAATAATTCACACAAATAATATGTCACCCAAAATTGCACATTTGAAAACCCTTTACAACCCCATTAGTTTGAGTATGGTGTGGAGTCAATTTGCAGTCATCCCACATGAACTTCATGTGTGCAGACATTACGTTTGTCTCCTTGTTGGACACTTCCTTTTTGCAGAACCCCTACCAAGTAAAAATACACAACAAGACACTATGCAAGTTCACTGACAGTCCTTTGAGTTGGGACATGGCAATTTGATCCACAATCACCAAGACAAGTCTGTACTCTTAGAATGTCTTAAGCCAGGTTTATAGTCAGGCATCCTCACCAATGGCTGTAGCTATAGGGGAACTTTACTCTGAATACATGACTTGCTGCAGGCATGACAGATGAGGCAATAGCAATAAAACCTTTTAATCTTGACTCTCATTAGAATACATTAAAAGTATCTTAATCACCTTTCCGGGGTCTTAGTCATTGTGTGGTGCCCAGCCAGAGGGCTGCCATGAGGCATTTACAATGGAACACTCCTTTAGCATTGAGCCCCCACTAACAAACCAAAGGATCCGCTCCAAAATCTTCTTACTTATTGTACAAACCTCTAGTTTGCTAGTGAATATTGAACAGTCCATATGTTCAGGGCTGAAAAGGACGCCAAAAGTGGACAAAGCAAAAATGTTTAAACCAGTCCCACACCTCAGCAGACAGTGGTTAAAATTGGACTATGGGGGCTTTCTTGGTGGGTAACATCAGCACATTCTGCTCTGAAAGCACTATACCTTACCTGAAGCCCTAGTGGAAAATGCCAGAGTGGCAGAGTAGCTAGTCTGGCCATGACTGTGTTCTACTTTCACTCTGTGCCGCCTTTGCTTCAGGCCAAAGATCTTCAGATACCAACTTGTCCTCTACTATTGTAGCACATTTATCTTTGAATTTAGTTACCCCCCTCCATGTCACCCCCCACCCTCCATGTCACCCCCCACCCCAAGAAGAAAGTCTTCTGGAGGTACCTGACAGTGTGGATCTGCATGTAACCAGGGCTTCAGGATCATCTTCACAGCAACACATGGAAACAAAGGAAACCTTTGCTGACCTTCCATTGTTTTTCAATCTCAGTCCCACACAGCTAGTTCCAGAGAGGTGCCTACAAATGAGGAGCATCTTCTTGCAAGCTTGGTCCTACTTCTTGTGACATGAGATGAACCAATCCCAGCACATTCTCCATGCTGGGAGGCATCAGAGTTTCTTTCCTGCCTTGGACCTCCATATCCTTCTTCCCTGATAGTTTTCAAGATACAATAAGTTGAGGAAGAACCAACTTATGTTTTTTGTTCCAACCTGCTTCCTGGCTCAAATTATGGGGGTCTAATCTCCCTTTCTTGTGGTCACCCTCATTTCTCTTTCTGAAAAACTGCCTGCTACCCCCAAATGTCAGTCTTTCTCCCAAGCTGTCAGCATAGCTTAAAATCTATCAAATGTAAAACAGTTGCTAAAGCAGCGGCAACCGGCTCAGTTAAGCACGGTGAGGCGGGATAGGGCTCGGCAGGTGGGGAAAGCCAACAGACAACGGAATAGGTATTATTTATTTATCTAATTATACCTATTCCATCCTTTGTTGACTCCCCCACCCCCAAACCGGCCCCTGCCCAGCCCACTGCATTTACCTGTGCCTGCCACCGCGGTGTTAATAAAAGTTTACTCTTGATCAAATTGTATAATTCATCATTAGAGATGTTATGTTATGTTTTGTTGTTATGTTATATTTATAAAGCACTTCTGAGTACCTTCCAGCTTCTTGCTCTGTAGGACTTCCCCAACCTAATGAAAAACACCTGAGGGTAATACACGTAATTAAAAAGGGAGGTTTTCAAGTGTGTCCTAAAATGTAGACAAGTTTCAATGTATAGGTTTAAAGGTAATGAGTTAAGGTTTTTCAGACAACCCAGGATTTTCTGGCTGCTTGTGGCAAATTCCACAGCCACAAAATACTAACATTTCAGCCCTAAACCTCAACATTTGCAGTATTTTGGCCATTTGCAGAAAATGTGCTTGTTGCAAAAATACTGCACAACCTGTGCTCTGTCACTCCTGGAGACTGTGCTATGTCACATTCTCTAACTTTGTAGAGTCTCCAGCAGCACAGCTCCTCGAATTGGAGGATGTCTAATGCCAGTGTGCAGATTAAAATATGAAACCTGCTCTTTCTGGCATCAGACAACCTGCGTTTCTTGCAGTGTGCAAGGCAGTGGAGCTTGAGGGGCCGGGGCATAAGAGACTGGGCAGGAGAGTGGGAGGACCAGATGAGCCATGGGAGGAGGGAGCAAGAGAGGAGTCACAGCGCAGCAGGGAAGTGAGGGGGTGGCAGAGGAGAGGGGATGTGACCTAATGCCCTTGGGCCAAGTCCATGCTATATAAAAACAAATGTAAAAAAGAAAACATGGGAGAGGTTCGGTGTGGCAGGAGACAGAGGGCAGCGGATGGAGGGGGGCCAAAGGAGAGGAGTGACAAAGTGCAGTGGAGGTTATGGAGGCATGAATGAGGTACAAGAACTTGCAGAGTTGGAAGGGGCGAGTCTCAAACTAATTACACAGGCGGGGGCTCTGTGCCTTTCAAAGGCAGGGGACATAGGAAGTAAACAACACCTCTGCTGCCTGCTAGCCTGTTGCGCACACTCCTTTTACTGGCTCAACAGCAGCGCAGAGCCAGTAAAGAGTCAATCCCTTTTTTTTTTTTACTCTAATTTTGTTGGCACGTTTGTAAAAATTGCTGGATTTTTACAGAAGTGCAGGTTTCGTGTCTTTTTTGCAATTTGTGATTCTTGGGGGTCTGGTCTTTGCAGCAGCTATAAAGAATGCTTTGTCACCCCTGAAAGCTGATTTTGATCTGGGAACCGAGAAGAGGAATAAATTGGCTGAACACAAGTTTCTGGGGTGATTTTGCCACCAAAATTTGGAAGCAAGAACCAACGGAGAATTTTTATAAATGTCCTTGTGCAAAATCGTCATACATTTGAAAGTAATTCTTGCACATGTAGGTAGCCAGGGAAGGGTTTTTAGAGTGGGCGTAATATGGCCCCACGTGACACGGCCAACCAGAACTCGTGCTGTGGCATTTTGCACAAGTTGAAGACGTTGAATCTGTTTGTTAGAAGAAGTCAAGTAGACTAAGTAGACTTGTGTAGTATAGGCCAAGGTTAACTGGATTACTGCATTAACTACTAGAATATGGAAGTCAGCTTCCAGAAAAGGAAGAATTTTTCTTTGGGCTTATAAGCTGAAGGAAACAGCTATTTGCTACCTTGGTGGCCTGAAGTTCCAATACATTTCTTATGGCAGTTAAAGACACAGGTCGAGGGCCAATTTGAAGTGGGCCAAGAGGTCTTGTTTCATTAATCACTACAGCGGAGGATACGCAGGATCTCAGTTTTCAGAAGATTTAGCTTCTTTCAATGGGAGAACATCCATCATCAAGTGATTACCAGGTTATCGTTTAGGTTGCGATGGTTATAACTGTATGTGTCTGGCTCCACAAAATGGTGCAGGTAAACTGTGTGCCATCTGCATTCATATAGAACTATGGTCCATATTGGTGTAATAATCTAGTGTAGACCCCTGGGAAACACAACAGTAAGAGTGAAGTGAAAGAGCCTCGACACTGCTGGTAAGAAAGCTCAAGATACCTTTGTCTATGAATTTTCTGATGAGAGTGGAATGGTCGACGGGCTCGCGCGCCGCAGAAAGGTCTAAAAGCATAACAGCACGACCAGATTATTGGGCGAGTGTTAGGAGAGAGGTATGTAAGCAAAAAAACATAAACTGATGCTGATCATTTTACATGAAACAATAAAGGGACATAGTTAATATATGGTGACTAATGGGCTCTGGGGAGCCGTGCTGTAAACTAGTTATATGGGTATATAGTTAATATTTGGTCACCAGTGGGCTCTGGGGAGCCGTGCGGTATACTAGTTATATGGGTATATAGTTAATATTTGGTCACCAATGGGCTCTGGGGAGCCGTGCGGTATACTAGTTATATTGGCATATATTTAATATTTGGTGAATAATGTGCTCCAGGGAGTTGTGCGCTGAACTAGACAATAAAGGGATATAGCAAATATTTGGTGAATAATGGGCTCCAGGGAGTTGTGCGCCATACTAGACAATAAAGGGATATAGCAAATATTTGGTGAATAATGGGCTCCAGGGAGCTGCGCGCTATACTAGATAATAAAGGGATTCAGTTAATCATACTAGACAATAAGAGGATATAGTTAATATTTGGTGAATAATGGGCTCCGGGGAGCTGTGCGCATACTGGACAATACAGGGATATAGATAATATTTGGTGAATAATGGGCTCCGGGGAGTTGTGCGCTGTACTAGACGATAAAGGGATATAGTAAATATTTGGTGAATAATGTGCTCCAGGGAGTTGTACGCCATATTAGAAAATAAAGGGATATAGTTAATATTTGGTGAATAATGGGCTCCAGGGAGCTTTGCGCTATACTAGATAATAAAGGAATACAGTTAATCATACTAGACAATAAAAATATATAGTTAATATTTGGTGAATAATGGGCTCCGGGGAGCTGCGCGTTATACTAGATAATAAAAGGATACAGTTAATCATACTAGACAATGAAAAGATATAGTTAATATTTGGTGAATAATGGGCTCCAGGGAGCTTTGCGCCATACTGGACTATACAGGGATATAGCTAATATTTGGTGAATAATGGGCTTCAGGGTGTTGTGCGCCATACTAGACAATAAAGGGATAAAGCTAATATTTGGTGAATAATGGGCTCCAGGGAGCTGTGCGCTATACTAGATAATGAAGGGATACAGTTAATCATATTAGACAATAAGAGGATATAGTTAATATTTGGTGAATGAATGGGCTCCGGGGAGCTGTGCGCCATACTGGACAATACAGGGATATAGCTAATATTTGGTGAATAATGGGCTCCGGTGAGTTGTGCGCTGTACTAGACAATAAAGGGATATAGGTAATATTTGGTGAATAATGGGCTCCAGGGAGCTTTGTTTTATACTAGATAATAAAGGGATATAGTTAATCATACTAGACAATAAAGGGATATAGCTAATATGTGGTGAATAATGGGCTCCGGGGAGCTGTGTGCTATACTAGACAATAAAAGGATATAGTTAATCATTCTAGACAATAAAGGGATATAGTTAATATTTGGTGAATAATGTGCTCCAGGGAGTTGTGCGCCATACCAGAAAATAAAAGGATATAGTTAATCATTCTAGACAATAAAGGGATATAGTTATTCATTCTAGACGATAAAGGGATATAGTTAATATTTGGTGAATAATAGGCTCCAGGGAGCTTTGCGCTATACTAGACAATACAGGGATATAGCTAATTATTGGTGAATAATGGGCTCCGGGGAGTTGCGCGCTATACTAGACAATAAGAGGGTATAGTTAATATTTGGTGAATAATGGGCTCCGGGGAGCTGTGCGCCATATTGGATAATACAGGGATATAGCTAATATTTGGTGAATAATGGGCTTCAAGGAGTTGTGCACCATACTAGACAATAAAGGGATATAGCTAATATTTGGTGAATAATGGGCTCCAGGGAGCTGGGCGCTATACTAGATAATAAAGGGATACAATTAATCATACTAGACAATAAAGGGATATAGTTAATATTTGGTGAATAATGGGCTCCAGGGAGCTTTGCGCTATACTAGGCAATACAGGGATATAGCTAATATTTGGTAAATAATGGGCTCAGGGGAGCTGGTTGCTATGCTATACTAGACAATAAAGGGATATAGTTAATCATTCTAGACAATAAAGGGATATAGTTAATATTTGGTGAATAATGTGCTCCAGGGAGTTGTGTGCCATACTAGACAATAAAGGGATATAGTTAATATTTGGTGAATAATGGGCTCCGGGGAGTTGTGCGCCATACTAGACAATAAAGGGATATTGTTAAATATACTAGACAATAAAGGGATATAGTTAATCATACTAGACAATAAAGGGATATAGTTAATCATTCTAGACAATAAAGGGATATAGTTAATATTTGGTGAATAATGTGCTCCAGGGAGATGTGCGCCATACTAGACAATAAAGGGATATAGTTAATATTTGGTGAATAATGTGCTCCAGAGAGTTGTGCGCCATTCTAGAAAATAAAGGGATACAGTTAATATTTGGTGAATAATGGGCTCCAGGGAGCTCTGCGCTATACTAGCTTTCTGTGGGAGTGTAAAATCTTATGGTTAGAAGTAGTTCATCCTAGAGGGGACTGGGGCGATTGATAGCCTGGTTTCCTTGGTGCCGAGAATGTCTAACAAATGTGTGTAAGACAGATTGGCTGTCTGAAGCCGTTCTTTAACAGCTGATCTAAGGTTATAACAATAATTTAAATCTCTGCTAGACTTCTGAAGTTGATAGGCATAAGAAAAAACGTAGCGGCGAAAAATAGAACGCTAAAGATTTAGTGAATATAGTTTCTGAACAGTCTCATGAGATAGTGTACTTGTTGTTGGAAAATAATATGACACAAATAGAGGAAAGTAAACTAATATTACCTTACTTACTTACAACTTTATTGCGATCACATAGATCCTAAAAAGTATACAAAAAATAAAGTCCCAGGAAGGTATACACAGAAATATATAGATAAAATATGTATAGAATAAAAATTGATAAACAAATTTGTACAAATCCAAAGTGACAGGGCCCCTAAATACAGTTTTAAGGTGCATATGTGCAAAGCAGCAATATGTATGGCAGAAGTTCCCACAAGTACCACATGGATAACATTCTGGTCTGACAAAGCATTCCAAATCACATTGACTCAGCTACATATTTTTTTTCACCTAATCCAAAGAGCATGCCAGAATCTAGAAAGACCAAACACAATAGGTTGTCTGGTATCCGCACAGAAGAGTCTTAAGACCGCAAGATAATGCCGTCGACTCACCAAGAAGCATAACGGAATAATCAATTTTTTTATCATCGACTGGTAAGTCGGGCAAAGAAAGAGTAAGTGAACTATGGATTCAGAGCTAGCTTGGCAAGTGGGGCACACATCATTCAAATCGTTATTGCGTGACCATTTTGAGCAGAACACTTTGGTTGGAAGTGATTTATAACGAAACTGCAGAAAAAGTAAACTAATCTATCATGTATGCCATGCGTGACAATTTATGTTGTTTCTGGGGGGACGTGATTTATTAAACCATAACTAGCAAATTGCAGGTTTTTTTTGTTTGAATTTGCTGAGCCATAACTAACGTTTAACTGTGTTTTTTTTTTTTAGAGAATACATAACATAACCTACCATAGGATGTGATTTTGCAAAGTGCATGTTCTCCCAAAAAGTGTATTTTTGGCACTTAATTAGCTTGTGCCCAACTCAATAGTACTCGTTTTATCGATCTCAGAAGGATAAAAAGGCTTGGTAGATCCGCCAGGATTTGAAGCACGTCCTTTGCCAGCATGCACAGGAGATCTTTTTCCATTTATATTTTGCTTTGTAAATAATATTTTCCCATTTTGTGATTTTTATATTTTTATGTTAAAAAAATCATGATTTTGATGAAAATCATATTGTTTTACACAAAATGGTACCTTTTTTGCTGATTTGAAAATGGCAGGTTTGTGATTATGATTTTCACAAAAATTGCGATTTCAACTTGGCAAGAATATTTTTTTCCTCTACATTTTCCATGCATATGAGTGCCTCCCACCACTCATCTGTGTCCCCACCACAATTTATGTGGAACTTTTTTTCATAGTGTGAAAATCATGATTTTTCCTAACCTTATAATGTTAAAGGTGGCCGAAAAATACAACACAGATCCCTGCAGTGGATGCATTAGTCCATTGACAGATGCATTAGCTTGTATCTATCTATCTATCTATCTATCTATCTATCTATCTATGACCGACCTTGCGCCCAACTCCTCATGGATGCCCAAAGCCTGCCGTGCGCAGGGTGGGGTTGGGCACAGTGCCTAGCCTGCCGTTAAGACTTGTGCCCACCGCCGCAGGCACCCAACCCCCAATGTTTATTTTTTTGTAGCACCACGGCTCTGTAGATCCACCAGAAATCACCAGGGGGCCTCATTGAGTGTTGGGGTGGATCAACGTATTCACAGAATGCGGGGAAAAAATTAAATTTATTTTGACCCTCATAATGCCGAGGGGATCAGGATACACCTACTCTGCCACTTATATCTTATTCCATTTTATTTCTTAGGACTTAGGGACTGGGTCCCTGTGTTCTAAAATGGCAGGCGTAACTTTTTTTATTCAGGGTGCAGCCAGCCTATCACAATGTGCAGTTGACCTCACGGATCTGCAAATCCACAGCGGTTTACCATGCCTAGCCAATCACAATGCGGGAGGGTTCATGAACCCTCTGCAGTGAATCTGTGTTGCTATATATACATACATTGTTAACCTTAATTTCAAAAAACGACTAGAAGATTTCAGCGAAATACTAAAAACCATTCACTCTTTCTGGATCAATATCTAGCATTGTGCCAAATTTGATGTAATGCCGTTTAGACGTTTTGTCTGTAGCTGTGTCTAATTTCCATTTGGAAAATTGATCAGGAAAATTTTTTGGGGATCCTCATCCTTTTTCTCAACTGTCACATGACGTGTCACCGCAAAACTTTCTGGGAAAATGCTGAGGAAGATAAGACTTTTTTTGTAAAGTTTTGTCAAGATTTGCCAAACTGCGACAATGTTATATGCAAACCAAAAAGTCAATTTCCTAACTATAATTACCCGGTGCTGACCAAGGCTTAAATCCACTGACCCTTCATTGCCTATTGTTTTATTAACAATTTAATTTAAAAAGATACACACAACTTAAATATTCTAAATCCAATTAGTGCCAATTGGTAGCTGTAATTCAAAGAAAACAGCTTTCTAATGCTAACTACCCCAAATGAAACATTAATATAATAATACATTATATATATATAATAATATAAAAATACATTACAGGTACATTGTGTAAATACATGCCTGGTGCCATTTGCAATACGGTCATATGTTGGCATCTCAGGGTTCTGGTGACATATACGGGGTGTTCCCAAAGCATTAACCCCCCTCGTTTGTTGGGCACAGCAGTGCTCATTGCAAGCTGAAATCTGTCCCGCTGGTGGTACTTACCAGAATATTGCATGCTGGGCATTGGAGTCTTCATTGTAGGACCACAGCAAAAGCAACCAGGCGGGACGAGTCGCACTCCCACCAATAGGAGAGCCAAGGAACATTCAAAAGAAGGGAGGTGGGTTAACCCCTTGCTACCGGCATCTGAAGAAGGCGAATCACACCGAAATGCATCATGCCTGAACAGCTGTGAATAAATGGTCTCCCCAAAATTCCCCGCTGTGTCCTCTTGATTGCTCAGCAGTGAAGCGGTCGTTATGTAGTATATATATATATATAGAGAGAGAGATAATATATATATGTATATATATATATATTCAGCTCAATGGGGTGTGTCCAATGATTAAGCCGCACACGAATCAAGGTCTGCTCTCCCCAAAGCATTTTTAATGGTACAGACAGTGAAGCATTTCAGAAAATGTAGACACCCGACAGCAGCCCGACGCGTTTCGGGGATTTCCCCTTCTTCAAAGGCTTTCAGCAGTCAGAAAGAGCATGGCGGGCTTTATCTCCGTCGTTCTGCAATATCGCACTCCATGATTGGACGCTATGAATTAGACTGTGCGGTGCATTATGGACGAAGAAGTCCGCTGGTTCTCTCGCTCAAATAATGTCCAATTTTAAAAGCTCTCCATGAGCCCTGACCTGCTCACTGTCCTAATCCAGGACTCTTGCCCCACGATAAGCTCCAACTCCTTATGGCTCCGTGGCCCCCTTCATATGGGGTGGTGCAGGCTTCGCGGCAGGACGGCCGCGTACACATTCAGCTCAATGGGGTGTGTCCAATGATTAAGCCGCACACGAATCAAGGTCTGCTCTCCCCAAAGCATTTTTAATGGTACAGACAGTGAAGCATTTCAAAAAATGTAGACACCCGACAGCAGCCCGACGCGTTTCGGGGATTTCCCCTTCTTCAAAGGCTTTCAGCAGTCAGAAAGAGCATGGCGGGCTTTATCTCCGTCGTTCTGCAATATCGCACTCCATGATTGGACGCTATGAATTAGACTGTGCGGTGCATTATGGACGAAGAAGTCCGCTGGTTCTCTCGCTCAAATAATGTCCAATTTTAAAAGCTCTCCATGAGCCCTGACCTGCTCACTGTCCTAATCCAGGACTCTTGCCCCACGATAAGCTCCAACTCCTTATGGCTCCGTGGCCCCCTTCATATGGGGTGGTGCAGGCTTCGCGGCAGGACGGCCGCGTACACATTCAGCTCAATGGGGTGTGTCCAATGATTAAGCCGCACACGAATCAAGGTCTGCTCTCCCCAAAGCATTTTTAATGGTACAGACAGTGAAGCATTTCAAAAAATGTAGACACCCGACAGCAGCCCGACGCGTTTCGGGGATTTCCCCTTCTTCAAAGGCTTTCAGCAGTCAGAAAGAGCATGGCGGGCTTTATCTCCGTCGTTCTGCAATATCGCACTCCATGATTGGACGCTATGAATTAGACTGTGCGGTGCATTATGGACGAAGAAGTCCGCTGGTTCTCTCGCTCAAATAATGTCCAATTTTAAAAGCTCTCCATGAGCCCTGACCTGCTCACTGTCCTAATCCAGGACTCTTGCCCCACGATAAGCTCCAACTCCTTATGGCTCCGTGGCCCCCTTCATATGGGGTGGTGCAGGCTTCGCGGCAGGACGGCCGCGTACACATTCAGCTCAATGAGGTGTGTCCAATGATTAAGCCGCACACGAATCAAGGTCTGCTCTCCCCAAAGCATTTTTAATGGTACAGACAGTGAAGCATTTCAGAAAATGTAGACACCCGACAGCAGCCCGACGCGTTTCGGGGATTTCCCCTTCTTCAAAGGCTTTCAGCAGTCAGAAAGAGCGGCGGGCTTTATCTCCGTCGTTCTGCAATACCTTGATTCGTGTGCGGCTCAATCATTGGACACACCCCATTGAGCTGATATATATATATATATATATATATATATATATATATATATATATATATATATATATATATATATATATATATATATATATATATATATATATCCAGCTCGTTGGGAATGTCCAACAGTTGAATCGCACTCGCACACAGAGAAGCTTTCCCCATCGCTTTATTGTTGGTAAAGCAGTTGCACTTCCAGCATAATTGAGCAACTGACCGCAGCCCTGACGCGTTTCGAATAATCTTTTTCAAAGGGTTAGTGCAGTCAAAAGAGCATGTGCTGCAACACCTTCCTTATAATGCCATATCGTGAGTCCTGATTGGACAACTCTGGATGAGTAATCACGTTGCATGCTGGTTGGTGAAGTCCGATATTCGACCCCAAATGGATGCGCTTCAAATTCAATTGCTGATTCTTGGCTCTGGTTGAGCCCCGGAAAGCGCTGCTGCCTCAATCCGTGCTCTGTGTCCCACTGTTGAAGCTCGTATTTTCTGAGCCTCGTGGCCCTCGTTGCGAAGTGGTGCAGATTCGGCGGCAGGACGGCCGCCTTTATATCCAGCTCGTGGGGAATGTCCAACAGTTGAATCGCACTCGCACACAGAGAAGCTTTCCCCATCGCTTTATTGTTGGTAAAGCAGTTGCACTTCCAGCATAATTGAGCAACTGACCGCAGCCCTGACGCGTTTCGAATAATCTTTTTCAAAGGGTTAGTGCAGTCAAAAGAGCATGTGCGGCAACACCTTCCTTATAATGCCATATCGTGAGTCCTGATTGGACAACTCTGGATGAGTAATCACGTTGCATGCTGGTTGGTGAAGTCCGATATTTGACCCCAAATGGATGCGCTTCAAATTCAATTGCTGATTCTTGGCTCTGGTTGAGCCCCGGAAAGCGCTGCTGCCTCAATCCGTGCTCTGTGTCCCACTGTTGAAGCTCGTATTTTCTGAGCCTCGTGGCCCTGGTTGCGAAGTGGTGCAGATTCGGCGGCAGGACGGCCGCCTTTATATCCAGCTCGTGGGGAATGTCCAACAGTTGAATCGCACTCGCACACAGAGAAGCTTTCCCCATCGCTTTATTGTTGGTAAAGCAGTTGCACTTCCAGCATAATTGAGCAACTGACCGCAGCCCTGACGCGTTTCGAATAATCTTTTTCAAAGGGTTAGTGCAGTCAAAAGAGCATGTGCGGCAACACCTTCCTTATAATGCCATATCGTGAGTCCTGATTGGACAACTCTGGATGAGTAATCACGTTGCATGCTGGTTGGTGAAGTCCGATATTCGACCCCAAATGGATGCGCTTCAAATTCAATTGCTGATTCTTGGCTCTGGTTGAGCCCCGGAAAGCGCTGCTGCCTCAATCCGTGCTCTGTGTCCCACTGTTGAAGCTCGTATTTTCTGAGCCTCGTGGCCCTCGTTGCGAAGTGGTGCAGATTCGGCGGCAGGACGGCCGCCTTTATATCCAGCTCGTGGGGAATGTCCAACAGTTGAATCGCACTCGCACACAGAGAAGCTTTCCCCATCGCTTTATTGTTGGTAAAGCAGTTGCACTTCCAGCATAATTGAGCAACTGACCGCAGCCCTGACGCGTTTCGAATAATCTTTTTCAAAGGGTTAGTGCAGTCAAAAGAGCATGTGCGGCAACACCTTCCTTATAATGCCATATCGTGAGTCCTGATTGGACAACTCTGGATGAGTAATCACGTTGCATGCTGGTTGGTGAAGTCCGATATTCGACCCCAAATGGATGCGCTTCAAATTCAATTGCTGATTCTTGGCTCTGGTTGAGCCCCGGAAAGCGCTGCTGCCTCAATCCGTGCTCTGTGTCCCACTGTTGAAGCTCGTATTTTCTGAGCCTCGTGGCCCTCGTTGCGAAGTGGTGCAGATTCGGCGGCAGGACGGCCGCCTTTATATCCAGCTCGTGGGGAATGTCCAACAGTTGAATCGCACTCGCACACAGAGAAGCTTTCCCCATCGCTTTATTGTTGGTAAAGCAGTTGCACTTCCAGCATAATTGAGCAACTGACCGCAGCCCTGACGCGTTTCGAATAATCTTTTTCAAAGGGTTAGTGCAGTCAAAAGAGCATGTGCGGCAACACCTTCCTTATAATGCCATATCGTGAGTCCTGATTGGACAACTCTGGATGAGTAATCACGTTGCATGCTGGTTGGTGAAGTCCGATATTCGACCCCAAATGGATGCGCTTCAAATTCAATTGCTGATTCTTGGCTCTGGTTGAGCCCCGGAAAGCGCTGCTGCCTCAATCCGTGCTCTGTGTCCCACTGTTGAAGCTCGTATTTTCTGAGCCTCGTGGCCCTCGTTGCGAAGTGGTGCAGATTCGGCGGCAGGACGGCCGCCTTTATATCCAGCTCGTGGGGAATGTCCAACAGGTGAATCGCACTCGAACACAGAGAAGCTTTCCCCATCGCTTTATTGTTGGTAAAGCAGTTGCACTTCCAGCATAATTGAGCAACTGACCGCAGCCCTGACGCGTTTCGAATAATCTTTTTCAAAGGGTTAGTGCAGTCAAAAGAGCATGTGCGGCAACACCTTCCTTATAATGCCATATCGTGAGTCCTGATTGGACAACTCTGGATGAGTAATCACGTTGCATGCTGGTTGGTGAAGTCCGATATTCGACCCCAAATGGATGCGCTTCAAATTCAATTGCTGATTCTTGGCTCTGGTTGAGCCCCGGAAAGCGCTGCTGCCTCAATCCGTGCTCTGTGTCCCACTGTTGAAGCTCGTATTTTCTGAGCCTCGTGGCCCTGGTTGCGAAGTGGTGCAGATTCGGCGGCAGGACGGCCGCCTTTATATCCAGCTCGTGGGGAATGTCCAACAGTTGAATCGCACTCGCACACAGAGGAGCTTTCCCCATCGCTTTATTGTTGGTAAAGCAGTTGCACTTCCAGCATAATTGAGCAACTGACCGCAGCCCTGACGCGTTTCGAATAATCTTTTTCAAAGGGTTAGTGCAGTCAAAAGAGCATGTGCGGCAACACCTTCCTTATAATGCCATATCGTGAGTCCTGATTGGACAACTCTGGATGAGTAATCACGTTGCATGCTGGTTGGTGAAGTCCGATATTCGACCCCAAATGGATGCGCTTCAAATTCAATTGCTGATTCTTGGCTCTGGTTGAGCCCCGGAAAGCGCTGCTGCCTCAATCCGTGCTCTGTGTCCCACTGTTGAAGCTCGTATTTTCTGAGCCTCGTGGCCCTCGTTGCGAAGTGGTGCAGATTCGGCGGCAGGACGGCCGCCTTTATATCCAGCTCGTGGGGAATGTCCAACAGTTGAATCGCACTCGCACACAGAGAAGCTTTCCCCATCGCTTTATTGTTGGTAAAGCAGTTGCACTTCCAGCATAATTGAGCAACTGACCGCAGCCCTGACGCGTTTCGAATAATCTTTTTCAAAGGGTTAGTGCAGTCAAAAGAGCATGTGCGGCAACACCTTCCTTATAATGCCATATCGTGAGTCCTGATTGGACAACTCTGGATGAGTAATCACGTTGCATGCTGGTTGGTGAAGTCCGATATTCGACCCCAAATGGATGCGCTTCAAATTCAATTGCTGATTCTTGGCTCTGGTTGAGCCCCGGAAAGCGCTGCTGCCTCAATCCGTGCTCTGTGTCCCACTGTTGAAGCTCGTATTTTCTGAGCCTCGTGGCCCTCGTTGCGAAGTGGTGCAGATTCGGCGGCAGGACGGCCGCCTTTATATCCAGCTCGTGGGGAATGTCCAACAGTTGAATCGCACTCGCACACAGAGAAGCTTTCCCCATCGCTTTATTGTTGGTAAAGCAGTTGCACTTCCAGCATAATTGAGCAACTGACCGCAGCCCTGACGCGTTTCGAATAATCTTTTTCAAAGGGTTAGTGCAGTCAAAAGAGCATGTGCGGCAACACCTTCCTTATAATGCCATATCGTGAGTCCTGATTGGACCACTCTGGATGAGTAATCACGTTACATGCTGGTTGGTGAAGTCCGATATTCGACCCCAAATGGATGCGCTTCAAATTCAATTGCTGATTCTAAGGAAGGTGTTGCCGCACATGCTCTTTTGACTGCACTAACCCTTTGAAAAAGATTATTCGAAACGCGTCAGGGCTGCGGTCAGTTGCTCAATTATGCTGGAAGTGCAACTGCTTTACCAACAATAAAGCGATGGGGAAAGCTTCTCTGTGTGCGAGTGCGATTCAACTGTTGGACATTCCCCACGAGCTGGATATAAAGGCGGCCGTCCTGCCGCCGAATCTGCACCACTTCGCAACGAGGGCCACGAGGCTCAGAAAATACGAGCTTCAACAGTGGGACACAGAGCACGGATTGAGGCAGCAGCGCTTTCCGGGGCTCAACCAGAGCTAAGAATCAGCAATTGAATTTGAAGCGCATCCATTTGGAGTCGAATATCAGACTTCACCAACCAGCATGCAACGTGATTACTCATCCAGAGTTGTCCAATCAGGACTCACGATATGGCATTATAAGGAAGGTGTTGCCGCACATGCTCTTTTGACTGCACTAACCCTTTGAAAAAGATTATTCGAAACGCGTCAGGGCTGCGGTCAGTTGCTCAATTATGCTGGAAGTGCAACTGCTTTACCAACAATAAAGCGATGGGGAAAGCTTCTCTGTGTGCGAGTGCGATTCAACTGTTGGACATTCCCCACGAGCTGGATATAAAGGCGGCCGTCCTGCCGCCGAATCTGCACCACTTCGCAACGAGGGCCACGAGGCTCAGAAAATACGAGCTTCAACAGTGGGACACAGAGCACGGATTGAGGCAGCAGCGCTTTCCGGGGCTCAACCAGAGCCAAGAATCAGCAATTGAATTTGAAGCGCATCCATTTGGGGTCGAATATCGGACTTCACCAACCAGCATGCAACGTGATTACTCATCCAGAGTTGTCCAATCAGGACTCACGATATGGCATTATAAGGAAGGTGTTGCCGCACATGCTCTTTTGACTGCACTAACCCTTTGAAAAAGATTATTCGAAACGCGTCAGGGCTGCGGTCAGTTGCTCAATTATGCTGGAAGTGCAACTGCTTTACCAACAATAAAGCGATGGGGAAAGCTTCTCTGTGTGCGAGTGCGATTCAACTGTTGGACATTCCCCACGAGCTGGATATAAAGGCGGCCATCCTGCCGCCGAATCTGCACCACTTCGCAACGAGGGCCACGAGGCTCAGAAAATACGAGCTTCAACAGTGGGACACAGAGCACGGATTGAGGCAGCAGCGCTTTCCGGGGCTCAACCAGAGCCAAGAATCAGCAATTGAATTTGAAGCGCATCCATTTGGGGTCGAATATCGGACTTCACCAACCAGCATGCAACGTGATTACTCATCCAGAGTTGTCCAATCAGGACTCACGATATGGCATTATAAGGAAGGTGTTGCCGCACATGCTCTTTTGACTGCACTAACCCTTTGAAAAAGATTATTCGAAACGCGTCAGGGCTGCGGTCAGTTGCTCAATTATGCTGGAAGTGCAACTGCTTTACCAACAATAAAGCGATGGGGAAAGCTTCTCTGTGTGCGAGTGCGATTCAACTGTTGGACATTCCCCACGAGCTGGATATATATATATATATATATATATATATATATATATATATATATATATATATATATATATATTTATTTATTTATTTATTTATACAGCACTCAGATTCAAGTACAGCTTGATGACCTAATTAATTTTTTTTTTTTTATAAAGTATGGGCCAAGCCCAGTTTTCCTAGGTGGCTTGGACCTACAAATTACCTTTTTTGGGCCTTGAACCCAATCTAGGATCTGCAAAAAATAAATATTTAAAAACTGGGGTCAGAACAATTAGTCCAGGGGGATCGGACTGGCCAACAACCCACCCCTGCTGTGCACAACCAAAGGCCCTGCAGGACTTTGTTAGTAGTTGGGAGTTGAGCATAGGGCCTGGCTTATGGCCAAACCCTGCTCGCATAGCCAAAGGTGGTTAGGTGCAGAAGTTGACTGGCATGGGGGTGGGCACAGGGTCTTTCCACTGGGCAGGGCCTGCGGACAACCTCTCTAAGCCTGCCTGAACACTGTGAACAGTAGTCATTGGCAGCTTAAAAGTTAGATGTATATCATAAAAAACTAAGAAATATATGCAATCATATATGAAGATGATCAAAGTGTAATATGCTATTTAATACCATGGCTAAATGTGGAAAGAGGCCCTGATCAATGAGAGGTGCAGCTTCAATTGCTTTATGATTCCCTCCCCTCGCCAGTAATGGTAAAAAAATAGCATATGACTCTCAGTGGACTTGCATGAATGATTTTTGCCATATTATTTTTTCTTGTGCAATATGTTTAAATAAAGGTATATGTTCCTGTCAAGGTCACAAGGTGTTGAATCCATGCACTGGGGTAGAATAAGAATAACTAAGCTTGTGAGTACTGCCCCAGTTTTTTTCTCCCATCCTCAGATTGTAACATGGCATCTACAAGACAGTAACCATTGTTTCTCAAGCCAGTAGTAAGATAGTATGAATGCTGATGTGCAGAGTGTAATATGCTATTATCATTGTTGAGGGAGAGGAGGGCCCATGACTCACAAGAGTCAAAGTTTTGAGTGTATCATGATAACCCCCTCAGCAATGATAATAAAGCGCATGTTGCAATCTGCATATATAATGTATTCCATGACGTTTTGTCACGTTTAATAGTCATAAACAAAGATATTCAGCATGATCAGAATTCTATAGATTACATTTATGTGTTGATTTAAAATCAAACAGACTAGTCTGTTGACCTTTAGCAGAGTTGTTTTCATCGTTCACATTATTGTAATGTGTATTCTGTGAATCAGGAAGCAGTATTTTCATGCTTTGGTATGTTTTGTGATCTTCGTATAGCACACGGCTCACTTCCAAAGGAGTATCTCGGTGCTTGGCTGCTCAGAAATTAAAGTGCTTTAGAAAAGTAACGTTTTTAGCATCTTCTTAAAAATGCGTGAAATCAGAGCAGGTACGAGTATGAAACGGGAGTTTGTTCCAAAGAGAGGGGGCCAAATATGAGCAAGCTCTGCCACCAAACCTGGAGATGTGTATGCGTGGGATCTGCACTAGGGCTTTGTTTGTGGACCTTAACTGTCTGAAGGGCTGATTATTGCAGAGTCTCAAATTAAAATAGATAGCGAGGGCATTATTTACAACCTTATGTTTCAGGCAGTGTAGCTTGAAGATTGTCTGTTTCTCGATAGGCAACCAATGCATTTTTTTTAGGAGAGGGGCTGAAGAGGACTGTGCAGGGAGGTTGTAAATCAGCGGTGGGGCTGTATTTTGCATAACCTGCAGTTTCGCCAACAAGGTGTCATTGGCTGTACCAACAGTGTTTTCCTATAGTCTAGGCGACTGGGTATAAGTGCTTAGACAAGGGTTTTTCTGGAGGTGGAAGGCAGACAGGGATAAACATTTTTAGGAGCCTCATTGTGGCAAAGCAGGTGCCCCAGGTTGCATTGTCTTGATCTTTCATAGATAACATATAGTCTAATTTTACTCCGAGATTTTTTACCATTTGTTTAGGAGAAGGGGCCGGGCCAAGGTCAATTGGCCACCAATCAGCCAACTCAAACTCATGTGCATTACCAAATAGCACAATCTCAGTCTTCTCGCCATTTAGCTGGAGACAATTGTTAGTTATCCAGTCTGTGATTCCCCTCATACAACTCATAAAGTAAGATTTAACTTTTTCGGGATTCGTTCCAAAGGAGGTGAGAAGTTGGGACGCCATCTCCACACCGCAAGATCTCACGAATTGTGACAGAGGCGCTACAAATATATTAAATAGTATTGGGCTCAGGCACAAGCCCTGTGGGACTCCTTAGTTTTTAAACATCTTTCTGGATCTAAAGGGCCTGAGATAGACGTTTTGGGTACGGTTGTCAAGGAAGTCCCTGAGCCAGTGTAGTGCTCTGCCATAGAGTCCTTCCTCATGTAATCTGCAAATTAGGATACGGCGAGTGGCCTTGTCAAAAGCCGCGGACGAATCCAGTAAAACCAACATGGCCAGTGTTCCTGCACCTAGTGAGAGTCTGGTGTTGTCAGTGACTGCCACCAATGCAGTCTCGGTGCTGTGTAACACTCTGAAACCCGCTTGTGAGGGGTCTAAGAAAGTTCAGCTAGAAAGTTTACTAGTTGTTTATTAATGTACCTTTCTAGTGTTTTTCCAAGCAGAGGTAGCAGCGAGATAGGTCTGTAGTTGGAAAGAACTTCAGGATTTGCAGTGGGTTTCGTGAGAAAAGGGGATACTTGAGCACACTTCCATGCACTTGGCATTTTGCATAGGTTAGTGAGAGTTTGAAGAGCATCATTACTGATGCCACCATGTGATTGGCTAGACTGGCTGATACTCTAGATGCACATAGATCTTGAGGAGAGCCTGATTTGGCCAGAGCTAGCATCTTCTGCACCTGCTCCAAGGAGTATGGCTTGAATTCACCCAAGCCAACAGTAGTATTTGGGTGAGATTGACTAAATTCATCTATGGTAGCTCTAAACTGGTTGAAAAATGCTTGTATATGATATTAATTTTTCTTCTAAGATGTCAGCTAGCGAGTTACAAAGTCTTTGGGATGCCGGGGTTGTTGAGGTGCAGGCACGAGGTTTCACAAAGCTATTTAGGGCTTTGTACAGTTCCTTTGTGGAATTGACCGCTTGAGCAATTGTGGAAGGTATATAAAGTTCCAGCGCCGGCTTGAGCTTATTGTGGTAGCCGTTTAGCAGGGCCCTATATGCTGCTTTATCGGCAGGGGATTTAGTCGAGTGGCATGTACGTTCAAGCTGTTTGCATTTCGATTTCACCAAAGGCAAGTTGTCAGTGTACCCGGTTGCAGGGCTTCTCAGGGAGGTAGATGAAGTTTTTTAAAAAGGCAACAAATTGGTCAAATGAGGTAGTGTAATCGCAGTCCGCAACCAGGGCAGTATTATTAGCGATATGACGTATCATTGTGATGGTCCTAAAGATCTCAGAGAAGGAAGCAGGATTAACTGCCTTTCATAGGCGTTATGTTCTGTTAGCCTCTATACTAGGTTTGGTCGGTGTATTATTGCGTGGGATACAGAACTTGATCAGCTAATGATCTGACCACGTAAAAGAAAGAGGGGTTTCACTTATTGCTTCTGCTATGTTCTTAAATGGGGTGGGTGTCCTTCCCTATTCTTAGAGCCTGTCACTATTTGGTTGTGGCCCAGCGTTTCCATAAGAGTTGGGTTACACATGAGTCATCAGAGTTTTCACCATAGCAGTTGAAGTCACTGAGTGCTTGTGTCTGTTACACAGGCTCTAAATAACACATCATTTCACTATATCTTCACTGCCTTTGCAAATATATGTTCCATGCCAGTTAACATAAATGTGGCCCAGTAATGTGTTATTTAGAGCATGTATACTAATAAACTCTCATTCACACATTTATTGCTAAAGTACAGTGTAACAGACATGAGAAAACAGTACGTATTCTATGTATGTGCCACTGTACAGGTACAGTTCAGACACACTTTCCTTTGCTTTTAACATTTCCTCCCATCCATAGATTCACACAAAAATTGACAGTCGAATAGCTACAGTCTGGCATGGCAAAGTTTGTCCACTTCCATCTAGAGGAAAAAAAGGTAAGGGGGGAATAATATGTGTTTTCCTATTTCATCTTCCATCAGAATATTTGTTTTTGTTCATGCCTACAGATACTGGTGAACAGATTTACACTAAACCTAGCACGAAAGTGTAACTTTACTCAGAAAGTGTTGGTTTGATGAAGATCCGTTCATTACTTTTTGACAAATAAGGCGTTAAAAAGGTGGCGGGTGTGCTTGAGAGGGTTAACACTTTTATGTATCTCTGCTGTTTATAATTTTGATTCAGTAATTAGCAAATTCTGTCAATTACTTTTGACGGGGATGAAGATAGTCAATGTAGGACACGAGTTATAGTTCCTTCAGATATCTATAGCTGATGAATTTCAGTGGTTTTGTTTGTTTCAAATGCCATGTTTTAACTAACATTTTCACCTAAATATAATGTTCCTTTAACCTTTGTCTTTTTAGCAAATGTGTGTGCATATATATATATATATATATATATATTTTTTTTTTTTTGCAGAGTTTTATATAGCGCGAACTTGACCCAAATCCAATCGGGTATCAGAGCGCTTTACATAGCACCAGTTACCTTACATTAGGACACACATACATTTTTTGTTAGGCACAGGGAGATTAAGTGATTTGCCCTGACTCACAGGATGTTCAGCGTCATTACCGAGATTCGAACCCAGTTCCCCTGGTCCGAGGTCGAGCGCCCTAGCCGTTAGGCTATATATATTTATATATATATATATATATATATAAAACATAACATATATAACACCAGTCCCGCTTTTGCCTTTAAAAACGGCTCAGACACATGCTGGAGATGCTCTACAGTAAGTTTTAATGCCACTATTAGCACTTTAAAAACAACGCGTTGTCTTCATATAACAGCTCCTGGCAGACGCGTTTCGGCGGATGCCTTTATCAATGCCGGTTTTCATCTGGATAGGCCAAAAGTGAGGATTTTGGCGGGGTGATGTTTAAATGTCTGTAGGGAGGAATCTCATTGGCTGACTGGTGTGCTTCTTTGGAATGTTAATGAGGAGCTAGGCTCACTCGCGCCTCCCAACCTACGAAGGATTGCTACTAAAGCAAAGAGGTCGGCGCGTGGAAGGGATTCAGACAGGGGGACATCCTGTCATGATCGTGCAGTGTGTAAACGGCCTTTCCAGAGTCAAAGTCATCAAATATGAGCAGTGGTAATAATACTCTCACCTGACTGTTTGAAATGAAATTCCACTTTGACATCGAGCTTGTGCTAAAAGATGGAACTGTTGCCATGTATTGCTAAAACACGCACAGTGCACTTTGGGAGCCGTAGTTTATGACTTCAGTCATGTGATGCACCGTGTTACATTAGGCTCGAGCGCACCTGGGCGCTTGTGATCCAGTCTGTGAACAAAGCAGGAGCCGAAACGTTGGACATATGGAAGCAGGCGCCTTGAGACTTTGGAAATAAAGCGAGTTGCAACTGCATTGGGCCTCACCTTGTTTGTTTGCCAGGAAGGTGGTGATGGGCTGCCCTGTGCCCATTTTGTGAGGCCACCCTGAAGGGCCAGGAGCTCCGGTAACAGGGGAACGCTTTGATGCTTCTTTGGAATGTTAATGAGGAGCTAGGCTCACTCGCGCCTCCCAACCTACGAAGGATTGCTACTAAAGCAAAGAGGTCGGCGCGTGGAAGGGATTCAGACAGGGGGACATCCTGTCATGATCGTGCAGTGTGTAAACGGCCTTTCCAGAGTCAAAGTCATCAAATATGAGCAGCGGTAATAATACTCTCACCTGACTGTTTGAAATGAAATTCCACTTTGACATCGAGCTTGTGCTAAAAGATGGAACTGTTGCCATGTATTGCTAAAACACGCACAGTGCACTTTGGGAGCCGTAGTTTATGACTTTAGTCATGTGATGCACCGTGTTACATTAGGCTCGAGCGCACCTGGGCGCTTGTGATCCAGTCTGTGAACAAGGCAGGAGCCGAAACGTTAGACATATGGAAGCAGGCGCCTTGAGACTTTGGAAATAAAGCGAGTTGCAACTGCATTGGGCCTCACCTTGTTTGTTTGCCAGGAAGGTGGTGATGGGCTGCCCTGTGCCCATTTTGTGAGGCCACCCTGAAGGGCCAGGAGCTCCGGTAACAGGGGAACGCTTTGATGCTTCTTTGGAATGTTAATGAGGAGCTAGGCTCACTCGCGCCTCCCAACCTACGAAGGATTGCTACTAAAGCAAAGAGGTCGGCGCGTGGAAGGGATTCAGATGGGGGGACATCCTGTCATGATCGTGCAGTGCGTAAACGGCCTTTCCAGAGTCAAAGTCATCAAATATGAGCAGCGGTAATAATACTTTCACCTGACTGTTTGAAATGAAATTCCACTTTGACATCGAGCTTGTGCTAAAAGATGGAACTGTTGCCATGTATTGCTAAAACACGCACAATGCACTTTGGGAGTGTAGTTTATGACTTCAGTCACGTGATGCACCGTGTTAAATTAGGCTCGAGCGCACCTGGGCGCTTGTGATCCAGTCTGTGAACAAGGCAGGAGCCGAAACATTAGACATATGGAAGCAGGCGCTTTGAGACTTTGGAAATAAAGCGAGTTGCAACTGCATTGGGCCTCACCTTGTTTGTTTGCCAGGAAAGTGGTGATTGGCTGCCCTGTGCCCATTTTGTGAGGCCACCCTGAAGGGCCAGGAGCTCCGGTAACAGGGGAACGCTTTGATGCTTCTTTGGAATGTTAATTAGGAGCTAGGCTCACTCGCGCCTCCCAACCTACGAAGGATTGCTACTAAAGCAAAGAGGTAGGCGCATGGAAGGGCTTCAGACAGGGGGACATCCTGTCATGATCGTGCAGTGTGTAAACGGCCTTTCCAGAGTCAAAGTCATCAAATATGAGCAGCGGTAATAATACTCTCACCTGACTGTTTGAAATGAAATTCCACATTGACATCGAGCTTTTGCTAAAAGATGGAACTGTTGCCATGTATTGCTAAAACACGCACAATGCACTTTGGGAGCAGTAGTTTATGACTTCAGTCACGTGATGCACCGTGTTACATTAGGCTCGAGGGCACCTGGGCGCTTGTGATCCAGTCTGTGAACAAGGCAGGAGCCGAAACGTTAGACATATGGAAGCAGGCGCTTTGAGACTTTGGAAATAAAGCGAGTTGCAACTGCATTGGGCCTCACCTTGTTTGTTTGCCAGGAAGGTGGTGATGGGCTGCCCTGTGCCCATTTTGTGAGGCCACCCTGAAGGGCCAGGAGCTCCGGTAACAGGGGAACGCTTTGATGCTTCTTTGGAATGTTAATGAGGAGCTAGGCTCACTCACGCCTCCCAACCGACGAAGGATTGCTACTAAAGCAAAGAGGTAGGCGCGTGTAAGGGCTTCAGACAGGGGGACATCCTGTCATGATCGTGCAGTGTGTAAACGGCCTTTCCAGAGTCAAAGTCATCAAATATGAGCAGCGGTAATAATAATCTTCGTCCTTCTTACCTGTCTTTCTTAAATCTAGGTACCTTCAATAGGTTTGTTAATGCAGAACGAAGAGTCCTTTTAGGGGAATATGGTAACAGCCAGTCATTCAAGAACTTTGGAGCTATTCTGTTGAGGGACTTAAATACTAAATACTAAACAGCAAACCTTGAATGTAATGTGCTGTTTTAGTGGCAACCATCGAAGGCTTTTCAGATACGGGGTGATGCGTGTCCTTTGAGATAACCTTAAAACCAATCTGGCCACCACAATTTTAATCAGTTGTAATCTCTCGAGTTCACTGTAAGGGAGGCCAAAATGTATGCTGTTGCCATTGTCCAATCTAGTGCCGATAACAGCTCCCATAATCGACTTCATAGCATCCGTAGTCAAGAAAGGTTGGATGTTCCTAATTGTTACGCTGCAATAGTTTAGCATTTATGCATTCTGTAGTTTTAAATGTGAGATGCTGTTTTCAGATTATTCACATTCCACAAAGTATAGATTCACTCCACACTGTAACAATGTTTCTCTCTCAGGAGATCTCCATTGATAGTCATAAGCACAGAATATTCCTGCCCTCTGCGGGTATCCCAGAACACTTTTCATAATAGGTTTTCATAAGTTTAGATTTTTGCTTTTCTTCACAAAGGCCTGTAGAAACACTTAAGAAATAAATATTGTGCAGCCTATAAAAAAATCCAGAACAGCCATTTTCTTCAGACTACATTTAAAAAAGGGTAATTAGTAGATAGATATTTATATATACATTTGAGACCAAATCATTGGCAGAAAGTTACTTGATTACTTAAATCTCTTTCACAAACCCTTTTTAAAAGGAGAATGATGAAGGAAAAAAGGACATTGTTAGCCCTATGGTAGCCCAGTAGGCTGTCATTGTGTGAATGTGAAAACAGCTTCTGCGCCTTTAAAGGCCCAGAGACCACCAGTATCCTGTCATGCCCAGCAGGTGGCATTTGCTTCCGTTCTTTTTCCCGGTTCCTGGCGGCAGGATTTTGGAGCATTGAGCTCAGCCTTTTTAGCTTTTTTCATCAAAAATCTCACTAGAAAATGTTTGTTTGGACAAGTTTCACTCAACTTATTTCATCTGTCCCAGTGTTTTTCTGTCTTTTTCTGACAGAATTATTTTTCCATTGGTCAAAAAAAAGGAATTTTTATTTGACAAGTGTCCTGCCTGTGGCAGGAAGAAGGCCAAGTCAGATCCTCATAATGTCTGCATTATATGCCTTCCTTAGAGCCACCATCCTGACAAATGTCCACACGAGGAATGTTTTCAGGTGCACCCTGAGGAAAAGGGAGAATATCTGCCTCCATGGAACAGAGGAGCGACACAAGCAGCAGCTGCAATAGGACGATGGAACATCCAAGGAGCAAGGAGTGGGTAAGTCGTCTACCAGGGCTCTTCCACCTTCCTCTGAGCACTCCAGGTGTGGGATATCCAAAAAGAGAAGCCCATTTCGAAAACAACGTCGTTCCAGGTGGGCGTCAAGAGCATCAACGTTGACACAAGATACGCTACCTACATGTTCATTGTCGAGGGCTGGTGGGACGTCGAAAAGGAGACAATGTAGAGACATAGAAGGTTGACGCAGAAGGAGACTATAGCATCAAGGCATGGAAGAAGTTCGACGTCGGAGTGTGTTGACGTCGAGACATAGGAGAAACTTGACATTGCGTAGTCTGTTGACGTGGAGACTATCCAGAGATGCGGAAAAGGTAAAAAATCATGGGCACAACATCTACCATCATCTCTGGTTTCTGAGTACCCCAGGGTATATGCTCTTTTGTCACGTATGTTGCTGCCATACTTTCATACTCCTCCTCCATCGCGTCCTCCGCCTCCTCCAGGGCCTCCTCTACCTCCTCCGGTGCCTTCTCCAACTCCAGCTCCAGCATCTCTCCCTCAACCACAACCTTCTAAGCCCCTCCTCTGAGGTCTGTATGTTCTCCACAAAGATCGCGTTGCAGATCTCCCCACCATTCGCACTCAGGCATTACCACAGGTCTCGGTGTTCCTCATCACGGCCATCCTCCAGACAAATACATCACCGTCATGCGTCCAGGTCCAGATCAAGAACACGGTCAATACATCGTTTGACCTATTATTCTTCAACTTCTTCTGCCAGCACTGGAAGATATACACCAACAGTGTCTGATTCTTCCCAACCAAGGGTCTCCCCAGTGGATGATATAAACATCTTTCAGGAGTTCCTGGTGAGAGGCGCTGCAAAATTGAACATCCTAATGCCAGCTCGTACACCATCTACATCTGTAACTTTTGACGCACTTTACCACCGATCAGTGTCCAGACCTCTTCTGTCATTGGTTCTGGGCCTATTAGAACCATCCATGGAAATGTTCCTCACACCGGCCTCAGACAAATCTGCTCCATTGAGGCTACAAACGAAGTATAGACCTCCAGAGCAGGACCCACTCTTTCTCCGCTCAGACCCTCCCCCTGATTCTGTGATCATCCTTGCAGCAAAGAAACAACATTCCACCACTTCTTGGTCTACGGAACCACCAGACAAGGAGAGAAAAAAGTTAGATTCAGTGGGGCGCAAGGTTTGTGGTACAGCTGCCACTACCACGAAGGCTGCAAGTGCATCAGCTCCCCAGAGCAGATATGACAGAGCCTTGTGGGAGTTTTCACAAAAATTTGCAGAAGTCCACCCTACAGATAAACATTAGGACTTCCTTCAAGTGGTCATGGAGGGCATGATGGTCTTCAACTAAATAATTAGTGCTGCTGCGGATTTGTCATTATTAGCAGCCCACAAATACTGTCATGGTGTGGGCTTGAGGAGGCACTCTTGGCTTCACCGTACAGCCATTAAACACAAATCCCAACAACCGATTTTTAATCTTCCTTTCTAAGGATCCACCTTATTCAACATACAAACGGATGATGAAAAGACCCGGATGAAGTCCGAAATGAAGACCCTAAAAGCTAAAGTAAACCTTGAAAAAACAAAAAGTACAGCAAAGATACACAGACAAGCCTTACCAACGACGTATTTACGCACAGATGGTTCAAACCCCTCAATGATACCATGGTTGCCAACAAAACCAACCATATAGACCTTACCAACAGCAACAATATTGCCAGCCCATAGGAAGAGCTAGCCAAACGCCTGCTCAGTGGTGAACATCTGCAGCAGGCTCTAAACAATGAGTCTCTAATTCCCCCTCTACCGTTACCCACTCCAGTAGGGGGAAGAATCTCTCATTTCCTGACACTCCATCAAAAACAACATCTGGGTTTTAAATATTGTACGGAATAAATATTGTCTCAGGTTTATAAGTCCTCCACCAATAATCCCACCAAAACCATCCAATCAACATCTGCAGCTGTTGCACTCGGAAGTAAACATTCTTCTGCTGAGGCATGCGGTGCAGACTGTTCCTCCCAAACGACAAGGCATGAGGATTTATTCCTGTTATTTTCTGGTGAAAAAGAAATGTCCTAGATATGAGTTCAGACCCATTCTCGATCTGAAACTAGCCAACAAATGGATTTGAATCGAAATTATTTGAAGGCTTGTGCTACATTAGATCTATCCCCAGATGCACCAGGGAGACTGTCTCTGTTCAATAGACCTCCGACATGCGTACTTTCATGTCCTAATAGCCAAGAAACACCACACAAATTCTTGAGGTTTGTCATAGGTTACGATCATTACCAGTACAGAGTGCTTCCATTTGGCCTCAGATCAGCCCCTAGAACTTTCACTAAGTGCATGGCAGTGGTAGATGCACACGTTACAAACCTCTGAATTTTTGTCTACCCGTATCCAGACCACTGGCTCATCAAGGAGTCAACACCTCAGAAGCCCAACTGCATTACCAGTTGACAAGTAATCTTCTCCACCGTTTAGGGCTGCATATCAATCACAGCAAGTCAACCTCTACTCCAGTCCAAACAATGCATTACTTGGGGGCCACCATCAACACCAGTTGAACAAGAGCGTATCCTTTGGAGGAGAGACTATTATTAATCCGTCTAAAGTGTCACTCGCTCAGGAAAGTTCCTCACTCTACAGTGAGAACAGTGTAATCTTTTCTCGCTTAGATGGGTTCGTATATTTTTCTGACTTCGAACTCCCATCTCCACATGTGACCTCTACAGGAATGTCTCGAAGATCAGTGGGATACATTTTCAGGCAACTGGGAGAACAAGATCACTTTCCCTCCCAATACAAAGAAATCTCTGAAATGGTGGTGCTTGTCGACAAAACTGCTTCAAGGGATGTCATTTCATCAGGATGACCCTTCTCAGACAATAGTGACATATTCCTTGCTGTTAGAATGAGGAGTGCATATGGATCACCTTCAAATCTAGGGAACATGTCTTCCAGGAGAGATGATTTATCACATCAATCTCCTTGGGCTACGAGCAGTTCACCTGACAATAAAGGCTTTTCTCCTGCCCTTCAAGACGCAATTCCTGCTTGTGCAGACAGACAACACGACAACCACGTACTACCTCAAAAAGCAGGATGGAAAGAAGTCCAGACCTTTGTCTCACGCAGCCCAGACACTTTGGAATTGGCTGATAGCCAGAGACCTGCGGATCTCTGCAACTCAACTCCCAGGTGTTCAAAATTCTCAAGTAGACTCCCTAAGTAGAGTCCTTCAGGAAAACCACAAATGTGTCATTCATGATGATGTTGTGCAAATAATTTTCATAATGTGGGGTGCTCCGCACATCAATTTATTCACCTCGCAGAAAACAAAAAATGCCCAGTTTCCTCCTCGAGGTACTTTCAAACAAGGATACTGGGGAATGGCCTATGGACCCACTGGTCCAGCAAATTTCTCTATGCCTTTCCTCCAATCCCCTTGGTTCTGTAAGTTCTCATTAAACGATCTTACTCAAGGGCCATAATGATCTTGATTGCTGTGGAGTGGCCCAGGCAATGGTGGTTCACAGACCTTCTCCACATTTCGGAGTGCCCACATCTGAAGCTGCCATGCAGACCAGATCTTCTCACGAAATTCAGCGGCCAGGTGGTTCACCCCAACCTCTCCTCTTTGAGATTCTCAGTATGGCTTATGAGATAGTTCAGATTGGGCATTCAAACCTTCCACAAGTATACACGAACATTCTCAGGGAGGCTAGAAATCCTTCATCAAGTTCACAATATTTATTTAACTGGAAGAGATTTTGTATTTGGTGTTCTGACAAGAACGGGAATCCAACAACCTGCCAAGAAGAGATGATTCTTCCGTGTTTACTTCATTCTTGCCAAAACTGGCTTACAGTTCTCTTTCATAAAAGTTCATTTGATAGCAATTACTGCCTACAGAAAATTTCTTTCACAACGTCATTTCCGTTATCAAAGATATTTTAGAGGGGTTGAAAAAGGTTTTGCCTCCCATAAGGCGTCTCATTATTGCCTTATGCAGTCTCCTTTTGAGCCCATTCAGAAATCGTCCTTGCAATATCTCTCTTGGAAAGCTACTTTCTTTGTAGCGATCACATCAGCACAATTCAGGTGTTATATTCTCACTAACCATACACCATATTTCATTCCAGTAAGGTGGTTATGAGGACTCATCCAAAATTCCTACCCAAGTCATTTTGGACTTTCATGTTAATCAAACCATTTCCTTACCTACTTTCTTTCAGCACCCTTCCATTCCTGCTGAAAGGACTCTCCGTCCTCTAGACTTCAGGCAAGTCTTAAAGTTTTATCTGGACAAAACAAAAGATATCCAAAGGTAAGATCAATTGGCCGGTCCGGACAGGTCTAGCCATGTCCAAACAGTCCATACCCCGATGGAAAGTATCTTCCATTCTATTATGCTATCACAAGGCAAATAAGGTTCTGTCAGGTGGACCTGTAGCTCATTCCTCCAGAGGGAAAGAACCTACTGCTGCTCTAATGAGAAGTGTACCAATAGCTGAGATCTGTAAAGCAGCTAAATGGAGATCTATTCAAATGTTTACCAAACATTATTGGTTGGAATCAGATGCTAGAACAGATGCTCAAGTAGGACAGGCTTCCCTGAGAAATGTATTTGCTTGATTTGGTAGATTGATCATTCCCCTGTCTTTTACACTGCTCTTTGGTGGGGATTGGCTTGCTACTCTGTTCAGTGCCCATGACTATCAATGGAGATCCCCTGAGAGAGAAGGAATGGTTTCTTATGTGTAATCCCAGTTCTCTCTCAGGGGAATCTATATTGAAGTCACAATCAACCCTCCCACCGCCTGGTGGAGATGACAGAGGCGATTATTGGACCTATTTAACACTGCCACATCTCAGCAAAAAGAAATGAAGCAACTGCCACCTGCAAGGCATGATGGGATACTGGTGGGCTGTAAGCCCTTAAACGCGCAGATGCTGTTTTTACATTCACATATTGGCAGCCCATAGGGCTACACTGTTCTTTTTTCCTTTATCCTTCTCCTTTTAAAAAGGGTTTGTGAAAGAGATGTAAGTAATCAAATAACTTTCTGCCAATTATTTGGCCCTAAATTTATATATACATATATATTCATTACCCTTTTTTAAAGGAAGTCTGAAGAAATTGGCCATTATAGCCTTTCTTATAGGCTGCAACATATTCATGTCTTAAGTGTTTCTGCCGGCCTTCCTGAAGAAAGGCAAACAGCTACATTTCAGAAGACTTATTATGAAAATTGCTCTGAGATCCCCGCATGTCGGCAGGACTATTCAGTGCTTAAAGCTTCAAGAGAGATTCCCCTGTGAGAGAATTGGGATTACAGGTAAGAAACCATTCCATCTTTTGCACGAACTTTGCACCATATGTATGCGTGTTTGTGATATATACACTGTTTATACAGTCATCATGTACACTGCTTGAGGCGTTTACTTCATAAATATTTTATGCAGTCTTCATGTACTATGTAGGTCACAGATCCTTTGAAAAGTGCCCATTATGAAATTGATTAATATGACTAACAAATAGTAACTTTATATCTGTTTAAAAGTTACCTGTGGTCACTCTTGCGGTGAGAGAAGTGTTGTGTCATGCTCCCTGCCGCTCTAGCCCTACTAAGCACCCTAGCATGGGGTAATTTTAACTTTTATATACAGTGGGCCTCTGCATCAAGGGTGTTTGGTTCTTCTTGGAACTGACTAACTCCATCTACATTCCTTACAGGCCTGGGATTGCAGGGTAGATCTAGTAAGGTGGAGATTTACTGGTGCATGCTGGGACGGGGGGTGCATTATCTCCCAGAGATGGACCATCTACATTAAAACATTTCTTTTTTGTGTATTTCCATCTCCATCCATGCTCCATTGTCATTACCTGCGCCTCCGCTCTCCAGCTGCCAACGTCTGCACGCCGTCACCTCCGAACGACGACTGGTACAAACAAGACGTAGCGCTCCTGCATGACCTGAATGCCAATGCAGCCTCTTGGATCAAGCAGTAGGATGCATGATGCCTTAGGGGTGAGTAGCATGGGACGGGACCCCTCTTCTCACCCTCCCCAGACCTATGCCTCTTCCTGTTCTCTTCATGTCCCTTGCACTCTGCTGGCTGCTGGCGCGTGCCTGACCCTCCATACCAGCCACATCTCATGTTCGTATTGATGTATTAGGTGTTCAGTTCAGTTACTCTGCCCAAAGCTTTTGCTAATTCTATCTTTCATAGTAAAGAGTCACTGAGTGAGCATAAGAAATACATAGGAAAGCATTTGATAGCAAATGTGTGTGTGTATGTGAGTTTGTGTTATATGTGTTCGGCTAAGGAGTGTGTGTTTGCGTGTGTGGCTGTGCATCTACACTCTGAGGGTTGTTGGCTGTTGGATTATTGGGTGTAGTATGCATAGTGTATGTACTTTTCTGGTAAGTGAGTATGTGGCCTTTCTCTTAGGTTATATGTGAGCATGCTAAGTTTTTATTTGAGCTCTATGTTTGTGGGTGCACCTTCCTCTATTTGTTTGGGTATAAGTGTCTACTGTACGTCTTGAGCAAAGATGTGTGCTTGTATGTGTTTACAAGTCTTAGGCAAGTTTGGATGTATGCTGTTGGTCTTTGCCCAAGCTTTATGTGTGTTAATGTTATGTTTGTATAACTATATATTGTAGATCTCTAGCTTGTATTTTCGAGTGTTTTGCTGTTGGTAGTTTGCAGGTCTGTGTTTGTGATTGTGTTGGATTGTTTTTGTCTGGTGTTTGCATGTGTGTGTCTGTGTGTGTGCATTAATGCCACATAGCTATAATGGCTGTAGGTACAGGGGTCTAGAGTGTATTTTGTATGTGCATGCTAGGCTTTTTTTGGGGTGTGTGTGTGTGGGGGGGTGTCTGTGTGTGTGTGTGTGTGTGTGTGTGTGCGTGCGTGCGTGCTTGCGTGCCTGTATTGACAATTGTCTGTGCCTGCAGGCTTAACCTGTGGTCTTGGAATTCTCAGAGGTTTGTGCCTCCTACTCAGAGACTCCATAGATGTTTAGAAAATGTAATAATAAAGTAGACATCTAAAAAAGAAGCAAAATTAAATGTTTAAAAACATTCTGTGCATAGGAAGGAATTTGAATTTGGAGACTAAAAATTAAGTTCATATCCCTAGCTTGATTCATGGGGTACTCCAAACCGACTAGTATGGAAAATAGGCCTCAATTGAAGCACTGATATGTTCCAGCAAAAACAGAGAATGCATTTGGAGCAAAAAAGACAAAATGATATGCTAGAGTCTAACATATACCTTTGTGTTTTTGAATTAAGAAACACATTTAGATATGCTCCAACCTTCCCATTAAAATTGATATTTTTCTATATTTATCTGTTTATGAAATAAAATAGTTAATAATTTGTGTATTACTTGATGTACATTTGTATTATATTGAGGTTCAAATCGTAGTAACTGCTGGGGCTGAGTTACCCAGTAGCAAGCAATGACTCAGTGGTGGTCCATAGAAGTCAAAAGGGTAAGAACTGCTAGCCTAGGCTAAATGTTTGTATGCAAGTTTTTACTGGCACTTCAACATGACAAGTTTATCATATCAAAACATCATTGTTAAATATAAACACAATAGCAACCCCTGCATCCTCCCTCCCAATCATTCTCTACAAGAACACACCAAAGTATTGCATGGTGTACAAAGAAAATGGCTCAATGCAAAAATTGATTCAATGCCGGGGGTCGGGAGGGGCACTATTTGATGGGTAAAGGGGGGGCTACATGATCATATACAGTATTAGCGCACTCCAGTCACAGTCCTTCAGTCAAACAACTTATCCTCCCCCCCTCACTACTAACCCACAGCTCATGGGGGCAGGGCCTCCAGAAGCTCGGCAAGCATTGCCGCCCAGGCCTGCAGGCCATCAGTACGTTGGTAATCTCTACATGTTTTTCGCAAATAACTTTCCTCGGCCAACGCCCTGTCAGCCATATCTCGCAGCAATTCAGACACCTTTGGGGCTACCGGAGATAACCACCTAACGGCGATTCTCCACTTAGCAAGTACCAAACCCAGTAGACACTGACCAACATCCATGGGAATGGACCACCCAGTGACTGCATTCAAGGACTCTAAAATTGTCCACCAGAAAATGTGTAATTCGGAAAACACCCCCAGAATATATGCTTAAGATCTTTGGCTGGATTGTGTGCGCACTTGCATGTGTGTGTGTTTGTCTTTGCGTGTTATAGATCTTAGGCTTGGCTGTGTGTATATGCTTCTGTACTTAGATGTGTCAACATGTTACATTTCCTTGGCTAAGCCGTGTGTGCATAAACATCTTTATGAACATGCATATTAAGGTTTCTGTTTTGTGTGTGTGCTGTTTAACTGACCTGTGTGTGGGGTATGGAAGGGCTATGTTGGAATGGTTTTTGCTGGATTGTGTCACTGTGTAGATGCATGTGTGTGCATGGAAGTTCTCTTACGTATCTTTAAAACAGTTGTATGTAGCTCTATGAGAGATATGTTTTGTGTGCAAATACTATAGGTCTCAGGCTAGTGTGTGTATGTGCATACATTAAGGGCCTGATTAAGATTTCAGCGGATGGGTTACTCCGACACAACAGTGACAGATATCCCGTCTCCTGAAATATAAATTCATAGGATAATATGGGATTTATATTTCAGTGGACGGGATATCCATCACTTTTTCACTGTTTTAACACAGCCTTTATTTTCAAAGAAAAAAGCAAAGTTATAGAAGGCAGTTAGCCATTAGGGTGCGCAGAGAAACCACAACAGAATAAAACTGTCTTTAAGATCTCAAGACCTCCATGCACCCATTATGCCCCACAGGTGACAGTTAGGTTTAGTTCTTTTTTCTGGCTCCTTCTGTGAGGAGAATTGAGTTTGTCAGTTTTTGACTTTCTGTCAATAATTGATATTCAAAAGTTGACCTTTATTCAACGTTTTTGAGTACAAGCTGTACTATCATCCTGATTTTTCTGACTTTTTTGCTTATTTTTTAAGATAAATGCCAGCCTTGTTTAACAAATGCCTTTTGTATGGAACAAAAATGGCAAACTCTGACCCACACTGTCTGCATTGTGTGTTTACCATCTTCTCCCCAACCAGACAAGTGTTATTATTGTCAACAATTTTTCAGAAGGACCCTGCCTGACAGAAAAAGAATCAAACTGCATGCCATACAGGAGAGAGGAAAGGTGAGATCTACAAGTGCCCTGGAAGGTTCTCAACAACCTTTCAAAGAGCCATCCTCTCAAGTGCAGTCTGAGCATAGGGGTAGAATGGATAAAAGAAAACACCACTCTGCCTCCCCATTGATGGAGTAAAGATCAATGCCGGATATACCTGTTTGTTCTCAATTTGTGTCAAAATCGACATCGGAAAGGCCTCTGCAGTTCTACAGAGTCAAGACCAGGATGATCATGATCACACCAGAGTGGCCTTGTCAATGGTGGTATCCGGACCTTCTTCAACTATCCATTACCCCCCCATAGGAGGTTGCCGTGCCATCTGGACCTACTCTCAAACTCAGAGGGAAGGTGTTCCACCCCAATCTCCCATTTTGAAAGAATCGAGGAGGCCATCTACGCAGCAGGAAGATGCGGAGGTCCGCAATAGGAGGAATAACATTAGGATGGTTGGCCTGCCTGAAGGAGTGGAGGGCAAGGACATGGTCGTCTATCTGGAAGAATGCTTTAGAGCAGTGGTTGCCCCGATGGGCCTGTCGACCTTCTACACCCTGGAGAGGGCCCATTGGGTGCTGGCCCGGTCGTGGCTCGGCTCTTGCACTATAGAGATCGTGACTTTCTGCTGCAAAGTACTAGAACTGTTGGCCCATTTGTTGTAAACGATAGCAAGGTCTCAGTATTTCCAGATTCCTCAGTCGAAGTGCAGAGGAGGAGAGCCTCCTTCCTGGAGGTTAAAAGGACCTAAATCGTCTGTTCCTTTTTGGTGCTCCCTACGACTCCCAATCATGTCGCGTATATCTCTGGCCAAGATGATCATGGTCTTGCGCTTTATTATACTTTTTTGTCAACCTCCCGACCGCTGTACCCGCTAGTTGGTTTTGTCAATTGTACTCCCTATTGCGAGACCTTATACAGGATGGAGCACGGCGGAGGGTGTCATTGGATACCTTACGACACCCACTGTCTGAGGGCGTGCTGAGAGTACTAAACTTTGGATTGCATCACTTAGCTTCCCAGTTAAAGTGGGTTGCACAATGGCTGGAGGGGCTGCGGCTTGAGGTGACAGGGTGGGCGGACTCCGGAATGTGCCCCACACCCCTGCTAGCTAAACTACTCAACCGGGCGATTGAGTTGCAGTACCGGTTCCTGTTATTGTCTTCAGCTATGCATTGCTGGAGGAGATGCAGGGAAAGACTGTGGGAACTCCTCTGTACACCCCACTCTTGCCCCTGATCAGATTGCCCCGTGGGGAACCTTTAGTGGTATGTACAGCAGAACAGTTGGCGGCCTGGGCGATGGTGGAACTAGACACAGTGGGGGACTGTTACCACCTGAACAACCTTGCCCCTTTTATGACCCTGGTCGAAGATTCAGGCCTTCCACCCAGACCGTTTCTCCACTATGAATCCCTAATCCGGACTTTTAAAGCCCTATGGGGAAGGGGTAGTGAGGAACCCGCAACTCCCGGTGCTACATTCCCTGTTGACACTTGGTACCGCACAACACTAAGTGAAATGGTTTTATTGCTCATTAACTGCGACAACTCGTGGTCCACTTTTTAGACTGCGTGAGAGATGAGAGGCGATTCTTGGGAGGGGCCTCACAGATTCAAAGTGGAACAGGGCCTTGGCGTATCCTAAATCGGTCTTGCATAATACAAGGCTTTAATATTTGCAGTTTAATTATCTGCATATGACCTACATGCCCCCCCATAGGCTTCAGGTTGTATATGGAGGTGAAGGCCTGGGTTGTCCGAGGTGCAAGCTTGAGGACACAGATTTTGTACATATGACTTGGGTGTGTCCTGAACTATGCCGGTTCTGTGAAGAGGTATTAATGGTGGTGAGCACAACACTGGACCACACACTTGCTTTCACAGTTGAGATGTGTCTACTAGGGCTATTTCCCCGCCCAACCACCCGGAAAGTCAGAAATAGATTTATCGACCTTGCCTAAGTCTTAGCCAGATGGCGAATAGCTATGGCCTGGAGATCCATGGGCAGCCTGCGGTTGGGGTCTGGAGGCACGATGTTTCTCTTTGGGCTGGAGCAGAGAGCAGAGCACTGACTAGGGAGGAATCAAGAGGATTCGGAAGGTGCCCCATTGCGAGCAATGGAGGAAAGTCCTGGACACTTGGGAACGCCTGGAGCGGGCAGACATCGATGTAGAGGGAGACAGGGAGGGAGAACAGCCACGTGGGAAACATGTGCCCATGATTAGGGATCTTGGACTAGAGGGCGGCCCTGGCCCGGGGGGGAGGGGCACTATTAGATGGGTGAAGGGGGCTATCTGAACCCTAGTTGGCCCTTCCCCTGGCTGTCCGTGCTCGGGTTTTAATGGTTTACTGGCTAGGGAGTGTACGCGATTGGGCCCTGTGGCCCCTGATGCTTTATATACCACCCTGCGCATATTGGTTATTAGTTGAATTAATTTGATTAGATTATGGGAGGCATGCCCGCAGCAGCTCCTTTTTCACAAAGAATAGACCATCTTAATTCTATAAATGTGTTATGGATCGATGTACCATTATGACTGAAGAACTGCTGCCTGTACTTATCTACATGCTGTTGATTAAAATGCTAATGAAATTATGTTTAAAAAAACATAAAGAAAGAAAGCGTCCCTGCAGCACATGACTTTGAAGACTGCTTTCTTACTGTCAATTACCTCTTCTCGCAGAGTTAGTGAGATCCAGGCTCTGTGTTCTAAGGAATCTTATCTCATTTTCTATTCCAACAGGGTGATTCTGAGAACTCACCCTATTTTTTTACCGAAGGTGGTTTCTGATTTTCATATTAATCAGTCAGTTATACTCCCTACTTCTTCCCGAACCCATCCACCCGTTCTGAGAGGGCATTACATTCTCTTGACCTCAACTGGGTTCTGAAATTTTACCTGGATAAAACCAAGGACATAAGGAAATCGGACCATTTATTTGTAAATGATAGTCTCATGTGCATTGGCTGTCCTTCCTCTAAACAAACCATCTCTAGATGGATAGTCTCGTCTATTACCTTCTCTTACCAGTTAGCTAACAAACCACTCCCTGATAGACCAAAGGCTCATTCCACCAGGGGAAAGGCTTCCACTATGGCCCTTGTCAAATAGTTACCCATTGCAGAGATATGTAAAGCTGCCACATGGCGATCGGTACACACCTTTGCTCACCGTTATTGCTTGGATTCTGACACTCAGGCCTATGCTCAGTTTGGGCAAGCCACCTTTAGGAACCTGTTTGGGTAAATTGCCCTTAGGGTGTATTAACAATACTGGTGTTCGTCCGCAGGATTCTGGGGATGGGCTTGCTATTCTATTCAGTGCTTATTACTATTGAGGAATATCCCCTGGAAGAGAAGAAAAAGTTACTTACCTGTAATCCTAGTTCTCTTCCAGGGGTATACTCATCAAAGTCATAAGCAACCCACCCGCCTCCCTGGACGAATACCATTATAGTAGCACTCTGCTTCCTTACTATCACTACACATGATATGCCGTTAAAAAGGCCTGACCTAACTGTCACCTGTGGTGCATGATGGGAGCATTGAGGTCTTGGAGGTCTTAAAAGCATTGCGCCAGTTTTATTCTGCTGTAGTTTCTCTATGCAGCCTAATGGTTAACCGCATTCTATTACTTTGCCTTTTTCTTTGAAAATAAAGATTTTGTTAAAACATTGAAAGCGTGCATGTTCTATATTACACAAATGCTAACTCGATATGTATTTATTTTAAATGAAAAATCCAATGCAATTTTGGCATTTTAGCCTATTTGCTGGTTTAGTCTGCATGTATATGTATGTTTATATGCATATATATATATGTATGTTTGAGGGTACTGCGTACTTGTAATTTTTTTTAGACATACATAAATTCTCTGGGACCCCGTAGCATATACAAAATACATACATGTGGGCGTAACTATTCAGTGCCTATGACTTAAATGAAATACCAGCATTTGTAAAGCACACAGCTATCTCCGGAGAGGTGTCCCGGCGCTGGGGGCCGTGAGGAAGATTATGTGAGCTATTGCCCAGAGTCACATGGTGCTGGGCTAACCTGCCGCCGCCACCGGGGATCAAACTGTGAACCCTGTGGTCGAGCGCCTTGGCTGCTGCGCCACACCTCTTTCCTGCGTGTACCCCTGGAAGAGAACTAGGATTACAGGTAAGTAACTTATCCTTCCAGCGTGTTATTTGTCTTTGTTAGAGAGCTTCGGGTGATGTGTTTGTGTGGTATTTCTCTCAGTCTATGATATATGTATATGCATGTGTATGTGCACAAATGCTCCATTATTTTGCCAGTTTTCTTCAGTAATGCTTCTACTCTGACAGAATATGCTCTGGACTCGATAGGTATCGCTAGAGATGTATTTATTTTGATAAGACAGCAATGTTATTGTGCAATTTATTCTAGTTTAACCCTTTCGAAACAATCTCTTTCTCATTGGACTGACTTATGTATATCCCTCTGCTATCTATTGGCTAATATATCTCTTTGTGGTAGGGCCAAGGCCCATTTTAACAGAGAAAAAGTGACAACTACTGCCAAGTTGAGAAACATTTTGTGAGCAGACATTTAAACAGCAGCTACTTGATCATCTGTTCATACATTTGCAAGACACCAGTGTCATGACTCTCATAACAGAAATGGCTTTAATGCAAGTCCACTCACCATAAGAAATATTTTTGGTTGACATCCTTTGTAAGGGATCAGTTATCATTTGGTAGGTCATATTTTTTTAAACAATATTTTATTGATTTTATTGAAACATCTTTATTCATTGAAATCCAAACAAGGTCCGGTACACATAGAAGCAAGTATACTCCTAGCTTTTGGATGGATCGGCCAACATAACCAGACATTTTGTGTTTTTGTTATGAGAAACGAATAACTCTCCCTGCACCCTAACCCCTTCATCCTCTGTCCAGTCCCACACGAAAAGTCTACCCATTCCCCGCCAGCCCCTCCCACATAGTGATCTCAAGGATGAGGACTTTCATTATCCCACGCTTCATCCCTGAATTAGGATTCTATTATTGTTTTGTCTCCAATGTACTTAAATGCCTCCCCCCATTAAACCGAGAGCATGAGGGAGTGCAACAAACTTGTACACCACATACCTGGTCCAGCCCCTCCAAGATAATCATCTAGGGTCTGCCATAGAGGATCGAATTTGTGTGCCCTATTGCAAAGCCCACAAGATAGTTTCTCCATAACTATCAGCCCCTATAATTTACTTGCCCATTTGTGTATTGTGGGTGATTTTCATTTCTGAGCTATATGCTGTTTTGCTGCAAAGAGCGTATTGAAGATTATTATCCAATCGACCTTTATCATACAGGTTTACCCTATGGGGCGAAGACCCAGATTATGGTCCCCGGACCCAAAGGATAACCTATCACTCCCTTAATGTGGCTTGGAACCTCTTTCCAGAAAAGTCAACCTGGAGCATGCCCACCACATATGGATCACATTCCCTTTTTTAACTGCACCCACTCCAACATGACACATCGGGCTAGTCATACATACACTTTATGCTTTGCGATACGCCACAGCACCATTATCTTCTATTGATTTCCAATGTTATACACTCTTAAACAAAGATGGTATTTCTGCCCAGAGTTTGTGCCTTCGCTGTGTTTGATTTGGGTAGTTTAAGCATAGGGATCACCGTTTCATAAATGGCAATCTGGGACCCCCGTTTCCTCCATTAAAAGAGTTTAAATCATGGATGTAAGGCCCCTGGGGCCTGCATAGATTGTGAACGCTTGCTCCCAGGCTGTCAAGGGATGAGTAGCCTCCATTTTATTTGTAAAGGCGAGGACCCAGTGGCCCAACTGAAAGTATCACATCCACTCGATCTTACCAGTGAGAAATCTTTTTTTGCACAGCAAGAATTCCTTAATTTCACCTCCTTTGCAATAGGTCCCACAGCAAACTACAATCTCCCTGCAACTAGGACAAGAACTCCTCCTCTTCATCCCTGGGATGTAGGCTTTATTGCCATATAGTGGTGTGAAGGAGGGTGGGTAACACAATCAATTTGGAGGTCCTGGTAAGTGTATTCCAAATCTCAAAGGAGGATTTCAGAATCTCACTGTCTCAAAGAGCCATTGTACAGTCCACGGGGGCCGTCCCATCACCACTGCCTCCATGTGTACCCAGTGGCATTCCCCTTTGTAGAGGGTCCACTCAAACAAAAACTACTCTAATCTGGGTTGCTTGGTAATATTTACAAATACCCTGGAGTCTTGCAGCACCCCCTGTGATACTCTTGCTTGCTTCCCTCCCCATATAATGAAGCCAATAGACTTCTGCAGGCATTTCAATTCACTCTCCAGGACCTTGACTGGGAGTGCCTGAAAGAGATAAAGCAATCAGGGGAAGACATTATTTTTGATGACAGCTAGCCATGAAGTAAACAGAGGTTTCCAGCGAGACAAGTCAGCTTTGATAGCGCTGAAAAGGTGCAGGTAATTAGCTGCATATAACTGGTGCAAGCATGGAATAATGAACACTTCCAAATATTTGAGGCCCTTGCCCGCTGTCCAGCAAATTGTTAGCAGTGTGGTCAACACAGCACTTGTCTCTAACGACAACCCCCCACTCAGCATTTCAGATTTATCTAGGTTCGCCTGAAACCCAGATACTTTGGTGTATGCATTCAGAAACTCCATCGCCTGTGGGATTGATTGTGTGGGGGTTGACCCTGTGAGGAGGATATCATCCACAAATAGATGTATAGTGTGCCGCTGCCTGCCAAAGACGGTGTGTAGAACAGAGGTCTAGTAGGGGCCAAAAAAGGTCCTCCGGTAGCCTGGGCTACTCATCATTCAATTTAAGTGTTAATCAAAAGACGAAACTTTGCAGAAAGGGTCCGAAGGGACTGTTATACTTAGTACATGTTAGGAAACAAGGTTTGCAGTGACAACTCATTTATTATTATCATAAATAGAGCATAATATATGTCAGTGATAGTTCCAGTACTCACACATAACGTGAAAGTGCGTGAAGTGGGGGAAAAAAGAGAGAAAAAACAATAAAAACTCCTGAATCAATTGAGTACAATAATGGAGTTTTTTCTGGAGAGGTCGACGGCGTTTTCATCTCATACACTTGAGATCATCATCAGGACAGAATAGTGTGAGCAGTGTGAATTTGTAGAAGAGAGCGCATGTATGCTCTAGAGGTCCGAGTATCTAGCGTCAGTAATTGGAGATAGATTCAAAATAGCCGTTGTGATAGGGGTTGACATCAAGCGCTTGAGGGCATCTGGAGTTAATCAGAACGCCTGTCTTGCATCAAGATTATGGGTAGCCGCGTGCGGGCGTGTAAATCATTGACTTAGTTCCTGACGACGCTGGATTCGGGGTGCACCGGAGGATCCGGTGTCAGCGGGGAATTAATCTCAGAGATTAATTCCCCGCTGACACCGGATCCTCCGGTGCACCCCGCATCCAGCGTCGTCAGGAACTAAGTCAATGACCGTGACGCTGTCGGCTCTCCCCTTATCATCCCTTACATGATTTACACGCCCGCACGCGGCTACCCAAAATCTTGATGCAAGACAGGCGTTCTGATTAACTCCAGATGAGAGCCCTGGAGCATGTGTGTGCGCAACCTGGGTGCAAATTCCAATTTCAGGTGTGCAACAGGGTGTCCTTTTGGCACCCTTGAAATTGCATGCACAATTTGCGAGTACATATTTGGTACTCGCAAATGGCCCATAGGAATGAATGGGAAGCCCATTAACCCCTTCGATGCGCGTGATGGAGTGGTTCCGTCACGCGCGTCGGTCGCGCTGTGTGGGTGACGGAACCACTCCGTCACGGCCCCGCCCGCGCAAGAACCCTTCAGCACAGCGCGGTAATCCGCGCCGCGCTGAAGGGGTTAAGGAATGTTTAGGAATTGCTATTTTTTGGACAATTCCTACATGCATAGGCTTTTGCGATTTCTTAATTGCGATTCCTGAATAAACGCAATTAAGGAATCGCAAAATCCTACCTTGATGCATATGCCCCATAGTGAGCCATAGAAGAAATTATATTGCAGCGAAGATCCAAGTGTAGGACCATGGTAGGCGGATATACCTGTCCCACCCCAGCAACTGGTAAAACTCCAACTGGAGTTGACTAATTGTAGAAGTTAATGTTTCTTGGAATGGCGGAAGGAAATCAGTTTCTGTTTCAGCATATACATTGCTTTTTTCTAGCAATGGTAACATCTCAATTGATGTAGATTCTTTCGGTGGTGCACTTAAGGTTTCAGTTGTAGCAATGGCAGTTGAAGTTGCAGCAGGTTCAATTGTTGAAGATGTTGCTTCATGATGGGTATAAAGCTGGAGACACATCAGGCTCATCAGACCCTGGAAGAAGACCAATGATTTCAATTCTGGTTTACTCTTCTTGCGGTAACTCCAGAATAGGGAGAGAATGTACTGGACTAATCTGGAGGTACTTTGACATTGGCGGCAGGTCATTAAACAGAATTGAACACATAGTGCTTGATATGTTCAATCAACACCTTCCTGGTTTTCTTCGCACCACAGAGTGGTGGCAAGATTACTCAAACAACACTTAGAGGCTACGCAGAGCTGTCTGTATAGTACACACTTGTATACTCATGTATGTGCATTTAATGTGGAGCTTGTGGGATTTATTGTTCTTACTGAAGCAATGTCTGTGTCCTAAGTGTAGGATCGTATTCAAATTTGACATTGAGTGAGTTATGCAGCAAGGCTCATTGCAGGTGTGGTGGGCGCACTTTAGGGATATTTGCTTTAGTAGCTACCTCAAATGTAATTGTAGGGGAAACTGATAATCTGCTTCCCCTGTGTCAGAGAACGCTCATTCAAAATGTTTGTCTGCTCTGCCATGAGAATTTTCTCTGTCAGACAGCATAATTCCTTTGCATTCAAATACAAGTCTGTAGCCTGTAGGGTTTCTGTCTCTTATTGTTAACTACCTATGTGTAGCTTGAAGTGGTAAGAACAACCAGAATCTCTAGGTTTATTTTGTTGCTACACTTCTGGCTTTATTTAGTCTGTAACATGACTGTCTGCAGTCGACATAAGATATCAGTATGCATGTCCGTCTAGTTCTTTTTAGAGTCATCAAGTCATAAAAGGGCTTCATGCACTTCAGTGTAATGTGGTTTTATTGGATATTGAGCTTGCACTAGGGGTTCACTCCAGAGGTGAATCACATGCGGCACAGAGTGTTTATCCCACCCTGCTTGATTTCTAAACAAAGCCAGAGCCTGTTGTAAAGCCCACTCGTGCATATTTTTGCGAGATCCTGAGGTGCTAAGGTGGAAAATCCTTTCATTATTTCTTCCTCCCCATAGTTACATCCCATACAAAGGATGGAGTCTAATCATCCTCAGCGGATATTATATCATAGGCATTCCTTAACCAAGATACTGCTTTTATCTGCGCCTTATATACCCCGCTATTTGTATTTCTACATCATAAATCATATCAGGAGAGTTTTCATGTTTGTCAGGTGTTTCTGCCTGAATGGACTTGGGCGTCACCATCAAAGGGACTTTAAGAGTGTGGCGAACTATTGTGCTGTCCGGAGTGCTACTGCCTATGTTCCATTTTGCACATGTATACGCAGTTTAGGTCCACTTAGTCACCCTAGAGTCCTGCACAGAACAGGAATACGGCTATCAGTATGCTGATACCAATCCAGATTTTTACCTTTTTTCACAGTCCTTCAAATTGTATCCAACCCTCTCAGATTCCTACTGTGTAGGAGATCCGGAGGTTTTTTGTTTAGCTTTTTGCTTCCTCATAATTTCCTATGCTTTCTCCTTCTTCCAATTGATTAGTATTGATAATTACCCAAAATGGATTTTCATCCCTCTTTGTGAACGTTTTGCAGTAATAGTCTTTCGGCTAATTGTCTGCAGTGGAGCATATGGCTGTGGGGCAGCAGAACCTAACATACCACCCCCTATCATCTTTGGCACATATTGTCAGAGTCGTCTATATGCAGTCACTAATTCAGTTAATGAATGGCTTAATTGTTTGGCATTCATGTTTCTTGTGTCTGGATGTGGAGTACATCTAGCCGATTCGAGCAAAGTGGCTCCTGGAAGACCTAATGGACCCATTCTTCCAGCCTCTACTACAAGTGGTAAGTGCCTCTTAAACCATGATTGATGTTGTCAATATCCTATAGAGATTTCTAGTTTTTATATGGCTCAGAGTTTAGAGGAATAGGAGCAGCTTAATAGCTATGAGAATGCCTATTGTTTGAAACTACAAGTTCACACTGCACCCATGAGTAGAATATTTCAAAGGGATCATGTGCTGTAACTTGTAACCCATGTCCCATAAGGAATATGTAATGGAATAATTCTTGGTGGACGCAGTCCCTCGGTCTCTTCCCAACCCGGTATTGAAAGTAAAGAACGTTGGAATCATTTTTGATTCCACCCTCACTTTTATAGATCAGATAAGTCAACTTACTACTTCATGTTCATTTATTCAAAAAACTCTGAAGAAAAGTCTCCCCTACTTACCCCTTGATCTGCAGAAAACAATTACCACTTTTCTTGTGCTATCAAGGCTGGACTACTGCAAAGCGTTATAGGCTGGTGCGCAGCAAGGCATTTAAAAAAAACTTTAGAGACTGCAGAATGCAGCAGTCCGGCTCCTAAGGAACATCAGGAAATTCAAACCAGTCTCGAAAGCTATGAAAGAACTACATGGGCGCCCCATTAAAAAGAGAGTTGCTTTCAAGGCGCTCTGCATAGCCCTAAAGCACTTCATCACACACCTGCCTTGTTTTTCTTAAGAACAAAATCTCATGGTATACCCCTAAAAATGCCTTCATTCAGCCACAACCAAGAAAGTTTTAGTTCCAACAATTAATAAAGCCTCTTGTGGAGGCAGGAACTTCACCTATGTTACCTCCCTTCTCTGGAATCAAATGGCACGGCATTTGAGAAGTCAGCCAAATATGCCGATTTTCAAGAAACATCTCAGACCTTGGTTATTTACTCTTCCAATGTAGATTTAGACTACAGGCCGTCTCAACCTTCATGCAGATGGCAGCGCCATGATGCCTACGGGCATACGCCATGCTTTACAAAATTGAATATCAAATCAAATAAGGTACTCTGCTATTGGCCCCCTTAAATTTGCCTGTACACATAAGGTACAGGTGCCATTTTAAAACAGATTCAGAATGAGATTCAAAAATGAAATTGAATGGGAGAAACCTTTTACAATACAATCTTCACAATCTACTTTTCAAGGACCTCCAGTCTTAACTGAGGATGGAAAGCAATTTTACAATGGACTTCTCTGCATAAGTAATTATCGGTATGATCTTGTGTGTAGCTCCCAAGGGTACTTAAACCTGCAGGCACCATGTTACATTTTTCCAGCCTCAGCACCATATATGCAAAAACATCAATTGATGGACAGTATGTAGAACAATGTCATACATTCACCCCAGTACAGAGATCTGGGCCAAAATCCATCGGTTTTTGCTCACCATGCCATTCCATTTTGGACCAAGCCATATGCAAATTAGTCTTGACCCTGCGCCCAATGGGAACAGTCCAGCCCGAACTGCCAGGCCAGGTCATTCCCTGGACTGGAAACAAGCATCCTAGGACTGGTTTCGGGCTTTCAGCCCTCATCAGCCAGGTTAGCTTGACTCCGGTGCAATGGAGAGCACGGGACCCATGTCTGGGCATACCCGTCCCACTAGCGGTGACAAATGCAAAAACAACAATTGATGGCCAGAATGCAGAACAATGTCATACATTCACACCAGTACAGAGCTCTGGGCCTAAATCCATCGTTTTTTTGCTCACCATGCCATTCCAGTTTGGACCCAGCCATATGCAAATCAGTCTTGACCCTGCACCCAATGTGAACAGTCCAGCCCGAACTGCCAGGCCAGGTCTTCTCTGGACTGGAAACAAGCATCCTAGGACCGGTTTCGGGCTTTCAGCCCTCATCAGCCAGGATAGCTTGACTCCAGTGGCATGGAGAGCACAGGACCCACGTCTGGGCATACCCGTCCCACTCGGGGTGACAAACGCAAAAACAACAATTGATGGACAGAATAATGTCATACATTCAACCCAGTACAGACATCTGGGCCGAAATCCATCGGTTTTTTGTCCACATTTCCACTGGATTCAAGCTAGCCTGGCTGATGACGGCTGATTAGCCAGAAACCGGTCCCGGGATGCTTGTTTCCGGTCCAGGGAAGACATGACTTGGCAGTTCAGGCTGGACTGTTCCCATGAGGCACAGGGTCAGACTGATTTGCATATGGCCATGTCTAAACTGGGGTGGCGGAGTGAGCTAAAGAATGATGATGGATTAAACCCAGATCAGTTGACTGGAGGTGAGTGGTTGCAATGTTCAACACTCCGTCCATCATCCCCTTTGGTTTTGCAGCAGCATATATGGCCCTATTTTAGACCCCCTAAACCCTCTGCAAAGTGCACTCTTACAAACCTGTGCCAGTCATACTAGCGGGCTTTAACCCACGAACCTCCGACACATGACTTGATGATGGTGTGTATTGGGCAGTGATCTGTCCTGTGAGGATTCATCAGTTCTGAAACTTCTTTTCTAATGGATGGACACACCCTCACAAAAATCCTCAGTAGATATTTACAAGGCTTTATTTATAATTAATGCACTAATCTAGTATAGATAATACTATTAGATTATACTATTAGATAAGCATTAAATGATTTAATCAGTCTTTGGTAACTCACATTTCCTATCAAGCCCCTGGTTAAACTTTCATATCACCAAAGTGTCCATCGTAGATTCTTACATGGCCTCTATCCTGTATAAATGTACAGACAAGTATAGTTCCCCTTGGGGGGATTGGTAGCTTAAAGGCCAGCCTACTTGACTCAGCATGTCCTCCAGAGAGAAGTGACACTGATAAGCAACTGACAGTGCTAGGTATCATTGTATGTAAGTTGCTGGACTCTTAAGGGCATAGTGTGCTTCTTAATTTTTCTAATGTTGTAGCCTATCAAGCTTCATTGTTTCAGACTTAATTTAATGTTATGGCTGCTGTAATGTAGTGTTGGGTAGAGTACTTTTTTAACTTTCTTTAACAAAATCAGAAAACCTTGCCTTTGACGGGCTTTAGAGGGTGCCCCTCTGAAATGGGCATGTTGGAATCTTCAGCCTCTCTGAGATATGTTTTTGAAAATAAGTGTCCAGAGTTATTGCACACACTGAGGATTTAGTTCAACAGTTATGTATTCAATTAATATTAATACAGTTTAAAAGAAGGACTGCAACTCAATAAGCATTTTGTGTTCGGTGGATTTGATGCGTGCATATGTTTAAGGTGTTTTGCTATGGTGTATACATACATGCACATCTGCATGCTGTATGACTTTGAATAGCTCCTGCTAAGGCTTTTATAAATGTATTGTATTGTCGGAGTGTTTATATAGTCCTTTTTACCCCTGAAGAGAAGTTTGTTTTGGATACTTACATTTGTGGAGAGTTTGGTGCTTATTTAGATTTGGTGGATTTTGGGCATAACAATTTGCAGTTTCTTTGCTCTATTTAGAATCTGTGAAAGCATCATGTCTCCTCTGCTAAACTTTTTACGTAGTTTGGGACCTTAATAAGTGTTGAAAGCTGGGGCCGTGTCCAGTAGGAGTAATGCCACCACCCCATTCCTATGAACTGTGGTTTTCATACCATCCTGGATGAAGATCAGGATTTACGCCTTACCTCTCCATCAGCAAAAGCCTGCTTGCTGATCTAATATCAACTTGATATTGTTAAGGAAGTCTCTTGTCAGTTTTCCAGGAAATGCCCTTTTGCAGTTGACCTGTATTCTTTATGAGCGGTCATATGTAGGATATCTTAACTTGTACTGAAATAGTACCTGAGGTTACTGAATTGTTGATTGTGGTAGGTAGTGGTTTAGCAGAATATTCTTGAAGATTTGTGGGTGGAAGGTGTGTGATGGTGAGTGGACAGGTCCACTGACATTTACCAGGTTTTGTAATTCTAAACATGACAGTTGGTTGAATGGTGCAAGTCTAGGGTCATCTTTCTTTGGTGCAATCCATATTGGCTTGTACTCGGATTGATTGTCTTAGGGATGGTTGACAAGGTAGGGTTCTCATTGCTTAGCTTTTATAACAAGGTGGTGTGCTATGAAGTTCCAAAAATGTCTTGTGCTTGATGAGTAGCTGCAGAAGTGCATTCTGAATTTCAGACAACTGAGAAAATATTTAGAGCTCCTTGGAATGACACTCAGCATTTCAGATTCTATTTGAGTAATGAGTAGATTGAGTAGATTTGTGGATCTTATTGAGCCACTAGAGTCACATTTTGTTGAGTGTATCTTTTTAATTTTTTATTGATGTTGTGGTCCTGTGAATTGTATTTTTTAATTTTCTTTATTTTTTCATTGATCCCATGCGTCATGCATAGTGGTGAACTTGTCAAATTCTTTGTTAGGCCAATCGTAGTGTTTCTTAATATATATTACTTGATCCAGCATTAAGAGTACATTCAGCTGATACTCAATTTCTACAATGTATTGTTTGTTCCATTATCTATGCATGCGGCAGAGGACAGTGTTATGGTGGCAAGTTGGTTTGTTAGAATGCTGAGGAGAAAAGACATGAGGTGGTGGTCACCCCAGGAGCTAGGCTTGCTTCCTTTGATTGTAATAGTTCCATGCTCATCAAAAATTACATGTATGGACTGCCTATTGTGATGCCCCAAATTTGACAGTGGTTATGGGATTTCAGATTTGATATGATGAATTTTGACTAAGACATTAATGGCTGGTCAAACCAGGTATTCCATCTGGTAAAGATGAACAGGTTAATATTTTGGGGGAATATGTCCAGTGTGAAATTAAGGTTGCTGTGCTTTGTTCTAGTAACTATTATTTTGATACGTTGAAGCACCAGGTTTACTAGTCCCATTTAAAAGTTAGCATAGTCACAGGTAGCTCTGTAATTGCCAATGGGGCTACGAACCCGTCTACTGTAAAAACAACAATTTGGGATTTTTACTTTTAGTGCGTAAAAAAACATGTCCTATGTCTTAATATATAGCTTCCTGCCTTAGAGCAACAGGCCTACCTTAGGGGTGACATATATATTAAGAAGGAGGTCTGGACTTTGTTAGTTTAAATGGCAAATTTGAGTTAGCAGTTTAAAACTGCTCTGTAGTTTGCAGTGGCAGGCTGGGAGACAATGTTTACTTTGACACATTTGTGGTGGCACAATAAGTGCTGCAGCCCATGAGCAAAAGCTTAACTTAACCTGGGTACCCCTGGTAACATATACTGGGTCCTTGTAAGTTAGTTAACGTATGCCAATTGGGTATAAGCCAATCAAACATATACTTTTATGGGTCAGAGCACAGGCACTGAGTGCTGGTTAGCAAACCTCAGTGCACATCCAGTATCATTATGCCAGTACCTAATAGTCAAAAAGTGGGGAGAACCTGCAATAAGCCATTTCCTCTCAATATTTACAGGGGTGGTGGCATATTGGGATCAGGATCTTTGAAATATGGAGGTGAAGACTGATTTTTCAGAAGGTAGGGTAGGGTTAGAGGTAGCAGGTATCAAGGGAGGAGAAGAGTATGGTAGGCTTGAGGCAGTGATGTCAGAAGTTCTTGTAAGACGTGGGCCGTCATATTGAAGCAGGCCCTTTATAGAAGAACCTGTTTCAAAGTTTACATATATGTCCTATGGGGGTAGAGAAGATAGCAGATTAACATAAAAGGATGTCTAGTGAAATTAGCTGTGGTAGTTGCCTTTTCATCATCAAAGACAGCAGCTTTGTGTTTCAAATTCTATGACTAATATGTTGTAGGACAAGTTTGGGAGCCCTCAAAAAGTGAGAGGCCATACAAAAACGTGATGCCTGGTGGACAATGATCCTTTCTGCTGGGCCTGTATAAAGGACACATCCAGTTTGTGATAATTTTGGAATTGTGAAGTTAGAGAGCTTAAGGGGAAAGATGGGCATGATGAGGCAAAAGGCAGGTTTTAAAGGGTGGAAGCAAATAGGGTGCTGCGTTATTAGGGAAGAAAATAAGGTTGTATGTGCTGCTTGGTTATTGCTAAGAAGAGGAAGACAAGGTGTTAATGGCAGGAGGAGAGATTTAGGGGATGTGCAGTGAGTTGTATCACAAACTGAGAGCTTGGAGAAGAAGTGTATGGTGGGATTCAAGGGAAGTGGGGATGGATGCTGTCATGTAAGTAAAATCAATGTAGTGAGGGACTTGAGTAGAGGAGTAAAGAGTAAGGATAGGAATAGAAGAATAGGGATAAGAATAGAAGGTTATTGAGGTGAATAGGAGATGTTGTATCATGTAGATGTCCTGTGAGAGTCTACATCATAGTTGGCTGGAGACTTGTCTGAAGTGGTATAAAACAGACATGCAGTCAAAGTGTAGCTGATCACCTTAAAGAGCTGCATGAACCACAAAGTTACTATAGTGGTGGGTCTTTGAGTTCTACAGGTGTGATTAGGGAAACCCAGGGCGGTTCCTGAAAACTACTGCAATTGTGGGTTTGCTCACTTGACAAGAAATAGAGTTAGATCAACCCAGGGAGGAACCTAAAGACTATAGTAATATTATCTACTTTTGCAGGTCTGTTAAGCCAGCCAGGTGAGCTATTCAGAACCTATATAATAGTCACTTGTTAGTGAATATGTGAGGTCTGCCTAGTCACAGAGTTACGGCATTCCAGGGTAGTATTTTTTTTTTTAATAAGCAAGATTTTATTTATTTGCTTTTACTTGATGAACAACAACAGAACATAACAGTATATACAGTTTTGCTGTATAAAGCAGGGCACAAATATACTTTAAGTTAGTTCGTAGCAAGCCCACCACTTCCCCAAAATTTTGCTGTGTTTTTGTGGACAACTTCTGGCTGCGTATATTGATTCTTCTTGTTGGCACACCAGTCCATCTCCACTCACCATGTGCCAGCTTCGGGGGACTCATTGATGTTCCATGTCTGACAATGTCCCTTTCGGCAAGCATGTTTACAATCCCCACCAAAGTACGGTCTCCCAAATCCCTCCAAGAACTTATGAAACAGTATCAAAAATCTTCAACTAGCAAAGATTACTGGACAGCCCCAAATCATGTGAAAGAAATCACCTCAGGTTTCTGAGCAATGGAAATAAGTGGGCACCAGGATTCTATTTGTGTGCCATAGACGTAGGGGCATAAGGTGTGATGTGTTAATATGTCATTTGGATAAGGCGAAACTGAGAGTAAATGACTAAAACCCTCGGGGAAATGCAAACGTCACTCCTGTAACTATCATCCAGTGGTCCCACCCAAGACTCCCATTTTCCTTTCAAGGTCTGGGAGAGATCCGGCAAGTGAATCACCAGGGATTTATATATGAGTGAAACCCCCCTTTTCCCCAGAGGGCCCGACAGTACTTTAGCTTCAAGTGGACTATACCTGGTAGTGTTTTGAGAGAGTTGCGGTGGAACAAGAGTGCATGAAGTGCTTGCAGGTAGCGAAAGAATTGTGACTTATGTAGGTCAAATTCATGTTGAAGGTCTAAAAAGGATTTCATATATGTACCGTGCTATAGGATGCCAAATGTTGATATGCCAATAAGATCCCAGTTCTCAAAGCCCTCTAGGATCGCTGTGTGGCTCAGTCAATTACTCCACCACAGGGGAGTCTCGAGCATGAGCCTTCTGTCCCACTCTGTCCACCTCAGCTTGCCAAAGAAGCAGGACCACCGTTCCGGGAAAAGCACCGGAAATGGGGTTCCCATAGATCAGCCCCACAGTTGCTTCTCGGTCCAGCAGTGCCCCCTGCAGATGGAAGGCAGGGTCATGCCACCCTCCACTCAACCAGTAATTTACCACCAAGATGTGCACTGGCCAATAGTAGATGTGAACGTCTGGCATATCCATGCCTCCATCATATGGCATGTGTACACATTTACCAAAAGCCAGCCAGAAGGGCTGGTTTCCCCAGAGAAAATCATAATATTTTCCTGACAAATCCTTGAATCAAGTCTATGGGATAAGTAGGTGAAGTTTTGGAGGACAGTGAGCAACTGTGGCAGGACGATCATTTTGGAGAGGGCTACTCTACCCGGTAAATTGAGTTTGATCTATTTGGTGAGGTCTGTAGTTATCTTAAGCATCAAAGGTTGTAGGTTCCAATTCCAGGTTGATTGAGGCCCTAGGGCCATGTGTATTCCCAGGTGTTGGAAGCTTAATCTGTGAATAGGCAATACTGATCTCTACCATATCTCTGTCGCCTTTAAGAGGGACCAGGAGACATTTGGTTCAGTTGACTCTGAGTCTGGAGGTTTCCCCATACAGGGTCAGCATCTGTAACAAGCAAGGCCCCGTGAGGAAGAACCTTAAGAGGGACAAAAGGACTTTGTCTGCATAAAGACAAAATCCCCAGACCTTAGCATCACAATGAACCCACACCATACAAGGTTCTGTGGCAAGGGGAAAGACAGGAGGGGATAAGGGGGGTTCTGTGGCAAGGGGAAAGAGAGGAGGGGATAAGGGACAGCCCTGTATCCTGCCTCTGACAATTGGGAAAGGGGCAAAGAAAGTTCTGTTTACTCGGACCTGTGCCCATGGGTGGGTATATAAAAAAAGAACATACGTTCTGAATTTCAGGCCAAATTGAATTATTTGCAGTGCATCATAGAGGGAAAAAAATCCACCAGTTTGAATACTTTCTAGAAATCTATTAGCATGAGGCCACTAGGATCCTTCAGTGTTTCAAGATGGGCAAGGGCCATGTGGACCATGCGGATACAATGCCTAGTACTATGATGAGGCATAAAGCCACATTGGTCTGGGTGGATCATATGTGGCATAAGGCATAGTAACTTGTTTGTGAGGACTTTTGCATAGATTTTAAGTTTTGCGTTAATGAGAGATATTGGTCGGTATGAGGCACATCAGTCTGTAGTGTCACCTGTTTTATGAAGCACCATGATGTTTGCGGGTTCCAGTTCAGATGAGAACCGATTTTTTTTATAGCCTCCTGGTACATATCCAGGAGTGCCAGAATGAGAATCGATTGTAAGTGACAGTATTTTTTCGCAGGGTCACTGTCGGGTTCAGTGGTTTTACCCGGGTTCATCCAGGGTGGTATTAATAGACCATGGTAGTAGTCACTACAGTGAGAGGTCTGTGTGGCCAACACAATATCAAAATTAGGAAAATCAAGAGAGAGACCTAGAAACTACAGTAGTGTAACTGTGATGGTTCGTCCGTGAGGCCTACACAAAGTGGAGTTAGCATAATCCATGGAAGCCTACAGACAGCTATAGTAGTCACTGTGCTAGTGGGTCTGTAGGCTTATGTAGAAGTGAAGTTAGGGCAACCCAGTCAGGAATCTAGTGGTCACTAGAATAGCACATCTGTGGAGCCCAACCAAGAAGGGATCTAGAGACTACTGTTGTTGTAACCAGGTAGAGGGTTTCAAGGCCTACCCACAAAAAAGAGTTAGGGCAACCCAGGGAAAATGCTAGCTACTTTAGTAATACTCCCTACATAATGGCACTGTGAGGCTTACCTAGAAGTGGAGTTATGCTATCCCAGGACGAGAACTAGAGATTACGCCAGTAGTCACTACAATAGAAGGTCAGCGATTCCTACCCAGGGAGGGATCTGGTGACTGCAGTGTAGTCATTACAGTAGTAGGTCTGTGAGGCCAAACATGGGAGATTACTGTAGCAGTAGTCACTAGGTAGGCTGCTGTTGAACCTACCCTGGGCACGAACAACACTTGGGTGAAAAGAAGGTGATAACAAATCTGATACTTCTATATGTATATAAATAGTACAGTGACTAATGCAATACTGTAGTTATGGTTAAGTTTCACTTACCGTAGAAAAATAACTTTTTAGTTTGATACCTTTGGCACTTTTGAAGAGATCTGCACAAAATGTAATGCGTAATTAGCATAGTCAGCTGGTTTCCAGTATGTAAAATTTTGCACGCATCTTTTGAAGACAGTGATGGTAAAGCAGGGGTCAAAAAAGTATTCTCCATTTTAGGTCCCATTAGAATTTTTGGTACCTGCAACAGCAAAAACTGCTTAATGCTGTTATGCGAGATATTGCATGAAAATACAATATATTCCTCATGATGTTGAGGTGGTTGATGACGTCAGGTTTTTTTCCAACTCTCCTTCTGGGAATTCCTCATAACCCTTGAGAAAATCGATGTTGAGGCAGTTGATGGCAACTGTTTTTTTCCAATTCTCCTTCTGGATGCTTTTCTTTCTTTTCATTGGTGTCACTGTTACTGTCAGGTCCATATACAATGGTAGTTCCTGCAAAAGATTATCTGCAGGTACCAACTGCATCCATGGATCATCTGCCATGACCAGCAATGATTCCCAGGGACACTTTGGGGTCAGTCATCAGCAAGATGCTTCTGGTTCTAGACCATCCACCCTCACGGATGGCATGAAGCACTCTACAAATCTACTGATTGATTGATCCATCATCCACAGGTGGACCCCAAAATCTTCCCACCTCTCCTCATGCAGCCCTCCTGGAAAGTATAAGAGGAGATCTCCATCTAACGCTCCTTCTATACATTATTCTTCTGATTTGCCTTTCACAGCTTATACTTCCACATTACTGGCCTCCTCATCAAGAAGATTGTCACATTCCAGGATGTGCTTTTAAAGGGAGCGGTTAAGTTCAATATGCAGGTTGAGGCCTCCCAGAGTCTCAGTAATTATGTAGATGTTGCAACCACAATCTATTCTAAGGCCCCTCCTGCTGTTGGTCCCTGGCTTTACAAAACTTGCAGAGAAGAAGTTTCTCTCCACAGCAACAAAGAAAATGTCAACCTTAAGTCTACTGAGGAAGTACACACCTTCTGATCAGTATCCAGTATACATATGCCTAGAACCTAAACCAACTCCATCATAGTCTCAATACTTAGGAAGAAGCACACATTGGCCGCAGAGACCTTATGCCTCCTGGTTAAAAAACAGAAAGCGTATTAACACAGCAGACCATAACGTTTGTGGATCCACAGCAATAGCATTCAAGACAACTCGCGCCTCGGCCCTACCAGTTTGATATTACCGAGGCTTATGGGAATCCTTGGCCAATTCTCAGATAGATACTTACTAGAGAATGGAGACAAGAATTTGTAGATGTCATGTACAAGGGACTACTAGTGTCCAATCTAGTGATCGGCACCTCTATTGATTCTGCAGACCTGCTAATCAAATTTTTCCATTGCATCTTCCTCATACGTGCTTCATGGCTGTGTCCTTTGTGGTTCTCATATGGATGATGAGAGGCAGAGGATGAGAAATGTGTCTCAAACATTAAAGTGGTATTTTTAGAAGAAAAGAAGGAATTCATCACATCTCAGTATAGGTGCATGGACTGCTGTTACCACTAGCAGAGAGTTCAATCACGTCAGTGTCACGAAACAGCTTTGGAAACCAATGTTGTGGCACAGATTATCAAGGAAAATCCACCACTTTCAAGTCTGAAGTAGAGAGGATGCAGAACAAAGGACAGTCCTGCAGCTGCTCTCACCTCCTTTGAAAATGGGGATAAGGAAGAGACAGAGCTGCTCCCAATGTCTCGGTTCTTCTACCTTGGTGCTCCTCCTATACCTTCTAACCTAGCTCACTGGCACAGACTTATGTAATTCTTCAGGACTATAAATGAAAACAGATTTTAATTATATTAATCGCATAATTTGAGCTGGTTTGTCAATGGTAATGAAACTCCGAATCCACTTACATAGTTCTCTGGTTAAGGGGAAGTTGACAACCCTAGAGAGCACCAGGAATCATTCTCAGACACCACAACACGAGCAGCGCACACAAGTGCAGAACATCAACAGTATCCAGTAATAATCAAGAAAATACATTCTTCTGAGTAACAGGTAATTAGCAGGGAAAGGGTAAGAAATCAGGAGAAGAAGCAAAACAAAGCAAACGTGCAAGGGAAACGCCAAACAGTGAACAAAGTAACGGTAGCAGGAAGCTCTACAGCAAAAGAAGTTGAAAGGCAACTTCTTCTGCTTAGCTGACTCTACTTAAGCACCTCCTAGTCTCCTTTTGGTCTTATACCTGTTTCTTACCTGACAGCCACGCCACTTGTTTCGCATCCCCACTATCCACAGATCGATTCTCCACCTTCTTCAGTCACTCTGTGCTTGGCTTTGTGGTATTTTTGATAATTACCAACTCAGTTAAACTACATCCCTTTTTGTAACTTGCCCTCTCACTAACTTTTGCCTCAAGTTGTTAATGCTCAGTAGTCCTATCAGCCACAACCACAAGAACAACAACATCCCTCATAACACAGAAGATTCATGAGAGTTGGAAGTCAGCAGCTACTTCAGCGACTTTCTTCTCGGAGAAGTCCCAGTCTCATCGGTAACAATTACTCTACCACTTCCTCTCCTCTGTTCACCACTCTGATGGGAAGTAGTGTTTTCAATTCAGAAGATAACAACCAGCAGATGGGTCCTGCACATAATACAAAGCTACACTCTTCATTTCAGACCTCCTCCCCATCAATCCCTCTAATTTTGCACCAAAGCATCAGCTGCGATTATTTCGGAAGGAGGTTACATCTCTTCTGCAAACTGTGCAATCGAACCCATTCTTGCTCCTCTAGTGTGGAAATGGCATTTATTCAAGATAGTTTTTGGTCCCCAAAAGGACCACAAGCAAGAATTCAGAATTTGGACCCGAGACAAGCTGACAAATGGTTCAAGAAACAGAATTTCAGGATGTTGGCTCTGCACCAAATATAATCTTAGCTCTTAAAGGGAGACTGGGTGCGCACTGTAGACCTACAAGATGTTGGCATCCACATTCCACTTCCAAGGAAGCACAGGAAATTCCTAAGGATCACAATAGGCAGTTCCCATTACCAGTACACAGTTCTTCCCTTCGATCAGATATCTGTGCTTCAAACTGTTTCAAAGTGCTTGTCGGTGGTAGCAGCTCCGCCCTGCAAACCGACAAACAACGGCTCTGTCAGTTTGGTGTTCTGGATTGAAGGCAGTCCATCTGGCTGTGAAGACATTTCCACCCAATAATTTTTCCTCACTTATTGGTTAAATATACATAAGTTGGGAAGAACTAAATACCCATAATTGAGGAGAATTAGCTAGCAGTTCTGAGATAGAGTCTATAGAGGAAGGAACGGAGGGGCACTCTCATATAAGATTACTTTTTAGATTAAATGAGTCTCCTTTTTGATCAGAAGACGACGAGGAGCAAAGGAAAACAAAAGGGAAGAGAAGGAGGCAGACAAGACAAGGGCTACAGCAAGTCAGTTGTGGAAACAGATGCAAAATGGAAACCCAGCATGGGAAACAAATAGACGGGGCGAACAACAGCATATAGAAATAACAATAGATAATCTAGCCCAGAAAGATCTATCCCAGAAAAAAAAGTGTTCAAAAGAGGAAGAGAATCTTCTGAAGGACCACCTCAATTTTTGCCAACAACAACATTTTGAATTTGAAGAGTTGAAGCCCGATACCTATACATTTGTATGAGATTTCATGCTAATCTGAAGAAACAAGGTATATAAATTGAGAAACAGACGATTCAAGAGGCAAGAATTCATGTTATAATATAAGACTGGTACACTTTCAAAACTCTTAGTAAACTGGGAAACCCTAACAAGGAAAATGAAGAGCCCGTGGTAGCATAGCTAGGAGTACCCATGGTGAGAGGAAGTCTGAGCGGCCTAAAAAATACATCTAACTACTTTCCAGCTTTGACTCCGGGCACCAAGATAAATATATTTCCAGAAATGGTGATGCAAGACATGGAAAAACAGGCTAGGAGTTCCAATAACTCTGATAACTATCCCCTTAATTTTGAGAAACCTAAAACTAGATGAGAGCATTGTGCCAAAAACTGCAGTGAAGGGTGGCAATATTGTTGTTATATCGTGTGATAAAAATACCAAATAAAACCCACAGACAATGGATACACATTGCTGTGTGAATTCATAAATTAACCAAATGTTGGAAATAAAAGACAAAGATTATGATATGTTACTGAAATGTTACAAAAGTGGCGAAATGGCAGTCCTGTAGATGAGGATGAATTTGAGTTTTTGTCTGTCAATTTTGAGTTTTTGTCAGTCAAATATTCAATTATGTTTACAATTGATTTCTTGCCTTAAATTCTTAAAGGCCTCATAAACTCACAATGACGACCAATAATGGCCTCCATAGGTTCATTGTTTGGAAAAGCACAGCAATGTGTTGATACATTTTTGGCACAAATTGTAAAAATCCTATATTCACAACTGACCTTTTATGTCAGTTGCAAAATATTCATTAACATGATTGCTATTATATAGTAAACATACGCCATGACTAAAGAGAGAGTAAAATTCCTAGACACGGTGGTCCATGTAGAAGCGGGCAAGCTGGAAACCACTAACAGCATACTGTATGCAGATGCTCAGCACGTCACTACATTGAACGAAAGTATTCCCTGTAGGGAAATGCTGCTAGTAAAAAGGACCTGTTCTACAGAAAAAGAGCTGGTTAGGAACACTGAATCTAACTCATGTAGATTTCTTAAAGAAGGATATCTGAAACATGTAATAGCAAATGCAACAATTCAGATCAAAAGCTAAGAAGATATACTGGCTGATAAAAACATTTAAATAAACAATTCACAAAAACTATATTTGAGCGATCATGTCATGTAATTTGGTCCAGTGCATCGGATTTGTTTTTAAACTTTGGGTATTACACAGAAATGCTCTAGAATCAAAAGAATGATTTGTAATCAACCAGCAATAACACAGTAAAACACCCTTGATAGGTAACTTGATCACAAGCAGTCATCTTGTGGAGGCAAAGAATCATTGGCTAGATTGTCGGCAGACATGCGTATGCAATAGCAGAAACTATAAAGCATGTGAATATGAAAAAAATATGAATTATTATGAAGTAACGGAAAGCAAAATATGATCCAACAAAGAATCACATGCAAAAGTACATTGGTAGTACATGCAATTGAATGCATCTAAAATAAATAGGAAGGTCAGTTTGCTAGCTGCAAAAATAATTTTAACATGTGTGTGCCGTAAAACTGAAAGATAATAATTGTCAGGGGGCATGACAAAAAAGAGGGCTTCATGAAGAGTATGTGAACTCAGTGCTGTCTTTCGGAATTGGTGTTATTAAAGAAATAATCTATGAATCAGGTTGAGGAAATGCATGTACACTTGGAATAAGGTAGAACTGAAACACATCAGAATGAGTTTTCTCCTCCTCAATGAAAGTTCCTTATAAATGTGTACTGGCAGGGCCGGCTTTAGGGCAGTGCGACTGGTGCGGCCGCACTGGGCGCTGACCTGTTGAGGGGGCGCCGACCTGAAGGAGGGGTGCTGTGTTTAGCAATAGCTTATGATTGTAGAGATGAGGGGCACTTTTGCCGGGTGGTAGTAAGAGAATGTGAAGAGGCGGTCATTGGGTGCGGGGGCGCCAAAAATGATTGTCGCACCGGGTGTCACCAGTACTAAAGCCGGCCCTGTGTACTGGAGAACGAGCTAAATTATACTTCAGATGTAGAGGTTAAAGATCATATCAGCGCAGTAGATGGCGGATACCAGAGCAAGACCTCACCCAACATGAGATAATATAGCCTTTTCCTTTGACATATAGTGTAGAAACTCATGGACATAAGACTAGGACTAGAATGGATTGTGTGGTAGTGAACTATTTAGCCCGGCAAAGTTCGGCTCAGGCAACCAGACATGTACAGCGCCTGGCTGCCTGACTCGACCATGAAGAGAGTTTGTCAGGCTGACCTTTGCTCAGCTTGACAAGACACTCTTCCCGCTTGTAAAAATTAGAAGCTGGTTGTTGTGGTTTCTGATGGGATCCTAATTTAGTTTTCTAGGTGACTGCTTTAGCAATATTTATGTTGCGCGCGTTTCAGGAGGTTTGGATTTGAAACGTAACCTTCCTTTATCTCTCTTCTTTCATTGAGTGATATTCATTATCTGACTAATAAGAACAAAGTCGTTGATGGCTGCTACTGTTGCACAGAGGCACCTTCAGGACTTACACACACACAACCAACGCTTCATTGACAGAGGCTCATATTCTGTAACGCAAGTGCACTCACGCATACACGCGTGGCCCACATGCATACGTACACTCACAGAAAGATGACATGAATCTTACTCAATTACACCCATCCATAATTGTCAAGTAGCTTCTTTGAGGAACACTTTTACATTGATTTAATCACCATATTTCATCGAAGCTCAAGCATATCAGCCATTTCTTTAAACACATAGTAACATCACACTCTTTCCTTCTGGTCTCACATGAAGAGTGACTTCTATGTCACACTGTGAGCCTGCATCTCTGTTTATCTTGCATTCTTTATTCTAACATGAAGGTGTGTGTGTCAGTGAGATAAGGAGCATCTTGTTAGCGTAGATGAAACTACATGCGGTGCTGGCAAGTGAACGTGGAGGTTTTGTGAATAAGGGAGGTGGAAAAGAGGTTGATGTATAGGAGAGAGAAGTTGGATTGCCAGTGGCAGACAAAGACTATCTTGGAAAAAAGCATAAAACTGTGAAATACTTTTCCTAGGTTTTAAAAATATCAGCAGTTCCAAAAGATGTGCTACGTTTTTGACAGTATGCTTGTGTGTTGATGTTTATGATAAAAACAGTGAGTGTTAATGAATAATTCAGTCATTTAAGGCATGGGTTCATTTTCAGTTTTGGGAATAAAACATTATCATATCATAGATATTCTGGGTATCTCTTGTCTTTGAGATCTGCAGAAAGTGTATAAAACGGTTTATTGCTCTACTAGACAGGTCATCAGTGTATTCAAATAGGCCCCCAGTATATTAATATCTTTCACATAATATTATTAGCATTCCCGTAGTTACCAAACTAATCCCCTACTGTATTTGCTTTAGAAATCTTGAACTGACAATTGAGTGACACAGCAGCATTAAGGAAAAGTATTAATTAATTATCTTGCTAGGTAAAATTCCTAATGAAGTAAGTTTATTTTGCAGTACTCTAAAATAATTCCTCGAATAAATCATCGAAAGATAATCTCCCAGTTTAGTCAGATAATTATTCAGCATATTACGCTAGGTCGTGGATGTTTTATGATCACTTCTTAGTTAGCTAAGATTATTTCCCAGTGTATCAACATAATTATCCATTATATTAAGATAACACCTCTATTTGTATTCAGGTAGTTGCCCAGAATATTAAAATTGTTATCTTATCCATTATATCAAAATTATGAATTATGACCAATATTACAATATTCACAGGACTACACTGCCATATTTCTCCATTACATTAACAAAACTGTCCTGCATCGTAAGACAATTCAAAATACATTGAAATAGGTATCTAGTTTGGTCAAACTTACCCTTCAGTGTTTTAAGAAACTTCCGAAGTGTGTTAAAAGCACCACCAGATGATATCCTATTCTTGAACCCATAAAATCACGTAGAGTAGGGGGCATTTGGGTGAAACAATCTCAAAACGTGTTCCTAAAGCTTAAGTGTGTTATAATGCCTTGTGAACAAAACATAATCGATTGAGCCTTTGCATGAGCAGCACAGCTTTATGGTTTTCAACCATAGCATGGGGAATACATTGATATTTGGGAATAGAGAAGGTTAGTACATACACAACAGGACTCAATTTTATGTGCATACTTGTAAGTCATTTGGCATGATGATACACAATCTACATAGTTCAAAAGTCTTACACATATCAGTGTGGATACTGGACAGCAGCAAAAAGGTCTTAAATTGCATCAATTCAAGCCAATAACCTCCATGTGATTTAGATGTCGCATGACAACATCAGAATGTGTGGTCCTCTTCATAGTTCCTGATAGAATGAGTATGGCTAAGTCGGATCCAGGGACTTATTTATTCCAGGAAGGGGTCCACTTTCCACTGAACCAGGATCCTGCCTTTCGAAAGTTCTCTGTTGGGGTAGTCAGTCCCTGTTGTATAGTAGAGCTGACTTCTACACCTAAGCTGGAAATGTGGCCTAATTGATAGTATATATTCTACCTGGGTCTCCGGCCTTCTCTTCAAAGGACTGGAAACTATGTTATATCAGTTTTCCCTATGTTGCCATTTCCATAATGTAGGTTTGAGGGGAACCACAACCCACAGGCACACTGGTAGACTAATTTTATTGGAAGCTGATTGTTAATAATAGTGAGCACTCCGAAGTGCGCACTCAGTCAGATCATGTACTTTACTCTTTAAGTAAACCGGTATATATTTTCTGCAGACGTTACACACACTCGCATGCCTTCGCGTCATTCCCAGACAGGGAAAAGAAAGGCAATGGAACTCTGAGGCTCCATGGAACTCTCCCCTTCGCCCAAAAATCTTGAAACCAGTCTATGGGTGCTAATGGGAACACCCAATCACTATTTTACCAACCCTCAGCTGTATAATAAACTAAAAAAACAGGTTATGGAGATATGTCGACCATATATTAAGATAATCCCCAAGTGCATTAAAATTTTTCCTCAGTTTATTCATATACTTCAACAGAACTTGAACCAAATACACCAATATATTCATATACTTCTGTGGGGTAGTACGATTTTGTTCTTGTTCATGAAAGTAATTTGCCCGTCATTAAGCTAGTTCTCCAGATCTGTAAACTAATTTCCTAGGATACGAAGATCTTTCACAGGTGTATTAAGATAAACTTGCCAGCAGAATAACCACAAGAGATCTCTTCAATCTGTCAGTGTATTAAAATAATTTCAGGACCATAAAAATAATTCACAAGGACAATAGGATAATTCCCCAGCATTTTTTGTTTTACTTGGCTTTGATCCTGGTGGATTGGTGGAAGATGTTAACAGAGTGGCCAAGTCCTGAGAGGGTTGTTAACTTTGTCCGATGCACATTGAAGTGCATTTTGGTAAATGTAATCCTCTGCATCCAATTAAAATGTAGACTTGGTGAGGGTATCATGGCTTGTTATGGACATTATTATGTCAGGGTGAACGTATAATCCCTTTTTACTCAATATTGACAAGGCTGAAATCAAGGCATTATTTCTAGTAGTTTGGACATTCTCTGCACTGAAAGTACAGATTGTAGACAATCCACATACAGTAAGAGTGAATCAGTATCGTAGCTACTGTTTTCATCATAGAAGATATGACAGGAACTGTTTATATATGAACTAATAATACAACTTACTTATTCTACAATAACTAATTTGGCTGTGCAAAACTAAAGGTGTGTGAGCAAAGTTTTAGAGTTGGAGAAGAAATAGTCATCCACAGAACAGAGTGCAAAACAGGGAAGGGCAAGAGGCAAAATCAGAACCTATGATGATACAGGCCAGAGACCAGCACAAGAAAAGCAATAGGAGAAGGGAAGCATAGAAGCTGAAAAGAAGGAGATCAAGCAGGCTTTACTGTGTTGGGAGAAGGCAGGATGGATGGGCAGGTGAACTGTGCCATAGTGCAGATACATTTCCTTCCTTGATTCTGTGGGCTTGGAGAAGAAAATATCAGGGATGCATGATGCTCTTTTGCAAGACAGCATTGCCCAAGGAGCCTGCTGCCTGTGCAAAGGGAAGCTACCAGTCAGCGGAGGGCTCAAATGATCACAATTATGTGCCAATGATAGATAATCCTTTTGGACATCAACGGACCACAGCCTATATACCAGCAGAAACCGTGCCATGTGCCCAGAATACCTGATATAAACCCCGCCATTTTCAGTTGGAGGAGCCCAGTCACTATAACCATTATTATGGGTACCTGGCCCAACTGCCTCTGGCTTGGGGGAGAAGCATATCAGTTGCCAACAACTCACTGAGGTCTTAGAGAGTGAAGGGTGGGATTTGATTCCATTAACAACAATTCTGATGAATTAGAGAAACCTGAGCAGGCTGAAGCATATCCATCAATGTGAAGGTGTCACTTCCACCATACCACAAGCTCATTGAACGTCCCCAGTCTGCAGAGTGCAAGTGAATACATTTTTCTGTATGTTCTTTTCTTGTCTTTGATTGTGTTCTAAGTGTTTTTCTTTCTTTCTTTCTTTCTTTCTGTCTATGCACTGACCTGTTGTTTTCATATTTGAAACAAATATTGACCGAAGACAAGGTGGTGAAGGCAGAGTCGGACTCACAGTTGCATGATGTGTGAGACCGTCCTGGAGAAGAGAGGTAGAGCATTTGTTGTATGTAACCTCAGCCTAAAGAAAGGTATGGGAGTAACAATCACAGTTAACTTGCAGTGATATTGACTCCATTCCTTTCCATGTCTAGATCATTAGAAGGAAACATGACTTGGGCCACAAAAGTCCCCTTGGCATCAAATTTCGTCTTTTCATTGTGAAAATTTAGACAACGAACTGCAAATAGTGCCTATTGTATGCATTTGCAGCACAAACATTTTTAGGGGACTGAACTTTGTGCGCCAAGAAGAAAAAATGCAATTCCATTAGTTAAGGAAGAAACACTGACATGAATAGACACCAATATCAGGTTTCAAGAGCAATAGCCATTTGCTCCGTAGCAGTTAATAAGTTGTCCAGACAACTCTATGCCAGCAACTGGAATACAGTAGAATCCATGCGTAACTGAATAGATGTAAAATTAACCCTAGTCTCTCCATGATCGCCTGGAGAAAGAACATAGTATAGAATCAGAGTGCAGCGATTGGGAAGTGGTTCTCAGGGCAGCTGGCCACTGGAAGCTCAGGCCTGTCTTCACCACCTTAAGGTTGTCAATATTTGCATGCTATTAACCGTCCCCATTTCGCACATCTTGTAGGGTCCAACCAGAGCCCCCGTTGTGTTACTAAAGTGTGAGCCAGGTATGTATACCTAGATATGAATGCATGTTTATCTGTGTGTAGTGTGCTGTGTAACACTGTAGCTCTGTGGAATATTGGGATCTAAAGGGGACAGAAAGCAGCTGAGTTCCACTTAGAGGCCAACATAAAAACACAGTCAAGGTACATGCAGGATGTACCCTATGGAGATGTCTGGAAGAACTGAGGTCTAACACCCATTCCATAGAGGTATTTGTAAGAACTTAATTGTAATGTTCATCCCATGGGGATGCCTGTAGGACTGAGGTCTAGGACCCGGGACATTTGACTGTCTGGAAAAACTAAGCCTATTATTGGTCCCTTAAAGGTGTCCATAGAAAATTAATTCCAATAACTTCTTATGGGATGTCTCTAAGGACTGAGGACTAGTACCTCGCCCATTGTGATGCCTGGAGCGACAGAAACCTAATGTAATCGCCTAGAGATGCCTGTAAGGATTCAAGTCCTCATTTCAAGTTTAGACGACGGGATACTCCATCACAAACGTGGCAGGTATTCTGTCTACTCTATTACAAGTGCCGCCACATTTGTGATGTAGTATTCCATCCGTCCAACTCTAAATAAGACCTTCATTATTTTTTTTCAACAAAACATTCACCTTACGTAAAGAAAGAGGTAAAATATCAAAATTGATCAGCTCTTACAAGAGTAAAGTTACAAATTACTAGCTCCGGTTATAACATTTATCAATTAATAATTTTCATATGAGTTGTAGAAGCTCCTTAGGGAAGGAAAGAATGAGTCAGTGGATTTAGAAGAACACACATCTTCATAGAAATGAATTGATCCAACAAGCAAGTCGTTGCAAACATAGCTCCTAGCTAGTAATCCCATGCAGCAAACTGCAGCAGCAAGAAATAAAAAAAATCGGGCAGCAGAATGACAAAAAACAGACCTCAAAAGCAAGTTCGAACATAGGGCACCCTTGTCTTGTTGTAGAGCTGGGTTCTGTCCTGAAATCAGGACCTTCTATGGCTACCATCTTGAGAGTGAACATTACTTCTTGCTTGGGACTGTTATGGGAAGTGGTAGCATTAAGACAGACAGGATCAGAGAAGTGAAGGGACTGCATGGGTGGAGATTAGCTCATCCAGGAGTAGGAGAACGAGGGTGCAAGAAAGTATAGTATGGATAAAGTATGGTTATCATTAAAAACCTGACTCACAAGTTCTTTATGGCACGTTTTAAGCAAACTCAGACAAATCCTGTCCGTATTCACCTACGTCACACCCTTTTTACGAGGTTTACAGCACACACTATTTTGGGCTACCAGACTCTTCTTTTTTGAGTTTCTGCCCTCTGTTTGGCAGCAGTGACTGAGGTGGCGCCAGGAAAAAAACAACTATCTCCGGCTGTCTATGAGTAGTTTACCCAACCTAACCGCTCATCTCAAAAGTACATGCTGCTGGGACGCTTCACATAAGGTGATTAGGACAGATCCGTTCACACTTGCTGCTCCATCGCCTCTTTTTGGGCAATCAAAATGCTTTCATTACCTTAAGTACTGCGTTGCATGAGAAGTTCTCACCCCATATTTGGCAATAGTCTCCGTTATAGTACACAGATCCTCAGTATCATCATATCTGTCCGAGCTCTGTAAACAAACACTGGTCAAGTTTAAGTCAAGTTCAAGAAATCTTTATTCGGTCTGCCAAAGATACACCATGAAAGACAACATTCAGACACGATTTAAAAACAAATAAAATCCATAAAAAGATTAAAACAACAAAGTATTGGATCTCATGGCACAATTTAGCTGTCTATTCTCATGGCATTCTCGGGTAGCTCAAGGTGATCCTCCAGACCAACTAGACTAAAAGCAACCTGCTGGAATGTGATAAAGGGCACAGTAGACTCTTGCTGCTGAGCATAAAAACTCAAGTCATGTTCTATTTTCAAACACTGTCGTTGAGGCCGCAATCCCTTCTATCTTGGTCACTACGGCCTCTAAACATCCTGTAAAGGTCTCTTTCCCCTTTAGTAAGATTGGTGGAGTCATCTCTAAAAAAATGCCCTCCACTCTATCTCTTCTGGTAGTAGAATATAGACACAGCTAACAGTAGTACTCTATGGGCGCTGCAGCCCTTGATCCCTTCACTGATGTTGTCCTTTCCTTTACTGGGCTCCTTTCTTTGGGTTAATTATCTTTGCTTCTTGAAGGGCTGGAGACTGCTGCATTACAAAGTGTTAATTTCCCCAATACAGTGGGAACCATTTGCCCCCAGGGGCTGGAACACTATGTTCGCTTTCACAGTTCACAGTCAATGAAAGAGCAGAACTGTATCTCTAATTAAGATGCAGGGTAGCTGGCTGAATCTGCCCCCCCCCCCCTTTATGTTCACTTCACAATCAAGCCCGCTGCCCTGAAGACCATCACTGCACCAGTTGAATCCGGTGCTGATTTTCCACGTGTTTCTTTCCCCTGATACCTCTGTTCTGTATAGAGTCCCAGCAGACTTCCAACACCATTGAAGCACTTCCTCACACTGATGTGCAGATCCAGCGCATTCTTGACCCATCTGCGAGGCCATTGAAGGGTCTGGTTCAATTCCTCATCGCTCAGCGTAGACAACTCCCTTAAATGTCAGCTAGGCACTTAGGGCTTCATGCCTGTTAACGCTTCAGAAAAACACAGTCTCATGTGGCACACTAATTGGGCATAGTACATACAGGCGGTTCAGCAGATTACATCACAGTTTATGGAAGTCCATAGCTCGTAGCTCACATGACTTGCCTGCAGGACTAATGCCAATCATATGGGAATGCCTATTGAGAGAGAAGTTTAAAACTCATGCCAGGAAAGCTCTGTGGTGACTGATGTTTAGGGCGCAGTTCATTGAGATTTCTGAAAGGACTGAAGCCTAATGCCCATCCTATAGAGAAGGCTTCAGGGACTGATTTGTCATTCTTATCACCTGCTGGCGCCTTTTCGAACCAAGGTCTTGTACTTATCATACGAAGACGTCAGTAGGGACTAAAGTCTAATGCTAATTCCTTTAAAAATTCTATATGGATGAAGGCTGCAGGTTTACAGAGGTGAGACCGAAGGCTTCCTTGCCAGGCCTTAGGTTCTAATACCACAGACTGGACTAAAAGTTCTTAAGAGCTGACAGATGCAGAAATATAGCATATTCACTGTCAAGTTAAGGCAAGAAGAGAGGATATTTAAACAAAAAACTGTTATTACTAAAACCTAAATTGTGATATGGCATAATATAAATAGGTGTATTCATTTTAACAGATATTAAAGCTACCATTTAATAATAATGTGATATGGAATTTATTTCATAAAAATGGGGCAGGTTACAAAGTTATAGAAAAACAAAATACTCTGTTGTTGGTTTTCTCTACAGTAGCTTAATCCAAAGGGAGGTTGAGTAATCAACAGATTAGGATGGCTTTGTGTAGACAGGCATGATCAGAAAAGTTCGTTTCACAGCTAGTTCTTTTTAAGGTGCACGCACAGTTTCAGCAACAATCGTCTCAGTGCAGTATCTGAGATAGGCTTCACAGGAACTAATAAACTAAGCACTAACTCAAGCTCAGAACATTTTGCAAATCCACAAAATCTCCATGCTGGGCAAAGCAGTAGATGAAGCTTGACTGATCATGTTTTAGCAGAATTGACGGTGCTGCTTTTCCAAGGCTTCTGATGGAAACCACAGAAGCTACAGTTCTCTCGAAGGGGATTTCCATGTATAGTCATAAGCACTGAATAGTCCCACCAACGTGCGGGCACCCCATAGCACTTATTCCAATATATCTTCTTACGTTTAAATGTTCACCTTTCTTTGGGAAGGCCTGCAGAGTCATTTAAGAAAGAATAATGTTGTGCAGCCTGTAAGAGGAGGCTAAAATTGGCCAAATTCTTCATTTTGCAGATAAAAAAGGTTGCCAGGAGAGGTGTCTATACATGTAAATGCATAATGCTTTTGTAAAACAATTCAAATGTCTTTCACAAATCCTTTTTTAGAAGAGTATAGAAATGAAGACGCAAAAGACAGTGTAGTCTCATAATCTGCCATTATGAGAGCTGAAAATAGACGTGGTACCTTTAAGGCCCCAGAGACCTCCAGTATCCCACCATGTTTGGCTAGAGGCAATTACCTCAGTTCTTTTTTCTGGCACCTGGTGACAGGATCTAGGAGCATTGAACTCTGCCTTTTTAACGCTTTTCTCTTCAAAGTGTTTCTAAAACCATTTTACTCAACGTTTTTCTACTCTCCCTTGCATTCTTTGCATTTTACTGACAGGAATTGAGGCATTTTGTCTTTGAAAATGCCATCTTTATTTGATAAGTGCCCTTTCTGTGGGAGAAAGAAAGCCAAAACAGACATTATAGTGTCTGCATTCGTTGTCTTTCAGCGAGTCATCTTCCTGAAGTCTTCCAACACTGACAAACATTTTCCAGGCGAACTCTACCTGATAGAGAAAAGATTTGCCTCATGGCACGGAAGAATAGTGCAGGAAGCAGATGCAGTCTGCACAGGATCCCAAGAAAGCGTGGAGAGGGTTGGTCCTGTGCCAGAGCTCCATCATCAACATCTTGTGGACAAAAAACATCCAAAACGAAGTCTGCAGCCCAAAAAAGATCTAATCCTCCGTTGACGTCGAGACAAGGTACAGCACCGACCTGTTCACTGTCAGGAGCAGGTTCGAGGTCGACAAAGAGGAGAAGATCAACGTCGAGATGGAGTAGGTCAACTTTGAAGACTCACCCACCATTAACGCAGAGCTGCAGATTGCCATTGAGAAGTAGGTGTGCGTCAATACAAACAATTCTTTTGATGTCGAGGAGTGATTCCTCGCCCAGGGGACACCAGCGTTCGACTTCGAAGAAACACTTGACGTTGAGAAGCAGATCTCTGTTACACCACCACAAAAGGTTGACGTCGAGGAGCAGGTCGACGTCGACAGGACGTCAGAGGAAAAGGAGACGCATTTAGTTGTCACCAGGGTCTGACTGTTCAAGGGTGTACTCTCCTTCACCTGAGGTTGTAACCGCCACCTCCTCCATGGAGTCTAACTCCATGGAGTCTAACCTTCATAATCACTCCCTCAGACTCCGCCTCCTCCACACCCTGCAACAGTTCCAGCTACACCAGTACCGCTTTCACCTCAGTCTAGGCCAAGATCAAGATGTGCCATCACTCTTGCAGCCACCATACATCGTGTCATTCGTCATCTAGGAGGCATCATCATCATCGCCATAGGTCACGCAGATCCAAATCAGTCACGATCACAATCTCACCATCATTCCAGATACCTGTCCTCCACTTCTACAGGACGCTACTCACCCACTTTAACAGACTCTCCATCACCTTGAGTCTCTCCTATAGAGGACATTAATACTTTCCATGAAGTCTTAGTGAGAGGAGCGGCGAAATGGAACATCAAATGCCGATGACTACTCCAACCACATCAGTGATCTTTGAGACGCTACAACAGCGCTCAGCGTCCAGACCACTCCTTCCACTAGTGCCAGGCCTCTTGGAACCTGCCATGGTTCTGACACCTGCTTGAGCTAAGTCGGCTCCATCAAGACTACTAAAAAAGTACAGGCCACCTGAGCAGAATCCACTCTTCCTGGGGTCTGACTCTCCTTCAGACTCGGTGGTGATCTTAGCAGCAAAGAAACCCCACACTACTACCCCTTCCTCCTCGGTTACATTGGATAAAGAGATCATGAAGTTGCATTCTGTGAGCCAGAAAACATGTGATACTGCGGCCACTTCTATAAAAGCGGCTAGGGCAACTGCTCTCTTAGGTCGCTATGATAGGGCATTATGGGAATTGGTACAGAAGTTCACCGAGGATATGCCCAGGGACAAGCAAGAAGATTTTCTGGAGGTAGTTAGTGAAGATTTGATGCTTTCGATCCAAGCTATCAGTGCAGCAGTTGATTCCTCCCTTCTGGCAGCTCATGAATACTGCCATGGTGTAGCCCTCTGCAGGCATGTGTGTCTCTGTCTCACATATCTGAAACCAGAGTCACAGCAGCGTCTCACCAATCTGCTTTTCTCTGTGGCTTCTTTATTAATCAGTCAATCAATCAGGGAATCGTAAGCGCACTACTCACCCGTGAGGGTCTCAAGGTGCTGAGAGGGGGGGGGGGGAATACGCAGATCTGTTTAGCCGAAAAGCCAGGTCTGGAGGGTCTTCCTGAAGGTGTTCAGGGAGGGGGCACATCTGATGTCGGCCTGTAGCTTGTTCCAGGTCTTGGCTGCAATATGAGAGATGGATCTTCCGCCTGCTCTGGCTCTGTGGATGCGCGGGGTTTTGGCCAGTGCGAGGTTGGAAGATTGGAGGTCGCTTTTGGGTACGTGGAAGTTGATTCTGTCGTTGAGGTATTTGGGTCCGTTGTTGTGTAGGCATTTGTAGGCGTGAGTGAGGATTTCAAACGTGACTCTTTTCTCCACAGGGAGCCAGTGGAGACTTCGTAGGTGTTGGCTGATGTGTTCGTTTCGGGGGATGCTGAGGACGAGTCTGGCGGCGGTGTTCTGTATTTTCTGGAGTTTGCAGAGTAGGGACTTGTTGATGCCGGCGTAGAGTGCGTTTCTATACCAGTCTGCTGGTGATGAGTGCGTGGGTGACTGTCTTCCTTGACTCAGGGGGGTTCTACTTGAAGGTCTTGCGGAGGGTGTTGAAGCAGCTGGAGGTGACGGTGTTGACCTGTCGGTTCATGGTGAGTGATGAGTCGAGTATGATGCCAAGGTTCTTGGCGTGGTCTGAGGGGGTAGGTGGTCTTCCGAGGGCAGTCGGCCACCAGGTGCTGTCCCATGCAGAAGGGGTGGTACTGAGGACGAGGACTTCTGTCTTCTCGGCGTTGAGCTTCAGGCAGATGTTGGTCATCCAGACTGCGATTTCTTGCATTCCTTTCTGGAAGTTGAGTTTGGCAGTGGTGGGGTCTTTGGTGAGGGAGAGGATGAGCTGTGTGCCGTCGGCGTAGGATACGATGTTGAGGCCTGTTGTCGGACAGTGGCTGCGAGGGGGGCCATGTAGATGTTGAAGAGGGTGGGGCTCAGTGATGAACCCTGTGGGACTCCGCAGGTGATTTTCGTGGGGTCGTAGAGGAAGGGTGGGAGTCTGATCCTTTGGCTTCCTCAGCTGAGGAATGATTGGATCCAGTCCAGGGCTGTTCCTTGTATGCCTGCGTCGTGTAGTCTGGCGACTAGTGTGCGGTGGGAGACGGTGTCGAAGGCCGCTGATAGGTCGAGTAGGATGAGGGCTGCAGAGTGGCATTGGTCCAGGAGGGTGTGAATGTCATCTGTGGTGGCAAGTAGGGCGGTCTCTGTGCTGTGGTTGCTTTGGAATCCGGATTGGGACAGATCGAGGACGGCGTTCTCTTCAATGAATCGTGTCAGTTTCCTGTTGACTGTTTTCTCTGCAACTTTGGCTGCGAAAGGGAGGAGCGAGATGGGCCAATAGTTCTTGAGGTCGGTGGGGTCAGCTGTGGGTTTCTTGATTAGGGGTATGACTTCTGCGCGCTTCCAGTCATCTGGGAAGGTGCCTGTTTTGAAGGTGTGTTGATGGTGCGTTGTAGTTCGGGTGCGATGGCGGCCGCAGCTCTGTGGTAGATGTGTCAGTCATTCGGATGATGAAGTGTCCCATATGAAATCAGAAATGGACACACTTAAAGCGGTTGGCCTGAAAAGGCCTGAGAAGCAACGCAAATCGTTTCGCACCTTACCAGAGGAGATACTATTCTCAGTGGGTTAAAACCCTTTTCCTTGAATCAGGGAACCTTGAATCAGGGACAACAACAGCAGTGTTCTAATACCCAACAGCGTAGACTACCTAGAAGAAGAGCCTCCCAGCAAACATCTCAAGGTAGAAAGCCTTTCACAGGCACAAAACCCTAAGCTGTTCCTTCCCACTATTCTGTTACCCACTTTGGTGCAGGGAAGCATTTCGAATTTCCTGGCAGAGTGGCAACAAATGACGCCTGGGTACTAAAAATTGTTTCCAGTGGTTACCTTCTCAAGTCCTCCTTCTACGGTACCACCGAAGTTATAACCATCTGAAAAAGTTAAGATTTGAACATCTTACTTCAAAAACATGCGGTGGAAGCCGTTCCGCCCCAACGGAGGGGAACAGGCATTTATTCCTGATATTTTTTGATGCAGCAAAAGGACAAGAATGAATTCAGACCCATCTTTGATCTGAAATACCCCAACAAATGGATTCATCTGGAAGAGTTCAGGATGCTGTCCTTACATCATATCTATCCCCAGCCCCACCAGGGGGACTGGTTGTGCTCCATCGACCTCCAGGATGCTTAATTTTCCATCCCAGTGGCACAAAAACATTGGAAATTCCTGATGTTTGTGGTGGGGCAGGACCATTACCAATTCCGAGTACTACGGTTTGGCCTCAAGTCAGCACCCAGAACTTTCTCGAAAGTCATGGCAGCTGTGGCTGCCCATCTCAGGGAACACCGGGTCTTCGTCTATCCCTATCTAGATGATTGGCTCATAAAGGCATCAACTTTTCAGGAAGCGAAACTCCATTTCAGCTGTGCATGCAACTTCCTATTTCGCTTGGGCCTTCAGATCAATCGTAGCAAACATCATCCATTCCCTGTTCAGCTTGCATTATCTGGGAGCCACCTTTGGCACCATCCATGCAGAAGTATATCCTTCGAAGGAGAGGCACTTATCGATCCTTCAGAAATGTTGCTTTTTTATGAAAGCATCTCATCCCAAGCTGAGGACGGTTTCATCACTCCTCGGTTCGATGGCCACGCATCTTTCTCACTCCGAATGCTCACTTCCACATGCAGCCTCTCTAACAATGCTTAGAGGACCAATGAGATCAGCTAACAAGCAGTTGGGATGACAGGATCCATTTGCCCCGCCATGCGAAGCAGTCCTTCAAATGGTGGTGCTCCTCGACCAATCTGCTTCAAGGAATGCGTTTTCACCAACTGGTTCCTTCTCAGATCATAGGGATGGATGCATCCCTTAAAGGCTGGAGAGGCCACATGGATCATCTACAAAGCTAAGGCAAGTGGTCGCTAAAAGAGATGTGGTATCACATCAACCTCCTCAAACTTCAAGCAGTCCATGTAGCTTTCAAGGCCTTCTTGCCATCGTTCAAGTCACAGATCCTGTTTGTTCAAATGGACAATATCACCACAATATACTACCTCAACAAGCGAAGGGGACGAGGTCCAGAAGCCCAGTCCATGTGCAATTGGTTGATTGGCTGAAACCTACGGATCAGAGCGACTCATTTTCCAGGCGAGCAGAACACACAAGCGAATATCCTCAGCAGAGTTGTGCAAGAAAACCACCGATGGGTCTAGCACAACAACGATGTTTCCTTCGTCTTAGAGCTCTGGGGCACGCCCACCATAGATTTGCTCACCACCGAACAAAATAAAAAATGCCACAACTTCAACTTGAGGTGCTACCAACCAGGGACACTGGGGAATGCGCTATGGATCGACTGGTCCGTCAAATTTCTTCACGCAATTCTACCGATTCCCCTGATCCAGCCAATTCTAATCAAGCTCTTCCACTCCAATGCTACGATGATACTCATAGCGCCTGAGTGACCACATCATTTGTGGCTCATGGACCTGCTTCACCTGTCACAGCGTCCATATCTCAGACTTCCATGCAGACCTGACCCACTGTAAAAATTCGGAGGCCAGATAGTACACCCCAAGCTCTTCTCCTTGTATTTGGCTGCATGGCTCCTGAGCTACTACAATATGGACATTTGATTTTGCCACAAGACTGCATGGAAATCTGGAAAGAGGGCCAAGCGACCATCCACCCGGTCAGTGTATGCCTTAAAGTGGAAGAGGTGTTTCATCTGATGTTCCTCCAAAAGTGCGGCTCCTACAACTTGCCGGGAAGATGTTATTTTTCCATACTTATTATCTTGCAAAATCTGGCCTCCAATTTTCTTCCATCAAAGTTCACTTGGCAGCGCTTACTGCATACAGGAAATATCCTTCACAAACCTATTTTCAAAATCCCCGTCATCAAAGATTTTCTACATGGTTTGAAGACGGTGTTTCATTCTATTAGTCGTCCTTCCCCTCCATGGGAACTTAATGTAGTCCTGTCCGGCCTTATGCAGGACCCATTTGAGCCCTTATACAAGGCATCTCTCCAACACCTCTCTTGGAAAGCAGCTTTCCTTGTAGCAATTACATCAGCACGCAAGGTTAGAGAGCTCCAAGCTTTGTGTTCTCACGATGCTTACACAGTTTTCCGTCCTTCTAAAGTGGTTATGAGAACACACCTAAAATTGCTCCCTAAAGTGGTTTCAGATTTCCATGTTAATCAAACTATTTCATTACCAACATTCTATCAGAACCCATCCACACCAGCCGAGAGAACTCTTCATTCTCTAGATGTACGGAGAGTGTTGAAGTATTATCTCGATAAAACACGCAACATCCACAGATCAGACCAATTATTTGTCAATTATGGTCCGGTCCGCACTTCTCTAGCCACATCTAAACAATCCATTCAAGATGGATTGTTTCTTGCATCCTGTTATGTTATCAGAAAGCTAATAAACTACTTGATGCCAGACCTAAAGCACATTCCACTAGAGTTAAAGCAGCCACTGCTGCCCTAATGCAGCATATTCCAAATATAGAGATTTGCAAGGCAGCTACATGGAGGATTCACATTTTCACCAAACATTACTGCGTAGGTTCTGATGCTATGGTAGAAGCTCACGTACAACAGGCCTCCCTCAGAAATCTATTTCCTTAAAGTGCTGCTACAATTCACTCTCTGTCTTCTCTTCTCCACCGCTATAAGTAGGTATGGGCTTGCTATTCTATTTAGTGCTTATGATTATACATGAAAATGCCCCTAGCAGAGAACTGGAGTTACAGGTAAGAAACTATTCCTTCTCTGTTTGTTGAGATCCTTCATCACTGGTGAAAGTTAAAGGCAGCGCATCATGTTTCATGTTTGGTGGCATTCTATACCTCAATATATGATGGGAGTTGCACACCAGTTTTTTTTACTTCTTCTTTGTTTTAAGGTGTAGTCACTGAGTGTGTGCAATACAGGTTAAGGGAACTGCCTGTTTCCCTAATCTAATACAGATGGAAAAAATTCAGACAACAAATGCCAGAAAAACCTATACGCACAGCTATTGTGTGTTTGACTACATGTGTAAACAACAGTTCAACACAACATTGTATACTCTTTTTCAAAGATACATGCAGGATCAATCATCAGTTTTCAAACCAACAGTTTGTTTAATGAGTTATTCATATATATGTTTAAACATTATATAACAGCAAAAAGCAAAAAGAATAAAGTTAGACAGTGTTCATTACATCACATAAAACTTGTTCAATAACACTGTTTATGTCTTCATCTGTTAGGTCCACAAAAGAAATTGTTCGATGCCCTTTGCATTTCGGGACCAACGGTCCCTTCTTCAGAGGCCACTATTTTTAACAAACAAAAACATCCCAATTAAATTAATGTAATGTTCATTATTTCAAAATGTATACATTTCTCAAGAAGTCAACATGAAGTGCACCAACTCACAAAGCCTCCAACTCTATCCCAAAAGAAACCAACATGAGGTGCAACAACTCACAACACCTCTAACTATATTACGTCAAGCTGGTACACAACCATACTTAAAAATCCTATGATGGAATCCAAAGTAAAAAAACCCTACTGTGCTCATTACTGAATGACCGTCACCCTTGTGAATTTTCACCTATGTCAAACATCTTTTTGTCAGTGCCCATGCCAGTGGAGGGTACTTACGAAAAAATGTGGACCGAAATTGCTGAAACGACAACAATACAAGTTGTGGTCAGCATGGGTAAACCTCAAGTACGTAATACACACATCTCTGTTAATAAAATAATTCATGCGTACCTCAGAAGTAATCCAACCTGCTCGATCTTGTCAATCTTCTCTGTTTTAGCTTTTCAGAACGAAATACGAAACTAATGCTGTTTAAAACCATAACGAACATCATTAATCATCTGCCCAACAAACTGTCACATTACTTGTAGAACTGGTGCCTGAGAGGCTCATACCTGGGGCTCACGCTCAGCTTTATATTCCAAATTCAGGTCGAATGACCCCACTGATGCTCGATGGCATAATTTGCCTCGGGCTTTATTTGTGTAATCGTTGTCTACCCATTGCAGAAATAATAAAAGGACTGCTGGATCGCATAGACATCAGTCTCCAACTGGCGACCATCTTTCAATGCATAGGATACCTCAATAAAAACCAGTTCAACCAGTGTGAATTATGTGCATCACTACTTCTACCCTCTGTTTTGCCGCAAGTTAATACCAAAGTTCAAAAATTGCAGCGGTGCAGCAATATATATCCTCGATATATGAAGCGATGACGACCTACATGACTGCTCTCAATATATGTCAACAAAAAGAGGGACAGATGGGTAAGTTTAACGAGGTCCAGTGTACATACCCTAACGACTAGTAATACAAAAAGAGTACAAAGTTCCTCTGGTCGGAGAAAGATGTAGGTCAGTGAAAAAGGTAATAGTATCAGCGGGGTTGTCATGTGTTACGGAAGGGGGAAACCCTTTGTTGGAACTAGGGCTCTCATACACCCAGCAAGCTAGGTGTCATGCTTCATCATTTGAGCCTGCCCCTCGTCAGGTCGGCGCTGCAATTCCTGACGGGCTCCCAATAATGGGGCTCTTTGGCGGGGATCTTCTGTTCCTGCCGAAGGGTGCTGTGGGGGTAAGGGGCCCTAGAATGTGTAGACGTGGTGAAAGGATAAAATAGGTACTGTTAGTCCACGAAAAGATATATTTAATGAAGTGGTAAACAGCCTAGCTAAAATAAGTGAAAATTGAGATGGGTATAGCTACTAGTGGTTATGACGCTAGTTGTGTATGCCCTACACTCAAGGAGATCAACATGTTTCTTGCCTAGTTAGCCAGAAATTGGTCACGGCAATTCATCAGGATCAAAAAAAACTTAAACTATCTACAACCAAGGTATGTGAATACTACATACCTAAGGGGTGCTCAGAAGTAACCTAGGAAAAAATGGAAAACAGAAAAGAACACATGACAAAATACCACATGATAAATTACACGCACACAACAGAGTAAGCTGCGATCATCAAGAGACTAATGGGGACATGCTCCCAGGTGGGTAATGAAAAGTCAATAGTGACAAGCCAAAATTAAAAGACAGGACTATGGGCGGAGACAAAGGAGGAGGTGAACAACTCACCTCTAGTACTAGCAAGGTAATCTTGCAGCAGTCTCCGGCGGGTGAAAAGGACTCCAACGTGGGTCCTGGGATAAAAACCGGGAAGTGGGATGTTAAAACCTGAAACTACAAAGGCCCGTGTGTGGCGTAGTCATCCCATCAATCCAGAGGAGTGAGAGAAGTTACGGAAGGTAAAGGCAGCCTAGCATTTCATAATGTACTCCCATGGGCGGTCTGGTTTGCTGCCATGGTGGCCCTCATACTCAGGGGCTTAGGCGTATCAACGCACAAATGGTTAGAGAGGTGAAAATCCATAATGTAATGGAAATCTCGTAGACATAGCGGGAACCGCCGTAGCCCCTGGTATCGGATGGGTCAGTGCAGGACGGTGGCGCCCATGGTGTCATTGAAGTTGAGGAGGCGCCAAAAGAACCCTCCGTGTAAAAAGACTCACCTTGGAAAATATGCGGATGTCGGGGAGATGACCAAGTCCGTTACACTCACCTGCGTCGTTCGACGCTCGTGCTGAAAGACCTACCCCTGCCGCTGGACCTGGGATGGGTACCGGAGAGGGTGAGTGTGAGATAGATAAGGACCCCGGAAGACGCTAATGGCGTCACGTGACCTCGGGTGCCCCAACCCCATTGGTGGAGAAATCAGCTAAAGTGCGGCCATGTTGGAACGGGCAGCGCATCTGACTAACAGTATCCGGTTCATACCCGTGACCGCGGGAAATAGTCCCCCATTGGTTGAGGTTTGTGAGGAACGGGTAGCCATGATGGAGCAGGCAGGCGAAGTGGGAGGTATGTCGGAAGTGATGGACAAACCAGCGCCCCAAAGGATTGTGTTGGCGAGGGCAGTCGCAATGACCATGTAGCAGTATCATGGTAATACTGGATCTACGGGGATATGGTCCGTGAGTAGAAATCCAGTACCAAAGCGGTAATAATCCGCTAGGAAAACAGACACAAAACACGGAAGGGAGGGTGACAGATTAAAAAATTAAAATAATAATAAAATACAGTTGTTATATCTATGCAGTACAGTTGGAAAGTAATACCAGAGAGATCTATATGACATCTGGTCTATTTATGGGGGATGTACCAATGTCCCCACAGCCAAGAGGGAGTGGTCAGGGGCAAAGGTCCCATAATCTATCTGAACGGTCGTGTGGGATGTAAAACACACATGGCATTAGAGGGGGCTCAAGCCTTAGTAAGGAGATTACTCAACCAGTGAGTGCGGACCATGGGATGTCATCATTCAAACCAGTCAGATGTGAAGATAACCTAAGGACCCATCTTTGTTCTAGTTTGAACAATGCATTCTGAGAGATCTGAGGATGTGCTTCTAAGACCACCCAGCTGATGGTGTCTGTTTGGTGTTGCATTTCTTTGAAATGAGTGTAAAGTTTGGTAGTCACTCTCTGACATCGTATGTTGCTCTTGTGTTCCATTATCCTAGTCTTGACCATGCGGGTGGTCATGCCTATGTAAACCAACTCGCAGGGACATCTGATCATGTATATGCAGTTTTTTGTATTACAATTGGTATGTCTGCTCAATGTCCAATGGAAATCATTATTAAAAGTGATGTTCTTACAGGTGCTGGTCAATTTGCATACTACACAGGAGCCACAGGGGAAATGGCCCCTGACGGATGGTAGCTCCCATATTGTCCTTTGTGAACCGATGGTACTCAATCTAGGTCTAGTGTGAACCAATAGGTCTTTGATGTTCTGTGTGCGTTTGTAGGCAAATCTAGGTTTGGGTATGTTGAGATTACCCGTGTCAAGAATCCCCCAGTTTTTCAAGATGATCTTTCTAATCCTACTTGAATCAGGTGTGAAGGAAGTGACACAGGTCAAGATGTCAGTTTCAGGTTTGGTGTGTGTTTCTAGTAGTGTCTCACGTGGGTTATTCTTAGCCCTTTTCATAGAGTTGTGGACACACCTAGTGGGATAGCCCCTGGCCATCAGGTTAGTTGATAGTATTTTAGCTTCTGTGTTGTAGTCCGACACCATAGTGCAATTGCGTCTAATGCGTAGGAATTGCCCGAAGGGCAAGTTATCCCTAAGTGTTTTGGGATGGTGACTGTCATACCGCAGAAGACTATTGCGGTCAGTGGGTTTTTTGTACAGTGTGGTTGTGAGGGTGCCATTGAGTAGAGTGATATTCAAGTCCAGGAACGGGACCGAGTGCTCTGATATAGTGTGAGAGAATCTGAGGAACTCATTTTGCTCATTGATCCATTGTATGAAATTCACACAATCAGTGTGTGTACCGTGCCAAAAAACGAGTATATCGTCTATAAATCGTTTCCAAAGGGCGATGTTGTCAAGGAACGGATTTGCAGTACTTAAGATCACATTTTTCTCAAAATCTGCCATATAGAGACACGCTACACTGGGAGCAAAGGTACTACCCATAGATGTGCCTTGGCTCTGATGGTACAGTTGTCTATTGAATTCAAAAAAATTCTCAGCTAAAGCCAAGGTAGCACAATCAACAATGAATGTGACTGGTGTAGGTGACGACCAAACGTGGAGGCCCTCTACACTAACATCCCCCAGAGGGCTACGCTGGCAGTCATTGAGTCAACACTACGGGCACTCGATTGGTCGTCACCTACACCAGTCACATTCATTGTTGATTGTGCTACCTTGGCTTTAACTGAGAATTTTTTTGAATTCAATAGACAACTGTACCATCAGAGCCAAGGTACATCTATGGGTAGTACCTTTGCTCCCAGTGTAGCGTGTCTCTATATGGCAGATTTTGAGAAAAATGTGATCTTAAGTACTGCAAATCCATTCCTTGACAACATCGCCCTTTGGAAACGATTTATAGACGATATACTCGTTTTTTGGCACGGTACACACACTGATTGTGTGAATTTCATACAATGGATCAATGAGCAAAATGAGTTCCTCAGATTCTCTCACACTATATCAGAGCACTCGGTCCCGTTCCTGGACTTGAATATCACTCTACTCAATGGCACCCTCACAACCACACTGTACAAAAAACCCACTGACCGCAATAGTCTTCTGCGGTATGACAGTCACCATCCCAAAACACTTAGGGATAACTTGCCCTTCGGGCAATTCCTACGCATTAGACGCAATTACACTATGGTGTCGGACTACAACACAGAAGCTAAAATACTATCAACTAACCTGATGGCCAGGGGCTATCCCACTAGGTGTGTCCACAACTCTATGAAAAGGGCTAAGAATAACCCACGTGAGACACTACTAGAAACACACACCAAACCTGAAACTGACATCTTGACCTGTGTCACTTCCTTCACACCTGATTCAAGTAGGATTAGAAAGATCATCTTGAAAAACTGGGGGATTCTTGACACGGGTAATCTCAACATACCCAAACCTAGATTTGCCTACAAACGCACACAGAACATCAAAGACCTATTGGTTCACACTAGACCTAAATTGAGTACCATCGGTTCACAAAGGACAATATGAGAGCTACCACCCGTCAGGGGCCATTTCCCCTGTGGCTCCTGTGTAGTATGCAAATTGACCAGCACCTGTAAGAACATCACTTTTAAGAATGATTTCCATTGGACATTGAGCAGACATACCAATTGTAATACAAAAAACTGCATATACATGATCAGATGTCCCTGCGAGTTGGTTTACATAGGCATGACCACCCGCATGGTCAAGACTAGGATAATGGAACACAAGAGCAACATACGATGTCAGAGAGTGACTACCAAACTTTACACTCATTTCAAAGAAATGCAACACCAAACAGACACCATCAGCTGGGTGGTCTTAGAAGCACATCCTCAGATCTCTCAGAATGCATTGTTCAAACTAGAACAAAGATGGGTCCTTAGGTTATCTTCACATCTGACTGGTTTGAATGATGACATCCCATGGTCCGCACTCACTGGTTGAGTAATCTCCTTACTAAGGCTTGAGCCCCCTCTAATGCCATGTGTGTTTTACATCCCACACGACCGTTCAGATAGATTATGGGACCTTTGCCCCTGACCACTCCCTCTTGGCTGTGGGGACATTGGTACATCCCCCATAAATAGACCAGATGTCATATAGATCTCTCTGGTATTACTTTCCAACTGTACTGCATAGATATAACAACTGTATTTTATTATTATTTTAATTTTTTAATCTGTCACCCTCCCTTCCGTGTTTTGTGTCTGTTTTCCTAGCGGATTATTACCGCTTTGGTACTGGATTTCTACTCACGGACCATATCCCCGTAGATCCAGTATTACCATGATACTGCTACATGGTCATTGCGACTGCCCTCGCCAACACAATCCTTTGGGGCGCTGGTTTGTCCATCACTTCCGACATACCTCCCACTTCGCCTGCCTGCTCCATCATGGCTACCCGTTCCTCACAAACCTCAACGAATGGGGGACTATTTCCCGCGGTCACGGGTATGAACCGGATACTGTTAGTCAGATGCGCTGCCCGTTCCAACATGGCCACACTTTAGCTGATTTCTCCACCAATGGGGTTGGGGCACCCGAGGTCACGTGACGCCATTAGCGTCTTCCGGGGTCCTTATCTATCTCACACTCACCCTCTCCGGTACCCATCCCAGGTCCGGCGGCAGGGGTAGGTCTTTCAGCACGAGCGTCGAACGACGCAGGTGAGTGTAACGGACTTGGTCATCTCCCCGACATCCGCATATTTTCCAAGGTGAGTCTTTTTACACGGAGGGTTCTTTTGGCGCCTCCTCAACTTCAATGACACCATGGGCGCCACCGTCCTGCACTGACCCATCTGCTACCAGGGGCTACGGCGGTTCCCGCTATGTCTACGAGATTTCCATTACATTATGGATTTTCACCTCTCTAACCATTTGTGCGTTGATACGCCTGAGCCCCTGAGTATGAGGGCCACCATGGCTGCACACCAGACCGCCCATGGGAGTACATTATGAAATGCTAGGCTGCCTTTACCTTCCGTAACTTCTCTCACTCCTCTGGATTGATGAGATGACTACGCCACACACGGGCCTTTGTAGTTTCAGGTTTTAACATCCCACTTCCCGGTTTTTATCCCAGGACCCACGTTGGAGTCCTTTTCACCCGCCGGAGAGTGCTGCAAGATTACCTTGCTAGTACTAGAGGTGAGTTGTTCACCTCCTCCTTTGTCTCCGCCCATAGTCCTGTCTTTTAATTTTGGCTTGTCACTATTGACTTTTCATTACCCACCTGGGAGCATGTCCCCATTAGTCTCTTGATGATCGCAGCTTACTCTGTTGTGTGCGTGTAATTTATCATGTGGTATTTTGTCATGTGTTCTTTTCTGTTTTCCATTTTTTCCTAGGTTACTTCTGAGCACCCCTTAGGTATGTAGTATCCACATACCTTGGTTGTAGATAGTTTAAGTTTTTTTTGATCCTGATGAATTGCCGTGACCAATTTCTGGCTAACTAGGCAAGAAACATGTTGATCTCCTTGAGTGTAGGGCATACACAACTAGCGTCATAACCACTAGTAGCTATACCCACCTCAATTTTCACTTATTTTAGCTAGGCTCTTTACCACTTCATTAAATATATCTTTTCGTGGACTAACAGTACCTATTTTATCCTTTCACCACGTCTACACATTCTAGGGCCCCTTACCCCCACAGCACCCTTCGGCAGGAACAGAAGATCCCCGCCAAAGAGCCCCATTATTGGGAGCCCGTCAGGAATTGCAGCGCCGACCTGACGAGGGGCAGGCTCAAATGATGAAGCATGACACCTAGCTTGCTGGGTGTGTGAGAGCCCTAGTTCCAACAAAGGGTTTCCCCCTTCCGTAACACATGACAACCCCGCTGATACTATTACCTTTTTCACTGACCTACATCTTTCTCCGACCAGAGGAACTTTGTACTCTTTTTGTATTACTGCTCTCAATATATGCAAAAACCGGCAGCCATCTTTGACGCTCAGTGCCCCAAATTATAACGAAGATACATTCAAATGGTAACCACGATGGGTTAGACATGACATAACATGGCTAAGAACTTTTACAAACAGTTTTTTTGGAACATATACTAAACAATACCATCCATGTCACAGATAACCCAATGACAATCCATAATACATTAATCTGTGTGTGTTCCTGACTTCGATGTTACGATGTAGTGCTGATATTTTGGATATTATGCGGACGCAGTCTATCATGTTTATTTATGGAGAGTCTAGGTGCTTGGAACTCAGGTTAATCTATAAGAATCAGCTAATTTCTAGTTTGTCATTGAGACCAAACAACATGAATGAATAAATGAACAAATGAATGAATTTTTCTTTATTTGTGTGGTTAATAAAAACCATTATAAAAACAACATATGTATGTAAAAATGGAGGGAAAGCAGATTTTTAGAAATTTAAAAAAAGAAAAATGAATAAATATATATACACAACATATTTGTAAAACCTCCTTTGCGGTCGTTAGTTAAAACAATGAGAGTAATAACAGTCTTTTAGGCATGACGAATCAGTCCTTCGGTGGTGGCCAGACTAAGTAGGCTCCCCCAAGCTTTAAGAGCCACCCGGGTGTTTGACACAGTCGGCCTGTAGGAACTTATCCATCAATGCTGTGCAGGTGTAATGAATAAATTTAGCAAAATTGGCCATATGCTTCACAGTGTCCAACGTATTAAGCTGTTGGACTGCCTTGTTTGCTGTACGCGTGCCCAGTTGAAAGAGAATGGGCTTAAGGTGGATTCGGCGAGCTAGCCGCAAGGCAGGACAGTAAAGTAGAATGTGAGCCAGAGACTCTTGTTTATATTTGCAGAGACGACACGCCGTGATGACCGGCCTTACTTTCACAGTTGGATACATTCTTTTAAGGGGAGAGGATGTAGTCTGACTGCAAGAATCCTATGTGGGGCTAGTTTCCCCACAGGCTGCGTGAGATGTTGTTTAAGGCCGGGTGGTGTGTGGAGTGAGCTTTGGGTCTCATGGAAGCCTCTGGCTGCCAGTGCTTCAATGTCCAACATGCAAGAACGTGATCGTACTTGCTTTTTTATTACTGTTTTGATGGTAGCATACTTAATTATGCTAGAGTCCCAATTCTCTGTGGCTAGTTGCAAGAGTTATTTGGCAGAGGCGAGACTGGTAGACCAGGGATTGCCAGGATGTCGGAAGATGTAATTTATAACAACCTTCATCGAGTTCTCTGGTGCCGCGGTTGTTAGATAAAAGTATTGCACTAGAGCCGCCAATTCTTTTAATATTTGTTGGTTAAGGTTAGATTCCAGGCGAATTAAAGTATTCCTGGTGCTGGCTGGTTGACAAAATAACTTTTTGTAAGCTGCACAATGTACTTTTTCCAAATCCTGTGCAAATTTATCTGGAATCGCCTGTTGCGCGTAGTTGAGGGACGGTAGTAGTTTCGCCCTCAGCACTCTTTGAATGGCCATTGTTGTAGGACTGTCTAAGACAGCATAAAGTTTGCAAAGAGCATAGGTGACCATTTTTCCTTTCTGCTGCAGTTTGTGAAGGTGGATCCGTGAGCGGCCCGTTGCACTGATCCAGGCCTCAAGATAATTGTAAGATTGTACACAGTTCAAAGTTAACGGCCCCAACCTCCACTTTGCCATTTTTTTTTCAGATGGTGGCCAAAGATCACTACCTTGGACTTGGTTGGGTTAGAGACCAAACAACATCATTGTGTTAAATTACTGGATCCAGAAAATTTCTCTTTGTAATAAGGTTTTATTGGGATCTGCCGTTGAGTTGAGCATAACATTTTCTAAGCCCAGAAATCATAATTGAGCAGTGTTATGGCATTCATTCATCCAATGAACCACTCGGCTGGAATTCATGTTCTTATTTCGAATAGTACTTTTATGTTCAGAAATCCGTATTTTCAATTTTTTTCTGTCTTACCTATTTATAGTAAGCCACAAGGGCAATTGATACAATATATGACATTGGAAGAATTTCAATCTGCCGAATGCTTCATGGTTACTGTTTCACCCATCTGTGGATGAGTAATATTCTTTCCAGTTATTACATTATTACAGTGAACACAGTTTTGACATTGCTCATACCTTTAAAATTTGGGTTCATGGTGTTGTCCCTTGTCAACAGCAATTTCTTAATATTTCTTGTCCAAGTGTATGCAAACACTGGCCACTCATTGAATAAATTCCTGAACTCAGGCTCAGTTTGTAGAAGTTCCCAACGCTTTAACAATTTGTTCGTGCAAATCAGCGTGACATCCATGGGCTTTGTGGGTGCTCCAGTTTACGCACATATTTTCATGACAAAGTTGAATCAGAGCACATCTTTTCCGCTGAAGATTGGAACAACCATCTTGTTAGCTATTACAGATACATTGATTATATTTTCCTAATTTGGAGTCACACAGAGCAAGCCCTACTGGAAAACATAGCTAAATTAAACGCTAAAAACTAGAAAATCAAATTCACACACACCATCAATAAAGCTAGCATCTCGTTTTTGGGTGTAAGTATTGAAATATGCAAAACTTAAATCATGACTAGCGCATTTACGAAACCCACAGACGGAAATAATGCTTTGAATTTCCAACGTTTTCATTCCCCGTCATTATTTAAGAATTTACCCTTTTCAAAGATGATGAGAGTCAAAAGGATATTGTCAAAGAAAGAATTATGTGATGAAGCCATCACCAAAATAAGGTTAAGGTACCTATGGCGAGGCTACCCAGAATCAACAGTGAAGAAAGCTGAAGAACGGATTGGACTAAAAGAACGTCAGGAGTTACTCAAAAAACTGTTGAAACCTTAAAAACAAAAAATGGTGTTTGTATCCAAATTTTCCACACAATCAGGACACATTAAAAAATCATATTAAAGCGTTTGAACTTCTACAAACTGAGCCTGAGTTCAGGAATTTATTCAATGAGCGACTAGTGTTTGCATACACCCGGACTAGAAATATTAAGCAGTTGCTGTCGACAAGGGACAACACCATGAACCGAAATCTGAAAGGTATGAGGCAATGTCAAAACTGTGTTCACTGAACAATGTAATAACTGGAAAGACTATTACTCATCCGCGAATAGATGAAACAGTAACCCTGAAGCATTCGGCAGATTGTAATTCTTCAATGTTATATATTGTATCAAATGCCCTTGTGGCTTACTATATATAGGCAAGGCTGAAAGAAAATTGAAAATACGGATTTCCGAACATAAAGGTACTATTCAAAATAAGAACATGAATTCAAACCTATCGGTTCATTGGATGAATGAACGCCATAACATTGCTCAATTGCGATTTCTGGTCTTGGAAAATGCTATGCTCAAATCAACAGCAGATCAAAATAAAGTCTTATTACAAAGAGAAGTTTTCTTGATCAAGAAATTTAACACAATGAAGCCGTTTGGTCTCAAAGATAAACTTGAAATGAGCTGTTTCTTATAGGTTATCCTGACTTCCAAGCACCTAGACTTTCCACAAATAAACATGATATACTGTGTCCATAATATCCAGCATATCAGCACCACATCGTAACATCAAAGTCAGGAACACACACAGATTAATTTATTATGTATTGTCATTGGGCTATCTGTGATATAAATGGTATTGCTAAATATGTTCCAAAGAAACTGTTTGTAAAAGTTCTTAGCCATGTTATGTCAGGTCTAAACCATGGGGTTTACCAATTGAATGTATCTTCGTTATAATTTGAAATGACAGAGAAGAGATCTGCATGTGTCGTTTACTTATGTCGATGGCTGCCGTTTCCACTTAGAGAACCCATGTCATGGGACATTAAACGTCAAAGATGGCCGTCTGTTTTTCATATATTGAGAGTAGTCATTTATGTCGGCATCGCTCCATATATCAAGGAACTATCGTTGCTGCACCACTGCGGTTTTTGATCTTTGGGATTAACTTGTGGCAAAACAGAGGGTAGAAGTAGTGATGCACATAATTCACATTGGTTAAGCTAGTTTTTATCGAGGTATAGTATGCATTGTGAGATGGCCGCCGGTTGGAGACTGATGTCTATGCGATCCAGCAGTTCTTCAATTATTTCTGCAAAGGGTAGACGCCGATTACACGAATAAAGCCCGAGGCAAATTATGCCATCGAGTATCCGTTATAGTGGAGTCATTCAACCAGAGTTTGGAATATAAAGCTGAATGTGAGCCCCCAGGTACAAGCCTGTCAGGCACCAGTTCTATAAGTCATGTGACAATTTGTTGAGCAGATGATTAATGATGTTCGTTATGGTTTTAGGCAGCATCAGTTTGGTGTTTCGTTTTGAAAAGCTAAAACCGAAAAGATTGACAAGCTCAAGCAGGTTGGATTACTTCTGAGGTACGCACTGAATATTTTATTAACAGAGTCCTGTGTATTCGTACTTGAGGTTTATCCATGCTGACCACAACTTGTATTGTTGTCATTTCAGGAATTTCGGTCCACATTTTTTTGTAAGTACCCTCTACTGGCAGAGGCACTGGCAAAAAGATGTATGACATCGGTGAAAAATTACAAGGGTGTGGGTCATTGAGTAATGAGCACAGTAGGGGTTTTTCACTTTGCATTCCCTCAGAAGATTTTAAGTATGGTTGTGAACCAGCTTCACATGATATAGTTCGAAGTGTTCTGAGTTGTTGCCCCGTATGTTGGTTTCTTCTGCGATATAGTTGGAGGTTTTGTGAGTTGTTGCACCTCATGTTGGTTTCTTGAGAAATGTATACATTTTTAAATGAGGAGCATTTCATTTATTTAATTGGGATGTCTTTGGTTTTTGAAAATAGTGTCCCCTGAAGAAGGGACCGTTGGTCCCGAAATGCATAGGGCATCGAACAATTTCTGTTGTGGCCCTCACGGATGAAGACATAAACACTGTTATTGAACAAGTTTTATGTGATGTAAAGAACACTGCCTAATTTTATACTTTTTGCTTTTTGCTGTTATATAATGTTAAACACATATATATTAATAACTCATTAAACAAACTTTTGGTTTGAAAACTGATGATTGATGCTGCATGTATCTTTGAAAAGGAGTATACAATGTTGTGTTGTTTACACATGTAGTCAAACACACAATAGTTGTGCATATAGGTTTTTCTGGCATTTTTTGTCTGGAAATTTTACATCTGCATTCTATTTCTGCCGTGGTCCAACGGTATCTACTTATCTCTTAAATAGCTCTTGTACACAGTCTTAAAACTAGCAATTGTTCTAGTTTGGTTGGCCGAGGAATAGCAAAATATTGTGATTTCTCAGTACCTGATTGATCAATTTTTAAGACTTAAGGTAGGTAAGGTAGCATCACTATAAACTTGATAGAGATGGTTGATGACACTATAAATCTCAAACCTCAACTGGCTTTTCAAATCCTTACAGACGGTGACAGATGCTGCAGTGATATGTGTTCCTACCGAGCAAATCAATCCTTTACACTGTTGGAAAAATCAAAGGGCCTTTGTGTCATAGGGTTACTTAATTCACTGTGGGTTTGATTTTGTATGGCTGGTAAACAGCCAGCTGAACGTCCATACTCAGTAGGTTATGGTGTTTCAGTTAGATCGCTAAATTCCCACACCAGTTATGGTATATCTGTCTTTTGTGAATGACACAAGAAAATAAGGAAGCTCTGTAACTTCTTCCAAAGCTCAACAGTTGACTATTTGGAAACCAGATATCAGTGCACATTGGTTCTCGCTAAAAATAACACATCATAAACATGTAACATAGCATGTATCTGTGTATATCTATATTGGAAACATTCTATATAATAGATATTTTGATGCAACCTTATAAGAAGGTCAAGTTGTTGCACCTTTTAAAATGGTGAATGATGCTACAGTCTTTTCCAGTAGGACACAGTTGCCATTATAAGATGGCAATAAAAAGTACACAAATGGATTGTCAGCCTCTCAGTGCTTTAAAATAATTCTAAAAAGTAATTAGGAGCAAAGTCACTTTGTCGTTTGAATGGTGTTGATGTGAACACATGCCTACATTTGCTTCCATCTTTCAGGATAGTATTAAAGTCAGCCGTATCCTGAGATGGTTGAGTATAACATTTTTTTCCTACTAGCCAAATACAAAAATAAGAGAAACAGTGAGTTTAAAGGCCACTGGCAATGAGACTGCTCAACACACAGTCTGTATTCGTGGATATGAGCTGTATGACTACAAAATTGTTACACAATAGGAAGTCGGATCTATTCTGTAAAATTTGAAACTCTAAACTCTAAAGTAATCAGATTCTGATTGATATCTCTACCTTCAAATTCCTCCCCTTTTGAATATTCCCAGACAAGAGACTGGATCTGGAAAGTTTGCAGTACCTCCCCACCCCAGAACATGGCACTGGCCCCATCGTGGCATCAGTTTTAGTGTGGATGTAATTATCACTGGAGCCATATAGCACTACCCAGATGCCCTGATATCAGTTTCTTTTTTTCTGCACCATTTGACACAGATCTGGAGTTGATGTCTGTGAATTTCTTTACAAAATTACTCTACTTTTTGCAATGCTTATGTGTCCACCTGCAACTCTTGAAAAATCAGTCTCTAAGCACTGTTGCCTCATCTCAACTCCACAGCTTCTCTGCTGTTTAACTTGGACTTTTTTGTTAACTGGCTCAAGTTGCACCTAGAGCCCTTTAGGCTCTTCTTGTGCATACAGGCAGTAATAAACATAACATCCCTATGAGGTTTTCCTCCTCCCCACAGGATCCAAGACATTTGAGGTGTGATTCCTATGTTTCAGAATTAAGCTCAGGCGCCAGTTATGATGGTTTTCTCATGCTTGTTCTGCTGATGTCCTGCATTCTACTGGTCCCCCATGCATGCAAGCATGAGGGTTCTGCAGTGGTACTTCTGTCTGCAGTGGGACTACATAGGAGCAATCTGTCGGACATCAGAATTCCACCATGCACTGCAATATCAGTAGAGGAGAACCCGTTGTAAGGTATATCCTTTTGCCCCAACCAATGGTGTCCACATGAGTGTTGGAGCACATCCACCTTAGGGTGGGTGTGCAACTGGAGGAACCGGACCTCAGATCCTCTAGTCTTTGGAAGAGCATGTGGTACATATTAACTTGCTCGAGCTAAAAGTTGCCCTCCCTTTGTGTCCGTTCTGTCCAAATCATGACAGACATCATGACCATTATATGATATTTTAACAAACAGGAAGGCATGGGGAAGCTCTGAGACTGTAGGCCTGGACACATGCCAGTGCGATCTGGCTAGCTGCCAACCATCTAGCCGGCTCCCTGTACAGCCAAATCGACGGCCTGAGTCAGTATAATCTTATGAACATAAGTGTCAAATTCATCCGAGTCAGTTCAGGACATCTTCCCTCAGTGGAGTTTCCCTCAGATTGACCTCTTTCTCATTCGCTAGAATGCTCACTGCCCACAGTTTCTGTCGTTGGAACGTTGGATGATGTGTTACAGTTAATATGTTATTTTCTGCTTCACTATGCATTTCCTGGATACCCTCAATTCCTCGAGTGTTAAGAAATGTGCACCAAGACAAGACCTGGCCAAAGAGGGTGTGCTATGCAGACCTCCTGTAACTATTCTTGTGCTCCCTGCTCCAGTTACCTCACAGTCCACCAAACCCAGTCGATGTGGCAGGTTCTGAACCCCAGCCTCCAGTGCCTTCCCCTTCATGCCTGTAGATTGAGAATTAACAGCTGAGTTCCTTTCACCTCGTTGATGTTTCCTGTCTGCTTGTCACCGTTCCATGAAGACGATTTATACCAGACAGTGGAACTGCTTTGTTTCCTGGTGTGCAAACCAGAGTGTGGATCCTTTGAAGGCACACTGTTTGGATGTTTTACTTGTTCCCTTCTTCTTGTGTCATGGCCCAATGTGACCTCAATTTGGTTTAAATGTTTCTGATGGATGCCCCTGTTAGAACGCTCAACAGCTGCCAATTGTGGCTGTTGACTCTCAAGATTGCGTTCCTGGTGGGCATCACTTCAGCATGAAGTGCCATTGAGCTGCAGGCACTGTTTGTCCGTCCACCCTTTAGGTGTTTTTACTTGGACAGACTGGTCTTCAGGACCAAAGCAGCTTTACTGCCCAAGGTGGTAATGCAATTTCATATGAGGAAGTCCATTACTCTACCACATTTTTCCCTCCACTCCATCCCACCAAAGAGGAGGAACAGTTACACTAGCTAGTCCCTTGTAGGGCAGTTTGCTTTTACATTCATCAGACAAAAGAGTTTAGATCAGTCGATCATGCCTTTGTTGGATATGTGGGCAGCAAGAATGGCAGTGTGGCGCAGAAGAGGACTCTGTCACAATGGATCATCCCCTGCATTGAGACTGGCTGTGAACTTGCTAAAACAGAACCACTAGAGGGAAGCCATGCTCAATCCACCAGAGCAAAGGCAAGGACCTTGGAACTGACCAGGAGACTTCTCATTGTGGAGATTTGTTGTGTGGCAACGTGGACTTCCCTTCACACTTTCTTGAAGCATTGTCGTTTGGTTTCAGAAGTGAGAGGTGATAGCCATTTCACTTGTTCCATGCTGTAAGATTTCCTAGACTGAACACTCATTCATACTCCCCACCTAGGACAAGGTACTGCTGTGGTATATATTCAAAAGGTAAGGAGTTTGTAGGTACAAGTATCCATCAGGAGAAAAATGTACTTACCTTTGGTAACAGTCTGTCTGGTAGATGAAGAATTTTCTTGTGGATCGCTTACTGATTCAATTCACCTCCCTATTCAGAATAATGGTCATAGACTTCTGAGATAACAGGGTTCCAAGTTTAATTTTTTGGGCTCTGCACATTTGATCTGATGCTATCCTTATCTCTGCCTCGAAGGGTGCAAAGAAATGGGCAAGAAACTGATATCAGGGCAGCACGGTGACCTAAACAGCTCCAGTGATATCATATCCACATTGCAACCAATGTCAAGATGGAGCCAGTACCACCTTCTGGTGGAGAGAGCTGTTGCAAAGTTTGTGGCTCCAATCTGGCACCTGGTTGTATTCAAAATGTGAGAAATCTGCAGGTAGATAGAGTGTCCACCAGAATGATCATTACAAAAGGTAAGCAACTTTTTCATATGCTCAGAAACTGTATTGCCTGTTACCGCCATCTTTATGCTGCTTCATATCACGATTAGGCCTAGATTTTATGAAACCAGCTTGCTTAGTTGTCCTTTCTGTTGAGGAAGCCAGATCTGAGTCAGAAGGAGTGTAAAAATGACTGCCCCATTTCCTATGTACAGCTGTTATTGAAGACTCTTGAGAGGGGCTTGAAAATATATCTACAGATGTTCTTGGAATCCTGTCAGTGAGTGTGATGGTGTCAAAATAGGTGGATTGCTGAATCTTACTCCTCTTATCTACAGTGGGCAGGATGGCCTCGATGAAGATGGTGGTTTTGCCCAAGGACCTTAACCTCGTGCAAAACATTCCTGTACATCTGCCTTGTTACTAATTCACCGACCTTATGATCACTCCTTATGTGGCTGGTTTTTGTAGGTAAGCTCCCCCATATTAATTGGGAGACACTGACTCTCCCCACAGAGAAGAAAGACTGAGAGTAACTGATTTTGAACTGTGCTACTACTGCACATTGTGCACACTATCGGTTCTATCCCCCAGCCAAGGTCTCATACACAAAGTAGTGGAAGCAGATATTTCTTCTTCACGCCCACTTACAATGGCACTAAGCACACAAAACATCCACCGCCACTCCCAAACTCCTCTTGGAACAGGCTGAGCAGGAACACAGGAAGCAGTGCTCTATACTGCCCTAATCTGCTGCTGCTAAGGAACCCTGGTCCTCTGCACACTCTCGAACTCAAGGCAGATGCGCAGCTGCTAATGGTAGGAATGCAGACAATGAGTAATGTCTTCCAGAATCATCTCTTTATTATACAATCGGGTGCATTGCAGACCAAGAGGAAATAACACCTTAATATATATGCTTTACCTGCAGCTGCAAACCACACTGAAAACTGGATATGAAACATTCCCAGAGACACCAAAAGCTCTGTTGTTATTATTGCATCTGAAAATCAACCCAACCCGTAGAGCAGTGGTCTTCAAACTTTTTGATGCCGAGACCCCCCCATCAACATTTTTTAGGCATAAGGACCCAACAAAAATTTCTAAATCCTGGTACTCTGTATCATTGACAACCATAAATGTTTACCAGAGAAACGGTCAATCTGTGGTTGCACCTCCTTAGTACCAGTTTATCACCCAAATATAGCAATAAGCAACAAAAAGGTGACCAGCACAGCTCTACAAATGGCCTTCTACTAAGCGTCAACACCTGTTGCTGCTTTTTATTAACTTTTGAACCTTTTGAATAAATACGTATTTTTTGGTTAAAATCAGCAGATTATGTGGCAGATGGTGGATTATGTGGCAAATGCGACAAATCTATAATCATGCTTAAAATCTCTGCAGCCTCACAATCACATAATTCCAGTGGCCCTTGGTATAATAGCTGTAATGCACGGGCTGCAACTTTATTGCACGGCATTAGAGGAAAAGCATATTATATTTCAGGGGATGCTGACAGCTTGGCATTTACAGCTGCATGTAACTGGAGGTGGCTGAACATCATTCATCATATTTAAAACGTACATATATTTTTTAGGTCTTTCACCATCCGGTAGCTACATATAAAATAACAGGCAGCTTCAATGAATAATAGATACATTTAAAAAAATTGTTACTCAGTGGGACATGCCTTTATTTTATATTTGCATTGCACACAGTATAAGATAGGCTGCTACAAAATGCGCAAAATGTTTTATGATAAAATGGTGCTTCCAAAATATATGGGCTGCTTTCAAAATATATAATATATATAATATATAATATATAAGCCCCTTGCGCTGAATAATTTTTTATGGCGCTCTGGTTGCGCAGACGCATATCTATGAGGCCACGCAAAGTCATTTTGTGTGGCGTTTCATGGACTCTAACATATGGTGTAAGGCAACGCTGCGCAAGTTGATGGGTTGCCTTACACTGCGTCAGGGGGATGGGGGCGTTCCATGGGCGTTGCGGTGGGTTCTGTAAACCTGAGGATGCGTCAAAACTGTATGCTGCCCCCGGAGATGCGTAATGAGGAGAAATATCTATTTCTCCTCAATTGTTTCCTCTTTCTTTGTGTGGCACACATAGAAAGAGGAAAAAGCCTCCATGAGTTTTTGTTGCGCAGAAAGGCGTGCCTTCTTACACAAAAACAATCCTGCAAGCAATGCAGACACCCTTGCACCATGGTGCAAGGCTGCCTGCGTTGGCGCCATGCACCAAATTGTGTGCAGCCAGAAAGGAAAGGAATGCACTGTATTTTAAAAATACAGTCCGATCCTGCCCTTTTGAATTGGCATAGGGCAGCGCAGCAAAAATACTTGCGGAGCTGCCCTACACCATTTCATTTTAAATGAGTCCCATAGATTTTAGGAATATCTAGACGCTATGTAATGCATTTTTTTTTTAAACATAACTGTCCCTTCAACACATTCTCAGGGATAGTAAAAGCTATCTAAATTCATTGACAATTAAAAGCAAGCACTTCACAGCTCAGTTAACTCTGTGCACTACCACTCCAAAAGTTTCAAGTGATTCAATAAATGAACTTCAACAGCACTCTCCTTTCCTGAGAAATCAAAGCCAGGCAGACAGTTAAACACACCTTTCTGCCAGTGTACTGCTGGCCTGAAAGAAATGCAAATGTGCACAACGAGTTAATCTGCAAATGTAAAGGATTTGCAGATTAACTCGTTGTGCATTTCTTTCAGGCCAGCAGTACACTGGCAGAAAGGTGAGTTTAACTGTCTGCCTGGTTACAGTTTCCCAGCATGGCAGAGTCCCTGAATACCACTCCAGGGAAGGCATTTTAACGACCATGTCTGGAACGTTTTCTTTTAGCAAAGGAAGAGCGCGACCCCCTTCCCATGACTCCACGGCCCCCCTGGGGGTCGCGCCCCACAGATTGAAGACCACTGCCGTAGAGGTTCTTGTCTCGACTATATACTATTGCGCAAGCTCAGGATAAGAATGGTAACTTAAAAACTAGGGCAAAATGGGACAGGGACCTAGGACTCCCAGTTACCAATGTTCAGTGGACATATTGTTGTGCTCAAACAAGCAGTGTATCCCTTAAAAGAAAACACATGGTGATACATTTAAAATGTTTACAAAAAGTCTGCAACACACCCAAGAGTTGGCTGATAGCGGGCTCCGTGGGGATGTGCAATGCAATCTCTATTCCTTCATGTACCTTGCAGTGCCCTAATATAATGGCATATTGGACTCTGTGTTCCACAACCTGTTGAAAATGGTTGGGATTGACCTGCTCCCCACCTTGCTGCAGGTGCTGCTTAATTGTGTACATGAACTGCCAGCGACGCTGGGCAGATACATCACTATTACCCTGCTGCTGGCTTCAAAGCGATTACTCCACACTAGAGCTGTGGGCTGGTTTCTTCCACCTCTTCCTGGCTCAAAGACCTTTTGTATTATAACAATGTTAGCAAACTATATTCTGACTTTGAGGCCCATAGCACGAGGCCTGTGATGCTCTCAGCATAGATTGCGGGACAATATTACAGCGGAAAATAGCAAGAAATAAACTCCATCCTAATATCCAACTGTTGATGTCATCTGAGAGGTTCATTTAGAAGTAGACATGCTCCATGCAAAGAGCGCAGGGGAAAAATCCCTCTAGCTTGGGACCCCATTGTATACGTATGGTGGGTGAAATCGTACTTTTCGTACAATTATTTCTGGTTTTGGTTTGTGTAGCCCTACCTATGTAACATAATCATGTGAAATGTGGCACTGTTTTATCCTAACACCTACAAATGTGTTGCTCTATATTCCTGAAAACGAAACATAATGTTTAAACAAAATATTCTTGGAAACCAATAGGACTGGCACATAGGGCTTCGCCTGAATAGGCATAATGAAACTGCCCTCATGGAGATCCAGTCAACCAATCTGCCTAAAGGAGTTTTCCTTATACCATCATTAGTTCGCGGTGGTGGCTGGCATGTTTCTGTCACTCATCTCTCATACTTTCTTTCTGTATACCACCACTGCCGTTAAGTGCCAACAACATTATATTCCAAAATTACACTTGCAACATCCCAGTGGTATTCTACTAGTTCTACGAGTCAGAACTTGCAGTTTCTTCTGAGAGATTCAGACTTCGATGTGCAATTGCCATAGCTGTAACGAGCCGAAGCCTGAGTTTCTGATGTTAGCATTATCACCTAAGCTCAGCTAAAAATCTCTTTCAATAGATCAAACTTGGTGACTGTGCCATGTAGCATAGATTCTTAGTCATGTATCAAACCTGTCCTCAATGCCTGGTGGCAAAGTCTGTCTACACAGTGATCATAAAAACAGTATTCCAGGGACAGTTTGTTCAGTGGTGACAACAAGTACGTGTGTGAGAGGATTTACCCTTACTCACTGCGAACCATATCATGTAAAGGAGTTTTTCGCCAGTGGTAAGTGTTTACCCTGAATGGTAGTTGTTTTCCAGTTGGGTTCTGACATGCTGCTAGTATTCTTGGTCATCAATTTAATGAAAGAGTGGTTTTATCCTGCTTTCACTGTTGAAGTTCCTGTCAGTCAGGCTTCTGTTTGGTGCCATTGACTGAAGTCTTCAGTTTTCATGCCACAAGCTGAACTGGCATGCTTCCAGTGTCGAGATTATCCGTGTTAATGCCAAGAAAGTCTCTGGGCTGCTTTCAGTGTGTGGGTTCGGCCCTCAGTTTTAGTTATAATGGGGCGGTAGCCTTCTGTTATTGCCTGGACCCTCACTTGTAACCACAGTAGAATTTTGGCCTGATGGCAGATTCTGGTTCCCTCTGCTTTGAGTTTGTGGAGCCAGCCGTCAGTCCTAATGATAGTAGTGTTTGTGGTATGCTTTGCATGTTTTAAGTCCTTACTTTTAATGACAGTGGGTCTACATTGTGTGGAGCCGTGGAGAGAGCCTTCCAAAGCCGGGCCTCAAGATTGTGTTCTCTACCCCTAAACGGACCAAGAGATGTGTGCGAAAATCCCCTTGCTTCTCTTTGTAGCCCTCAAATGAACACCTCCCATCTGCCTTTTCCAGTTGCCCAATCCACACAAATGGAACCTAGTTTTACCTGAACCTTGGACTGGCTTTCACCTACAGTGCCCCATCAGACACCTTTAAAGCTTCCGACCTGGTCCTGGTTGACTGCGCATTGATTTCTGGCCTACGAAGAGCCCATTTTCTGCAGTAGTGGCCCATGCTGTCTTCAGGGCATTAAACAAAAATAGTTTCTTCTGAAGGTCCTGTTATTGTTGACCTCTCAGTTCCATTCAGTAGCTTGCACGGCACTATTTCTTAAGAACAGTATTGGCAGCATCACGAGAAACGAAATTGTTGATAGTGTATTGAGGCATACAGACAGTCACTTTAAACCTGGGACAGATATAAACACTCAAAAGAACATACTCTCACATTCCATAGCTATAATATAAATGCCTAAAATTGCAAACTGCTAATTATTCATTTATTTCCCCTGCGCCCTAAACCAGTAAACTATTCTCCGACGTGGCTCCAATTGCGGGGACATTATTGACCCTCCTTGTCTTTTCTGGTGCTCTGTATTTCTTTCCAGTCCCTCCCCCAAGACCTCATGAACTTCTGACGAACTTCCATTCCTAACTCTACCATCAAATGCCCAACAAACTTAACCCACACTTAAATATACTTTACATATGATTTTCCCTCGTATTATTTACTACCACCCACATGCCGTTTTGTTCTGTCTTCCATACAGGAATATTCATCCGTCAGAAATGGCACTACTAATTCTATCCATCTAAAATAAAATATTCTAGAACCTAAATATGACAGAAGATCAGCATACTCTTGAAAGACATCCAGACACTTGGACATAGTACTCTGGTGCTCCAGCAAGAATCCCTTCTCTGCTTGCAAAACAATGTAATTTCCTTATTTTTTCCATGCATGTCCTGTAAATTTTGGGAGGGCTTCCTCGACCCTGACCATACCGGTTGCAACACAATCTGGCTCTAGATTTCATCTCTATACCAAGCCATGTATTTTACACTTCTACTAGGTCCCTATTAATCTGCGCCTTTAAACCCAATAATCTGCACCAGGGCATTTTTTCCGAGGTGGATTACTGGCCTCTCCTGTCTCTTCCCCTCTTCCTCCTCGTTCATTCCTTTACTTGTGTTGTACAGATATCACTGCCTCATTTTGTGACATTTCTTCAAAAAAGCTTATTTTACAGATATTCCTTCTGGTGCCCTTTCTTCAGATTCCTATCGTTTATTGTGTTTTTATTTTTCTGGTCTGATTCCCATTTTCAATCTCAGTCTTTCCACTGGACTCTTGACAAGCCTTTCCAAAACCACCACTGTTTTCCCAAGTCTTAAAGAACTCTTCATTGATGTACTGTTCCACTGTGCCATTTACCCTCTATCCTACCGTGACTCCTCTTCTCTTCTGCCACCACTCCAATCTAGTTTTCACTCTGCTTACTGTACTAAAACTTTTCTTCTTTCTGTTATCTGTATTTCTTCAACTCATCGTGCTAATCAGTGTTCCCTCTTTTTTTAGGTCTCTACTAATCGACAGCACAAGCTGTCTGTTCGGAAAAAGACCTATTCAGTTTACAGTGGGATTAGAGCCTGCCCGTGGCTACCATTGGTTGGCTTTATTGTCACTCTCATTAGCTTGTGTGGGCTTTCCTTCCTCTTCTTGTTTTTATTGTCTCCTGGAGTATGGCCCTATTACTTGGGTCCATCCACTGCTTACTTTTCAAGCAATACCTTTTTCTTTAATACTTAAAAACTCCACAAGAGTACATTTGTTTTCCAGATGTCTCCCACTTGTGCTTCTCTCTCCCCTTTGGCCTCACTTCATCTTGCTCTGTATTGCCCTCTCTCGCTCGTGTATTTCTCCCCCGCACCCCTCCTTAATGCACTAACCCTCAGGTACTAACCCGCCTGGGTTGCTTTCTCGCCTGTATGCTACTATTCGCACTGGCTCCATGTTTCTCTCTCTTGCCCGTGTGCTTCTCTTCCCCCCACCGCACTCCATGTTGTATACTTCTCTTTCTGCCCTCTGTATCACTTCCACCACCCTCCATGCCGCGCCCACCCGTGCCTTGGTGTTTCTTCAGCCCCCCAGCCATCTCTGTTGCTTTCACCCCGACCCTTGTGTTGCTTGCCCCAAATACCCGCACTCTGTGTGCTTCTCCCAACCCCAGCCCTCCATGATGCTTCCCCAGCCCGCTTCAAAGTAAACTCTTTTGCTCTACTTTTTTTTCTGAGTTGGATCAGTAAATAAAAAGATAAAGTAAGAGCCTGCATCATTTTGTAGATACGTGCATGCACCATGCATGGTGCACACACATACAAAGTGAAGCAGCCGGCATGTTGTAGGCTTTTTTTCCTCCTATTTTGCCATGCTGTACAACATCCCTGAAAATAATTGGCAAAGGAAATAGGTCGCAAAAGCGCAACTTATTTATTGGCTTTGCTAGTTCTTGTTCGTTTGGATCTATGTGCTGCTTTTGACATGATCAGTCACTTTATAGTTTTCTGCTGTTACTTTTCTTGAGAGCTCTAGTTTTGCTTTCTTTTCTCGCTTTCCTGTCTCTCTGGTTGTCCCTGCTCTATGCCATGGGCAGGGCAAACCTTTTTTTCTTCTCTGTGCGTTTATTCAAGGCTGTAACCTCTTCCCTCTCCTATTCTCTATTTACATTACTGTGCATTACCTCCTCATCCGTCTTCCGCGCCTCTGTAATTCATATATGAGCCTTAGGCACCCACCGAAACTCCAATTAAAAAGCTAGCTTACCAGTCTCCCATCCCTCAAATAATGGCCCTCACCTCTATCCACCAATAGGATAAAAGGAGACACCAACCGCCACAAAGACCTGTTATTTTGTTTCTGCACTACTCTAAGTGCGGTTTCCTGATTATAAGGTAAGTGGGATTGAGGCCCTGCTTTAGCAGACTCTAGTATCTGGGGTCGAGGTATGCTGAGCATGCTGGGATTACCTCGTGTTTTGGTATATTATACTTTGCACTCCCCAGTATAGGCGGGCCTGCTGTAGAAGACTCATGGGGAAAGTGCTTACGGCCTTGTTCGTTAGCGGGAAGCCTGATGTGTACCTGTCACCGCGTACTCTAGCGGCCTTGTCCTGCTGTGGCGGACTTGCCGGTGAGTCGTGGTCATTCTGTTTGTGGCCCGGCTGTGGGGTTACTCGCCTTCCCTGGTGTCCTGATCACGGCGATCAGGGAAGTTGAGGTTCGCTCTCGTCCTGTTGTTCTCACTTGCTTGTAGTGTGGGCATGGCAGTAGAACGGGCGGCAGTTCCCATTCACAGGCGGCCCTGGGGGTTTATTTACGGCTTCCAGGTGGCACGCACGTTTGCTGAACACTTTTAAAATACCCCAACACCTGTATGGTCTACAATTGTCTGTTATCTATGTGTCAGTGTATTTACATTTCCCCGTTCCTTGAACTACGCTATACTCCCTTGCATCCCTTACATGACACACTGTTACATTACAAGAATTGCCTAAACTCCACCATACCACCACCCTTTACTCTTTTGGTCAGTTTTTTTGTCTGAACCGATAATATCTAGCTCCATACCTCCAGCCTAATATCCAGCATTCACAACCGAAGGACACATTAATTATCTTTGATACTAGGCATGCTCATAAGAACATGACCAGAAAAACCAAGAACACCAACAAATCCTCTTTACAGGATGTGCATATCTGCCCAATGAGCTTGTCACACCTCTTCTTCCTATATTTCCTCATCTACTTTTTCTCGTCACACTTAATATCTCCAAATTGCTATTACTTCATAGCCCAAGAAACACACTTCATACCATAGTATCCCCACCATCCATTCTGAAATGTTAGTAGATGCTATCTCTGTTTCCATAATACTCAAGACCACCACCAC